>NC_137775.1:114081497-114398997 GCF_963455305.1 Plecotus auritus | reverse complement strand
TAAATTTCCTAGTAGGTTTCAATGTCAACCTAAACTCATATTTGAACCCGGAATCAGGGCAAAAGCATTATCGCTCTGTCACTTTGTTGCCAGAAGTGGAATTTTTTTGTTAATATTTTACTGTTACATCTGACAGGATTTCACATTTTCTGAAGCCCGCCTTTAGTACATTGAACTGCAAGACAGAGAAATTAATACCCTGAGTGACTGTATTTTAATTAAGCAATTTCATGCAAATTACAAATTTTAGATTGCCAAATAATATATTGCACAAAAATTGTAGGCTGGCTGATCTGATATGCATGGAGTATTACTCTTTCAGGCACTGTGCATACATGGGAAAATGAACAAAAATGCTAATTTCCAATCTACTATGCAAACGGTGAAAGATGCCTATTTAGATACATAGGCTTTTCTTAGAAAGAGTAAACAGTTCTTTAATTTAATATAGCTGACACTTGAAGATGTGTTTTTCTCTTTTACAGAGATAATTTTTACATTGAACAAGTAAATGAGAATTCAAGTAGAAAGCATCTTGTTAATGGCGACTAATAAAAACTAATATTGCATGCAGTATAATGATATTAAACCTTGTAACTGGTACATAAAGCAAGATCATTCCTATTGTGACTTTGTCAATGAACATCAAATATACTTGCATGTTAAATACATACTTTTCAACAGAATAAAGTATTAACCCTTTCACCAAAAGACAAAGCTTCCCTGTGGGATTTTATCTTAAAGTGAAAATATAAAGAAACAGCACGTTTTCTTTTAATTCAACACTAAAAATTTTAGCTAATTTTTAGCTTCTCTAACAGACATATAAGGCAAGAAAAATCAGGAAACTCCTTGTTAAAGATGTAAAAACTTATAGAATATACATGGTCTCCAACATTCAGAGCTTAGAGACCTAGGCTGTGTAAATGGACTTTAATAAAAGAATCTCTTGTTTCTGTCTTAATATTTTTATGTGGGAACACAAGGAGAGGGAAGATATTATGCTTCTCTCTTACACATAGCTCCTTGTAGTGTTCTCCAGATGTGCCTCATCTCTTGTAAAGATATATTTTTATTCATAAAAACATAGTTTGATACTCCACGAATAAAGAGCGATACACAGTTGCCAAAGCAAACCTTCCATCTAGGACTGGGAAAAAGTTCAGCAAATAATTCCAGGAGATCAGGAACAAAGCTTACAGGATGATTTCTCAGTTTTTGGAAATGCATACACATGCATGTTGAGGTTCATCTAGGAAATATATTAATTTTACTATTTACCCAAAAGAATCTTCTAAATAATTGCTACTCCAAAGAGTTTACTATCTCTTTCAGTTTCTTGTTTCTTTTCCCAGACATATATCCAAAAAACTGGGATAAAAATAATAAAATAATGTATTTAATAACCCTATTTGTTTTTGGAGTGAAATCACTATTTCTGGTTTTATCCACATAGGGCCTCAGAACCTTACTTCATAATCAGGGAGAGTCTATTTTGACAAGATCAATCTCTTGCTATGGCTGTGGTGGTTTTGTAACTTGGGCCTTAATAAATGTTATGTTTATGTAAGTTTCATATGAATGAATGATTTCTAACCACTAAATTAGCACGATATGGATTTGAATTTATAGTTAATTTATGTACACTACATTAGTTGAACCATGTTCCTGGAATAATACTAGTACTAATGCTCTCCTTACTAGAAAATGGGTTACATCTTTCAGCTTATTCTTATGTACATATTATGTACATATGCTGCACACCAGTTGAGCTATGTTCATGAAATAATTACTAATGTTCTCCTACCTAAAGAATTCATGACAATTTTCAGCCTTGTCTTTGGCCATGTACACACCTACAGGGCAGGGAATGTGGTCAGACACATCTAAACTACTAGAACTGAGGCTAGGGGATGGATCACATGCTACTTGTTGCAAAGGCGATGCTGCAGGTTACACACACATGGACAGTTGTTTTTAACTTTTCATTTGAAATAACAAATTCACTGGAAAGTTGTTAAAAAATATTTAGGAAGGTCAGGTGTAGCCTATTACCCCTACCCCCAATGTTAGCATCTTGTCTAATTGTAGTACAATATCAACCCCATGAAAATGACATTGGTACAACCCTAGAGTTTATTGAGATTTCACCAGTCATGCATACGCTCATTTCTGTGTGTGTGTTCAGGCCTAACCAATTTTATCACATGTGTAATTTTGTGTAACTACCACCATAACAAAAATGTAGAACTGTTCTGTCATCATAGGTTCCCTTTATGCAACCCCTTTGTGTCTTCTATCACTCCCTGAAAACTTCTACTCTCTCATGTCTACACCCCTCAAACTCTGATCTCCGATAACCTCTAATCTGCTTCCTATCTCTATAATTACATTACTTCAAGAATATTATGTAAACAGAATCCCAGAGAATATCACCATTTGAGATTGACTTTTTTCACACAGCATAATTTTCTAGAGATTCACCCTGGTTGTCTCATCTATATGTATCATTAGCTTGTTTCTTTTTATTCCATGATGTGGATACATCAAAGTTGTTTAACCTCATACTCAGTGAAGGACATTTGAAATTTTCTCAGTTTTTAAAGTGTTATAAACATTTCTGTACATATTTTTGCCAGCACATGAGTTTTAATTTTTATAGGATAAATGCCTAAGAATTTTGCTTATATGGTAAAGACACTAAGTTATATAAAAATCTCCAAACTATTTTCCAGAGTGACTATCAGGGGTGGGCAAACTTTTTGACTTGAGGGCCACAATGGGTTCTTAAACTGGACCGGAGGGCCAGAACAAAAGCATGGATGGAGTGTTTGTGTGAACTAATATAAATTCAAAGTAAAGGAGCGGAGGGGAGAGCAAGAGAACCGGATAGAACAGCCGGATCCGGCCCGCAGGCCGTAGTTTGCCCACGGCTGGACTATATCATTAACATTCCCACTGGCAACATAGGAATAATTGACATTTATTTTAAAAAGTTTACATGTACATACTTATTTTAGGTTACTTGATGTCATCTGTTCACTTAAAATACGATATATAGTTTCCTTTAAAAAATAAAAATGAGCAGGCTAAGAATAATACAAGCAATATTACAGTTTTAGATGTTTGTTTTTTTTTTTGATATGGCAAAACAATGCAGGTGGTCCAGGTAGAAAGGAAGTTTGGGAAACTGGAATAGTGGTATAAATATTGGGTAGCTTTGATTTCAAGTCATGTCCCATCACTAACGAGCTCTTATTCAATTTCTTGGGCATTATTTTACTTACGTTAATAACCACATAGGTATTAAATAGTAACTAATAACAATATGGTTGAGAGAATAACTGAGAAAATACATGTAAAATACTTAGCTAATGCCCAGGCCATTGTAAATCTCTTAGCTATTGCTACAAAGAGAGTCACTGTTCAGGCTAAGTAGACATGAGGTCATAGTAGGCACAGATTATAGAATGATCATAATATGTGCATGGAACTAAAAAGAAAATTTTAGTGCTGCTAAAATATAAACCTGAGAGGGAATACACTGCTTAGTATATAGAAATTAACAAACAAGAGTAAGCTTATCCATGGTATGGAAATACCCCCTCCTATTTATTCTTCATAAATAATTATGCATATGTTCATATTCACAAAGAATTATGTATTGGTTCATAGAATAGATCTAAAGAAAGTCTTCAAAATCACAAAATGAAACCTAACCCTTTATGATGTGAAGTTTGCTATTCCATTTTTGTTTCATTAGTTTTCAGCACTAGTCTCCCCTTTTGACTCCAAAAACTCAAAAGCAGACTTTTGGGACAATTGAGAGAAGGGGACTTGGACTAATAGGAACCTAGGCTTCATGAAGGCATCTTACCACTTCACTAATGGTGTCACTCCAGCAAATTACTTAATCTCTAACCCGTTATATTCTCTTATGTAAAACTAGAGGCCTGGTGCATGAAAATTCGTGCACTTGGAGGGGTCCCTCAGCTTGGCCTGCACCCTCTCACAGTCTGGGATCCCTCAGGGGATGTCCTACTGATGGCTTAGGGGAACGGGCCTAAGCTGCAGTCTGGCCTCCCTCTGTGGGAGGTGACCAGGCAGGCCGATCAGAGGATCGTGCTGCCCCCATCATCCTGCTGCTGCTGCTGCCACAGCGGCCGCCGGTGGCCTCCCTCTGTGGGAGGTGACAGGGTGGCCGATCAGGGGATAGAGCCCCCTCCCATCACCTCTTGGCTACCACTGGTTGCTGCTGCCTCCCCACCCTCATTGCCATCCCCTCCCTCTGCCCGCTGGCATGTGCCTTGGCTGGCCTGGCACTGCCCGCCAACTGGTCATTCCGCTGTTCAGTCAATTTGCATATAATGCTTTTATTATATAGGATAGAAAATAATATCTTCCTGAGGATTGAGATAATATGTTTAAGATTCTTGACACACAGTTAGAACACACTAAATTATAGCTATTTTTATTTTGGCTAGTTAAAAATGTTTCTTCATACTTAGTCTGTGATAAAATCAAACACATTAGCAGAACTGAACTTGACCTCAACTGAAGCCGCTTTTTGTGGACATTCCAAAATGGAGTTTATTAAAAGAGTTTTTAGCTGAATATGTTTGAGGTTGTGGCAGACTAGGGAGGGTCCTGTGTGCCTGCTTGTGTAATTTTTTGTTCTTTTAAAACACTCAATACTCGCTCATTCACTCACTCATTCAATAAATAATAACAATAGCTTAAAACCTAAGGAGTGAGATCCTCAACATGTCATAGTTCACCAAAAGTGTTCTACTCAGCTATGGATGCTTTCTATGGACTCATTTGAGCTACTTTCTTGTTACTGAAGGGAGCATTCAGCAGTTGTGGTTGACACACAATGAAAGAGAAGGCTACAGGATAAAAGACTCATACTTACCCTGCAGCCTTCTCAGACTTATTCATGGAGAGACTTGGGAAAATATTTTCATTAGTTTTCCTACTCATAACCCTGAAAGAGATAGGAAGGATTGATGATAGTGGTACTTTTTTGGCCGATCATGTCGATCATAAAGAATCTCAGCCTGCCATTTCAATTTTGAGAGACTTTATAATTGTGCTAGGAAAGATACTTAAAGGAAGCTCAGTAGGGTAATGGCAGCTCACTTAACCCTCTTAAAAGTATATATCCCTCCTCCATGTAATTGGTGGAAAATTTAGTGACCACATAGTAGAATTGGAAAAAAAAAATGGTCTAAAAAATAAATAGAGATCATCATCAGGAATATTTAAGAAGGGATATTAGAAGTCCTTAGAGAATATTTGGCTTTGCAACATTCAATAATTTATTTAAGACAGTAATTATGGTTAAAATACTATGCACTATAGGTTTAATAGAGAATAACTTTGTAACTGTAATATTACCATATATTTATTACTACATAATTAAATAAACAACAGCATTCAGGAAAGACTTAAAATTTTACAGTAAAACTCTCTAAAATGTACCTTGGCATTATTAAAACACTAAGTTTTTATTTTATTTTAAAGATTTAACTGGATGATGCACTAGAGTGAATGCTTTTATGATTTTTAAAATGACTTTTTGCAACATTAGCTTTTATAATGTGAGGCATAATTAGGACAATGAAAACAGGAAGTGTTATATACCCCACCAGGTTATAATGCTTACTGTCCTTCTTTTGATCCCCTTATTCCCCTACCGTCCCACTTTTTGTTTTGCTTTTTATTGTCCACATATTAATTGGGGGGAGATCTTTCTAAGTACATTATTTTTATCTATATAGAGTCAACATTCAAAAACATATCCCTTCTCTTCCCAATAAAACTGAACTGCCTTGTTTTCAAGGTTCTATAATTTAATTGGACTCATATAGGATTATTATTTCTACTAGAAGAGTATTAATTTCTTAGAAAGATTTTTTTTAAAATCAAATTTTGGAAAGTATACTTTACAGAATTAGAATGCTGTACTTGGAGACAGAAAACCAATGTTTTAGCCTCAACTGTGCCACTTAAAATGTGTGCAGACATGGGCAAATCCCTCACTTGTGTTGACACCCAGTCTCTTCCTCTGTAAAATAAGTATGATAATCTTGATCAGTTAGCATGGTTGCCATGAGGATTAAATGAGAAAGTGGAGACAAAACTAATTTTAAAACTATGCATTTTTATAAAACTATAAATGTTTATATTTGTGCAAAAATTATTTATTTTAACCTCAAAATTAATCTTGAAAGAATTGATCTCTATTGACTTATGCTAATATAAATTGTAAACATAAAATGTTAATATAAACGTACAATTGATATTTTTTAAAAACACATTACTTTCAAAAGCCAATACTCCTGATTGTGAGAAAAAATTATAGTCTATTCTGCATTGTTTAAGTAAGATAATGGCAATTTTTATAAACATATAAAATATATTTTTATGAAGTATAAAATACTGGGTTATGTAGGCATTTAATAGAATAACATTTGTTGACCTTTATTATATGAAAATATATTATGCATTCAAGCTTTCTCTTTAAATAATTAAGAATATCAGAAGTTATAATGAATATTTTAAAATTTTTAGAGGGCTATCCAAATGCCATTAATGAGTAAAGGAAACAAAATACATTATCCAATATTCAAGTAATTAGTAAATATTACATCCAAGCTTAATTAAGATTGAATGCAAAAAGTTAAATGGTTAAATGAAATAGAAAATTTAGCAAATCTAAAATTGAGAATATTAGTGATGTAAGCAATTTTGAACATAAACAAAAATTGAATATATAGATTATCTAAGTAATTGTTTCTATTTGGAGACAACATCAAATTCATGGTAAAATGACACTTGAAATAGAAGTTATAAAATAAAAATAAATATTAATAATAAACAATATCTATAACCTCTAATAATATTAGTAAAGACCTGCTGATGTGACTGTGGAAGAAGTAAAAGCTTACTAAATTTTACATCTTACATAAAGAGGATTTCAAAGTTATTTGAATCAAATAGAGAAAAATTATTTTTCAAATTAGAGAAAAATCTAAAAGTAAAGAAAACACTTCTTGAGACAAAAGAAAAAATAAAAATACACTGAACTATATACAATTTATACTTTGAAACAAGAGCACTAAATATTCAAAGTTAAAGTATATAAAACCACTCATTAATTATATTTAAAGATATTTTAAAATACAAATAAAAAATAAGAGTAACTAAAGTAATGTTTGAAGTACATCATAGTAGGTAGAAAAATAAAATAGGAATCCAAGATGGTGACATAACAGGTGGAGACTAGCTGAATAGAAGTCTTATAATAAACTAGAGGCCCGGTGCATGAAATTCATGCATGGGGTTGTGTGTCCCTCAGCCCAGCCTGCACACTCTCCAATCTGGGACCCCTCGAGGGATGTCGGGCAGTCGGACATCCCTCTCACAATCCAGGACTGCTGGCTCCCAACTGTTTGCCTGCCTGCCTGCCTGATTGCCCCTAACTGCTTCTGCCTGCCAGCCTGATCACCCCCTAACCACTCCCCTGCCATCCTGATTGATGCCTAACCGCTCCCCTGCAGGCCTGGTCACCCCTAACTGCCCTCCCTGCCAACCATCTTATGTCCACATGGGGGCAGCCATCTTGTGTGATGGAGTGATGGTCAATTTGCATATTACTTTTATTAGATAAGATAGAGGCCTAGTGCATGGGTGGGGGCTGGCTGGTTTGCCCTGAAGGGTGTCCCAAATCAGGATAGGGGTTCCCTTGGGGCGTGGGGAGGCCTGGGCAAGGGGCCTGTGGTGGTTTGCAGACCGACCATGTCCCCCGGCGACCCAAACTGGAGGCCCTGGTATCTGGGATTTATTTATCTTCTATAATTGAAACTTTGTAGCCTTGTGCAAAGCCAAGCCTCCTGCTTGCTCTGTGGCCACAGCCATTTTTGTTGGGATTTATTTATCTTCTATAATTGAAACTTTGTAGCCTTGAGTGGAGGCCTGGGCCGGCCAGGGTGTGCGGAAAGCTTGGCTTCCTCCATTGCTGGGGAAACCCAAGCCTCCTGCTCGCTCCATGGCCGCAGCCATCTTTGTTGGGTTAATTTGCAAACTCTCTCCTGATTGGCTGGTGGGTGTGGCTTGTGGGTGTAGTGGAGTAATGGTTAATTTGCATATTACTCTTTTATTAGATAGCAAAGTTTGTAGAAGAAGCCACATCAAGACTTGTAGGAAGGGTAGAAATGCAAAAAGAACTGGTCCTGCTCCCATATATGGCAGCTGAGATGCTCAGCTTTGGAGGTTCCCCCTCAGAAGCATAGAGTCTAAACCCAAGCCAGACTCTCCAGCCCAGAGCACTAAGGGCCAGGAAGCAGTGCCCACATAACATCCAACTGTGAAAAGCAGTTTCTGCCCAGAAATCGGTTAGAGACACAGGTACCCTCATAAAGGGCCAATGCATAAAACTTCATTCACAGCCAATCATTGTGAGCTCCTGGAGGAAGGGTGGAGCAAGAACAGAGTGGACGAAAGTTGCATCTGGAGGGTCTGGCGTTTGTAGCTCTTAGAATAGAGCTGAGGGAACAGCCAATCAGATCCCTGTGCTGAGTAATTCTCACACACCATAAACACCACCTTTTTTTTAGTAGAGCACTCCCCTACCTGTGGTATCAGACTGGAGAAAAGCAATAGTTCCTCCTTCTAGACTCATTTCACTTCACCCTGCAGAGCTTGAGCTTTGCTGAGGAGTCTGCTGCCTTGGCCAGAGTGCAGAGGTTTGGACTGACTCAGGGGAAGTCAGTGACTGAGTTATGTGGCTTTGAGATGGGCACCATACCCCACCCCACGCCCCCCACTTTCCCATGAACCTGATTGGATATTCCCTCTCATGGGAGATCTGTTAGAAAAACTCTCCAGGCTTCCAACAGACCCACCCTCCTGGTTCTGGAGACCCCATCCCACCTGACTTGTAGTGGCTCCAACCTGCCAAGGTGGTACAAAATCTAAGACAGACAGCTGTGTGGCTCTAGGGCAAGGGCCACACACCCCACTTTTCCTGAAGCCTTGCCAGCACCTACCCCTCATGGGACAACCTCTTGCCTCTACTTGGCAACTTACAGTAAACCTACCTCATGAAACTCAAGTACTGCCAGAGGCTCTTTTAGTGAACCTAACAGGCAATTGGTGGGCAGTGGCAAGGGAGGCAGATCTTAGGTGCATTGGGATTTTTGCTGACCTGTCCCTGGGCCTGGTGCTGGTAAAAACTAGCCTTGATGCACAGCATGATCCTTTGCATATGCACCTATGCCCAGCAAAGGGAGACACAACTGTGGATTACCTGTAGCTCCAAACAGGTTGCCAATGACCAGTCACAGGTAGTGGCTGATATTGGCCTCCACCAGAGTCCCTCTCAAAAGACCGAGAATCAACACACAGTGGCCGGCTTCAGATAACATCAGAACAGGATCCCATAAGCTTCACATATCCAAAGGGAGATCTCAGCAATCATGAATCCCTGCTGAGGCAAATTCTGCTTTGTATGGTCAGCACCTGCACAGCAGCTCTCAAAATGTGGTCAGGGTTGAGCCTTACAGACAGCCAGCCTGAGGGTCAATCCTAGGCACAAAGAGGTCAAAAGCAGTCAAAAGTCAATTACAACTGGAAGGCACACCTAACCTACACAAGGGGCATTCCCTGGAGCACCCAGCTCAGGTGATCAAGAAGACTGCACCACAGGACAACTCATCTATAAGGCAATCCCATGAAGACTGGGAGTTATAGCAAATATATTTAATACATAGAAACAAATACAAAAAGGGAGCCAAAATGGGAAGAAAAAGAACCAGGTGTAACAAATAAAAGAATAAGTATAATCTCCAGAAAAAGAGCTAAATGGCAAGCAATTTATCAGATATAGAGCTTGAAGTAATGGTTATAAGGATGCTCAACAACATGAAAAAAAACATAAACCATAAAAAAAGCAGGAATCAGAAATGAAGAATACAATCCTATATAATAAAGAGGTAATATGCAAATTGACTGTCACTCCACACACAAGATGGCTGTCCCCATGTGGGCACAAGATGACCACCACAAGATGGACAGCAGGGGAGGGCAGTTGTGAGAGATCAGGCCAGCAGGGGAGGGCAGTTGGGAGGGACCAGGCCTGCAAGGGAGGGCAGTTGGGGGTGACCAGGCCAGCAGGGGAGGACAGTTGGGGGTGACCAGGCCTGCAAGGGAGGGCAGTTAGGGGTGACCAGGCTGGCAATGGAGGGAAGTTAGGGGTGACCGGGCCAGCAGGGGAGGGCAGTTAGGGATGACCAGGCCTGCAGGGGTAGACAGTTGGGGGCAATTGGGCTGGCAGGGGAGCTGTTAGTCATCTATCAGGCTGGCAGGGGAGTGGTTAGGGGGTGATCAGGCTGGCAGGCAGAAGCAGTTAGGGGCAATCAGGCAGGCAGGCAGGAGAGCGATTGGGAGTCAACAGTCCTGGAATGTGAGAGGGATATCCGACTGCCCGTTTAGGCCTGATCCCACCGGTGGGATCAGGCCTAAACGGGCAGTCGGACATCTCTTGAGGGGTCCCAGATTGGAGAGGGTGCTGGCTGGGTTGAGGGACACACACACACACACCCCATGCACAAATTTCGTGCACTGGGCCTCTAGTATTTGAAATAAAGAACACACTGGAGCCTGGCTGGCATGGCTCAGTGGTTGAGCGATGACCTATGAATCAGGATGTCACTGTTCAATTCCAGATCAGGGCACATGCCCAGGTTGCGGGCTCAATCCCCTGTGTGGGGCGTACAAGAGGCAGCCCATCAATGATTTGTTTTCAGTATTGATATTTCTCTCTCCCTTCCTTTCCCTTCCTCTCTGAAATCAATATATATATATATATATATATATATATATATATATATATATATACACACACATACATACACACTGGAAGGAATAAATAGTAGGTTGCATCAGCAATTTGGAAGACAAAGTATAAAAGACCACTCAATCAGAGCAGAAAATAAAAAGAAGATAGTTTAAGAGAACTTTGGGACAACATGATGTGTAACAATATCAGCATCATAGGGGTACCAGATAGAGAAAATACATAGCAAGGAATTGAAAACCTATTTGAAGAAATAATGAACAAAAACTTTCCTGAATTGATAAAATAAAAAAAGAAAGACTAAGAAGTTCAGAGAGTCCCAAATAAGATGAACCTAAAAAGGCACACACCAAGATACACTATGATTAAATGGCAACTGTTAAAGACAAAAAGAGAATCATAAAAGTTGCAAGAAAAAGACAGTTATCTACAAGGGAGCTCCCATAAGACTGTCAGCTGATTTCTCAACATAAATATTTCAGGACGGAAAGGACTGGCATGAAATATTGAAAGTGATGAAAAGCAAGGACCTACAACTAAGACTGCTTTACTTAGGCAGGCTATCATTGAAAATGAAAGATAAATGAACAGGAAAAATCTAAAGAAGTTTATTACCACCATACCAGCATTATAAGAAATGTTAAAGAACCTGCTTGAAGAAAAAGGAGAAAGAGAAGGTGGAGGAGAAGGCAGAGAAGGAGGAGGAGGAAGAGGAGGAGGAAGAGGAGAAGAAGAAGAAGAAGAAATGGAGGAACTTAGTTAAAAGAATAAAATGAAATGTAAAGGCTTAAATGCTCCAATCAATGGCATAGGGCAGCTGAATGAAGAAAAAAAACAAACAAGACCATATAAATGCTGTCTACAATAGACTCACATCAGAATGAAAGATATCCTAAAAGTAAAGGGTTAGAGAAAGATATTTCATGCAAATGAACAGGGGAAAAAGCTGAGGTAGCAATACTTATATCTGACAAAATAGTCTTTAAAACAAAGGCTAGCCCTAACCAGTTTGTCTCACTGGATAGAGCATTGGCCTGCGGACTGAAAGGTCCCAGGTTTGATTCCGGTCAAGGGCACGTACCTTGGTTGCGGGCACATCCCCAGTGGGAGGTGTGCAGGAGGCAGCTGATCAATGTTTCTCTCTCATCGATGTTTCTAACTCTCTATCTCTCTTCCTTCCTCTCTGTGAAAACTCAATAAAATATATTAAAAAAAACACACACAAAAAAACAAAGGCTATAGTAAGAGACCAAGGAGACTACATAATAATAAAGGGAGGAATACAACAAGAGGATATAACCCTTATAAACATTTATGCATCTAACATCAAAGCATATAAATATGTAAAGCAAATCTTGATAACATAAAGGGAGAGATTTACAGTAATAAAGTCATAGTAGGGGATTTAACACCCCACTGACATCAATGGATAGACCTTCAAGACATAAAATCATAAGAAAATAATGGGCTTAAATGACACCCTAGATCAGATGAATTTAATTGATATCTTTGGAGCCTCTAATCCCAAAGCAGTAGAATATATATTCTTTTCAATTGTACATGGGACATTCTCTAGGAAAGATCACATATTAGGACACAAAACACGTCTCAATAAATTTAAGAAGATTGAAATCATGTCAAGCATCTCCTCTGATAAGTATGGTATGAAAATAGAAATCAATCACAAGAGAAAAACTAAAAAAACAAAAATACATGGAGGCTAATTAGCATGTTACTAAACAATAAAAGGGTTAATAATGAGATCAGGAAGAAATAAAAAAATACATTGAAACAAATGAAAATGAGAACACAACAACCCAAAATCTGTGGGACACAGTGAAAACAGTCCTAATAGAGAAATTCATATCATTACAGGCTTATCTCAAGAAACAAGAAACATTTTCAACTAAACAATCTACCTTTACACTTAAAAGAACTTAGAAAAGAACTACAAACAAAGCCCAAAGTCAGTAACATGAAGGAAATAATAAAGGTCAGAGCAGAAATGAAATATCATCTAAAAAAAACAATACAAGATATCAATAAAACCAATAGCTGATTCTTTGAAAGAGTAAAGAAGTTAACAAACCAGACTCATCAAGAAAGAAAGAGAGAAGATCCAAATAAATAAAATGAGAAACAAAAATGGAACAGTAACATCTGACACCCCAGAAATACAAAGGATTGTAAGAAAATATTACAAACAATGATATGCCAAAAGTATATAGAATCTGGAAGAAATAGATAAATTCCTAGAAATATATAATTCCCTAAAACTGAATTAGGAAGTATAAGAGAATGTGAATAGACTAAAAATAGTGAAATTGAAGAAGTAATTAAAAAAATGACTTTCAACAAATCAATTCTTGGACTGGGAAGCTTGACAGGTGAATTTTACCAAACATTCAAAGAGGACAAACAAGAAAGGGATGTCCGCTTTCACCACTCTTATTCAGCATAGACTGGAAATCCTAGCCACAGCAATCAGACAAGAAGATATAAAAAGCATCCAAATTGGAAAGGAAGAAATAAAACTGTCATTATTTGCAGAAGACATGATACTGTATATAGAGAACCATAATTACTCCACCGATAAACCACTAGAATTGATAAATGAACTCAATAAAGTAGCAGGAAACAAAATGAATATTTAGAAATTAGTTGCATTTTTATACACCAACTAGAGGCCTGGTGCACGAAATTTGTGCATGGGGGTGGGGGGTTTCCCTCAGCCCGGCCTGCACCCTCTCGTAATCCAGGATCCTTTGGGGGATGTCTGACTGCTAGTTTAGGCCCGATCGCGCAGGGATTGGGCCTAAAGTGGCAGTTGGACATCCCTCTCATAATCCAGAACTGCTGACTCCTAATAGCTTTCCTGCCTGCCTGCCTGATTGCCCCTAACTACTCTGCCTGACTGCCTGATCACCCCTAACCACTCTGCCTGCCTGCCTGATTGCCCCTAAACACTCTGCCTGCCTGATTGCCCCTAACTGCTTGCCTACCTGCCTGATCTCCCCTAACTGCCTCCGCCACTGTGGCTTCATCCAGAAGGATGTCCAGGAGGTCGTCAGGCTGTCCAGTCTAATTAGTATATTAGGCTTTTATTATTACAGATCATGAACTCTCAGAAATGGAAACTAAGAAAACAATCTCATTTATAATTGCTTCAAAGAATAAAAAGAAATAGGAATAAATTTAACCAAGGATGTAAAAAACCTGTACTCAGAAAATTATAAGACACAGAAGAAAGAAATGGAAGAAGAGGCAAGTAAGTGGAAGCATATTCTGTTTTTATGGATAGGAAGGATTAACATCACTAAAATGTCTGTATTACGTATTAGATTTCTTGTTCATTTATTTATAACAAGAAATCTAATGAACAAAATAAGCTGATGAATAAAATAGAATCAGAGGCATGGAAACATGGAACAGACTGAATCTCAGAGGGAAAGCAGGTCGGGAAGTGGGAAGAGATTAACCAAAGATCTTATATGCATACTAGAAGCCTGGTGCACAAAATCATGCATGGGTATGGTCCCTAGGCCTGGCCGGCAATCAGAGCTGATCAGGGCCTTCTGGTTGCCAACCAGAGCCTCCCTTTGTTCTATGCTGCCCCATGGTGGTCAGTGCATGTCATAGCAAGTGATTGAACTCCTGGTCTCCTGGTTGAACTCCCAAGGAGACACTTTGCATATTAGCCTTTTATATATATAGATATGCATTACCTACACAAACAATAGGGTGGTGAAGGCCTGGGGTAGGGCAGGAACTGGGTGGAGGGGGCAATGGGAGAAGTGGAAGTGGGACATCTTTAATACTCTCAACAATAAATATTTTAAAAAATAAAAAATAAAATGCCTATACTACCCAAAGCAATTTATAGATTCATTGCAATCATATCAAGATACCAGTGGCATATTTCACATAATTAGAACAAACGTTGCAAAATTTATATTGAATAACAAAAGACCTTGAATAGCAACAGCAATCTTGAGAAAGAAGAACAAAGTTGGAGAAAATACGCTACCTGCTATCAAACTATACTACAAGGTCATAGTAATCAAAACAGCATGGTAGTGGTATAAAAATAGACATAGATAAATAAAACAGAATAGAGAGCCCATAAATAAACCCACAATTTTTGGTCAATTATTAGTTGACAAAGGAGAAAAGAACGTACAATGGAATAAAGACAGCCTATTCAATAAATGGTGCTGAGAAAACTGGACAGATAACTGTAAAACAAATAAAACTGGACCACCTACTTAGACCACACACAAGAATAAACTCAAAATGGATTAAAGACTTAAATGTTAGACTTAAAAATCATGGAGGGAAACATAAGTAGTAAAACCTTAGACATTTCTCATGGTGATATTCTTTCTGATATATCAATTTGGGCTAGGGAAACAAAAGAAAAAATAAACAAATGGGACTACATCATACTAAAAACTTTTTGCACAGCAAAGGAAAAGGTCGATAAAATAAAAAGACAACCCACTGAATGAGAGAACATATTTACCACTGATACATCTGATAAGGGATTAATAGCCAAAATTTATAAAGAACATATAAAACTCAACTTGAATAATACAAATAATTCAATTAAATAATGGGCAAGGGCTTCTCCATATGGATCTGAAAATGGTCAATAGACATAGAAAAGATGTTCAACCTCATTAATCATCAGAGAAATGAAAATTAAAACCACAATGAGATATCATCTCACACATGTAAGAATGACTATCATCAATAATTCAACAAACAAAAAGTGCTGGAGAGGATGTGGAGAAAACAGGACCCTTGTGCACTGCTGGTGGGAATGCAGACTGATGCAGCCACTGTTGAAAACAGTATAAAGTTTCCTCAAAATATAAAAATGGAACTGATTTTGATCCAGTGATTGCATTTCTTGGAATATATCCGAAGAAGTGCCAAACACTAATTCAAAAGAATAATGCACTCCATGTTCACTGCAGTATTCTTTAAAATAGCCAAGATTTGGTAGCAGCCCAAATGTCCATCCGTAGATGAGTGGATAAAATATTTGTGGTACATTTACACAAAGGAATACTACTCAGCCATAAAACATAAGGATATATTACCTTTTGCAGCAGCATGGATGGTCCCCAAGAACATTATTTTAAGAGTAATAAGCAATTCAAAGAAAGACAAGTACCATATTATTTTCAATCACATGTGGAATCTAATGAACAAAGTAAGCTAACAAACAAAATTAAAAAAACAAAACAAACCACAGACTCAGAGATAGAGAACATACTGACAGCAGTCAGTGGGGAGTGGTATTCAAGGTCTAGGTGAAAATGTGAAAGAATTAAGCAAAAACAAACAAACAAACAAAACACACAAACTCATAACAGGCCACAGTATGGCAATTACCAGAGTGAATGGGGGTTTCGGGGACAGTAGAAGAGGGTATAGGAAATGAATGATCACAGAAGGAGACTTTACTTGGAATGGTGAACACACAATACACTATACACATGATGCGTTATAGGATTGTATAACTGAAACCTGTATAATTTTATTATCCAATGTCATCCTAATGAATTCAATAAAAATAAAAAACAACAAAGTTCACCCCCCAAAAATAAATAAAAAATAAATTGGTAGATACAATGCCAATGTCTGACAAAATAGAATTCAAGGTGAAAACTATAAAAAGAATCAAAATGTCTTTTTTATATTGGATAAAATATACCACAATCTTTTAGGTAGTCCTATAATAGCTAAGAATGTTTATGTAACAAAAGTTGCCAAGTAATGATATAAATAATAAACTATTTGAAATGGAAGAAGAGATAGAACATAAATATTAGTCATTGTTATTTATCACTATCATTCTAGGATAAATCAAGTAACAAAAAGAAAAAGGCTGTGTCCAATATACCAAATTCAATACCAGCATGCTGTTTACTCATATGTAAGGCAGATAAATCCATAGATTGATTTTATCCAACAAAAGGGAAACATGTTTAATATAAGAGAAAGGAGAGAGAGAGAAAAAAACAAAAACAAAGTATAGCCAATATGAGAAATGTTTAATGTTTTTGTTTCCAGACATTTGGAGTACGTGATTAACAGTTAAAAGGAGAGTCTAGCCTATCTGTCCTTCTAAGCAGTATTAAAGAAAAGCACTTCTGTTGTTTATGGATTCCCTAGAAGACCTCACAAGTTCACTGTGGTGTCTTTTCGACAAGATGCCCCTATGAAATATTGATCAGAATCCTTTTAAAAATATCTGTACTTTAGTTAGGTCAGAACTGCACCATTCCTCTGTTCAGAATTTCGAAGTTATAATTATGATCTGTCAAGTTACCTGTGTATATAAAATGCATACAAAACCAATGAAAGAAATATCTTATATTGTTAAGACAGGTAGTCCTGGTGGTAAACAGACACTGTGGTTTATAATGCTGAGGATATTATAGTGAACAGAACCTCACCTCTCTCCTCCAGGAGTTTAAAATTTTGAGAGAAGGTTAACAAGTAAACAGTTAATTACAACATAGGATGTCATAGTGCCAAGGAAGCTCCTTGGGACTTAATCTGCCTTGAGATCCAAAGATAAGCAGCATATGAACTGAGTCCTGAAACGAAGGTGTCAGTCCTGTGGCAGTCGATGGTGTGGCATATCTAAAAACTAGAAAACATTGAAGATAAATATATAAGTGGACCAGAGATCATATAGAGACTTGAAGGCAATGCTGAGAGGCTTACATTTTACCTTGAAGTCAATGGGATTCCAACAAATGGTTATAAACAAGAAAATATAAATACAAGTGATTTTCATTTTTTTGTAAATGTTTCTTTATTTTTCCAAATAAAAATATGTTATTTTTATAATAGAAAAACTTAAAAATTATTTTTAAAAACAATAGTTGATTACAATCATTGAGCACCCATGTGCTTTTTAGATGTTGCTTCCATTCAGTCAGCAAAACCCAGAATAGTTTGCATTATCATCTAATTTAGACACAAAGAAATTGATCCTGTGAGAGGACACCTGATTTGTCTGAGAATCCACTAATTCCATTATTTTGACTCTAAAATTATTGGCATGTCCCCTCTGACCACTCCTTTTTAACATTGTACTGAAAGTTCTTGCTAAAACAATGACAAAAAATGATATAAAGGTATACAGATTGGGAAGGAAGAAATAAAACTGTCTTTGTCAGATAACATGATCTTCAAGGTAGACAATCTGAAAAATATCAGTAAAAATCTCCTGGAACTAATAGGTTACTATAACAAGGTTTCAGGATATAAGGTTAATATGCAAAAGTCAAATTATTTTCTATATACTAGCAATGAACAAGGGGAATTTGCAATTATAAGCACAATGCCATTTATATTAACATCTCCCCAAATAAATTAAGTATAAATCTAATAAAATAGATATAAGATACAGTAAAATTACAAAGCTCTGATTTCTGTGGTTCTCCATTTTGATTGAACATTGAAATCACTTCAGTAGCTTTGAAAAAATGCTTGTTTTGCCCTAACCGGTTTGGCTCAGTGGATAGAGCGTCGGCCTGTGGACTGAAGGGTCCCGGGTTCGATTCCGGTCAAGGGCATGTGCCTTGGTTGCGGGCACATCCCCAGTAGGAGGTGTGCAGGAGGCAGCTGATCGATGTTTCTCTCTCATCGATGTTTCTAGCTCTCTATCCCTCTCCCTTCCTCTCTGTGAAACATCAATAAAATATATTTAAAAAAAAAAAAAAAAAGAAAAGAAAAAATGCTTGTTTGAACTCCACCCAAAACCAATTAAGTAAGAATTTTAGAAGTAGTCAAGTTTAAGAACTACAGTGGGTATCAAATAACTAGAAAAATTAAACCCAGAATAAACATCCCAGCCTGTAACCCCTGTTTTTCACCAACCAATCCATCATTAATTAAGAGAGTAAGAAAAACATATATTAATGCCCAACTATTTAAAACGCAATTTATTAAAAATAGTAGAGGAGAAATACTGACATATGAGGCATTATTTCATCCTTAAAGAATTTATAATGAAATTGAATCAGCAACTTATAGATGGTAAATAACTATCAAAAGTGCTCTATGACTTCAAGTTTTAGAATCACAATATGGGATGGGTGATCAAGAATTGCTTTAAGGAGAAATGTATACTTGGGTTAGTCAATAATTATTGTTTCTTACTTTAGGAGGGCCCAGGTAGACAGGGATTGCAGATTAATAGGATCTAGTCAAGTTGCCAGCAAATATCTGGAAATACCATTATTATTGAAGCAATGTCCCCGATTCTAGAAATTGTGTTGTAAATGGGTAGACATGATGAAACAGGTGCAAACTATAAAGGTTGAATTTTTCACGAATAGAGTTTTATGTTGTTAATCAAATAAATATTATGGAAAAATTGATGAACTAATACACATAATTGTCATTATTCTCTCTAGTAATTAAGGCTACATAATAACCAGCTCATATAAATGTTAATAATTGCTATTACTTTCATACAATTAAAAACATTTCGTTTTTCTCTTTTCTTGTCTAGTTTATATACTTCACAGCATAGTGGCACAGAGACACAGCTTTGGGCCTAAGTGTGTAACTTTGAGCAAAGTAATTAATCCCCATCTCCTGTTGTCTCATCTATAAAAATGGGATAATAATACTATTTTTTAAGTAGTCATGGGTTTTGAACTAGATAATTCACAAAAAGCACTTAAAACAGTATCTGTCATAGAGTCTGTTTTCAACAAATGTTAGTTTTTATTATTACTCTACTCTTCTTTGAAATCATATATTAATTAGTAATCATACTTATTACCCATAAACACAATAGAAACTAAAAAGTAGAAGGTTATTTTATTTAAATTTTATTTCCAATAACTGAGGTCTTTAGTCTGTACAAGAAATAGTCATATAAGCTATAACTTTTGGCAAGGTACTTATGCCTGCTGTACAAGGGGAATCATCATACATCATGATTCAGAATAATGGTGTGAGGAATAAATAACTATACAAAGCACTTAAAACAATACCCAACACAAATTAAGCATTATGTGTTAGCTATTATTATTACGATGATTATTATTTTTATGATTCTTCTCCATTCATGATCTTTCATTTTGTTATTCCCATGGTTTCCCAGTCCCCTGAAGGATCTGTGAATCCCCTTTACCTATGTTAATTTCCCTGGTTGCTTAAGGCAGCAGAAAATGACTACCAGCTTGTTAATAGCATTTTGACCGAAACTCATTTTTATAGAATGTCCTGGGAATTTACATTTTAAGTCTTTCATCACTAATATTCTCCTGTTGAAATATATTTTCTAAGTGTAGGTAACAAAGAGTCAAATCGCATCCTCACTGCCTCTGAGTGGTGTGAGCATTGAGTGGTGCAGGAATAGGGGAGGATGGAAGAGATTGTTTACTTGTACTTGGCTCCATCCTACATGGAAGGATGGAGCCAAGGAAATGTTTATTTTCCATTGAGAATGGCTTTTAGTTCTTTGACACTTAAAATATGGAAAGGAAATAGATGAAGGTGACAAAAATTAATTTGGCTGGCTCCATAATTTTCCAGAGGTTGGCACTATTTATATTTCTCTTTATAGACAAATAGAGTTGTGATAATGGTACTTCATATGTGGCCATGCATTTAGGTACTTTAGGAAAATTATAATGATGACAGAATTTTTTAGAAAATGTATCATCAAAACAGGTGTTTTGTTGTGTTTTTTTTTAAGCACTGAAAAGAACAAATTAAAACTCTTCTCAACATTTTAGTAGTAACAATATCCTGATAACACTACACAGGTAAATTGTAATATTACATTCTCAAAATAATGTAGGCAGCATCTCTGCAGTAAATTTAAATCTAAATTGCATTATTAAAATATGATAGTGTTCTATTTTGTTTTACCTGCATTTGAGAATAAGTCTTTGTTATCTAATGGAAGATAACAAAAAGAACAGACATAGTAGAAAAACAGCACCCTAAGGATTTTTAAAAACCAGATAATTGAAGTATTTTTTTAAAGATAGCATTATGTTATTTCCAGAATTTTAAGAAAGTTTTTTTTTTAATAAAAGAAATTACACTATACATTTTATTAGTCAACTGCTTAATGTCAGGACTGAGTTTTGTAAGTGAAGTATTAGAAAAGCAATGGATCAAAAATAGATTTCTTTTGATGCTTTTATACCTCATACTATGTTTGAATCCTCATTGCCTTTCTTTGTTTCTTTAATACCTTATCACTCTCTCCTATACAGAAAACAACTGCCTGCTTCATTATATGGGAACTTAATATCATTTAATTAAAACACAAAGCTCTAGTTGCCATCTGTTATGAAATTGAATGTGATTTAAATAGAATAATAATGGAAATTATTAGATAGTTCATATATATTAAAAATGCTTTTACTAATTAATTTTTTACAGATGTTGATAAAAATTCATGTAGTATAATTATATGAATTCATAGTAAAATAATACCATTATATAAAAGTGATAATTATCAATTAATTGCTAGATACCCTACAGAAGTGAAGAAAGTATAATAATAATCATGGCAGAGTTCAGATACCATGAATTGTTGTTTCCTTCCTTTTTTATATATAATAGTAATTTTTATAAAATTCATGGACAAGTATAGAAATATGGATCATAAAATAAAAAGGTTGAAATAGGCACTGAGTTTAGAAGTAAATGTGAATGGAAATAAATATGTTCCTATCCATAATCACTTTAAATGTAAAAGTCTTAAATACTCCAATCAAAAGACATAAGAATGGCTATAAAAACAAGACTGATCCTCAAGAGACCCACCTCAGAATTAAAGATACATACAAACAGTAAAGGGATAGAAAAACATATTTCATGTGGGTGGAATGGGAAAAAGATATTTCATGTGGGTGGAAAGCTGGGGTAGCAATACTTATATCTGACAAAATAGACTTTAAACCAAGGCTTATAGAAAGAGACAAAGAAGGACACTTCTTTGTCTCTTTCTATAAGCCTTGGTTATAAAATATATAGTTACAGTAGGGTTTTTTAACACCCAAAATGAATAAGGAGAAGTTGGCCTTAAATTATACACAAGATCAAATGGGTTTAACTGATATTTTCAGAGCATTTCACCCCAAAGAAACAGAATATACATTATTTTTAAGTGCCTATGCAAAGTTTTCTATGATAGACCCCATGTCAGGACATGATGCAATTCTCAATAAATTTAAGATTGAAATCATATCAAGCATCTTCTCTGACAATAATGAAATGAAACTCAAAGTCAATCACAAGAAGAAAACTGAAAAATGCACAAAGACAGGGAAGCTAAATAACATGTTACTAAGCAATGACTGGGTTAACAATGAGATCAAGGAAGAAATCAAAAGATACATTGAAACAAATGAAAATGAGAACACAACAACCCCAAATCTGTGGGACACGGAGAAAGCAGTCCTACAAGGGAAATTAATTGCATGAAAGGGCTACATTAAGAAATAAGAAAAGGCTCAAGTAAACAATTTAACTTAAAGGAACTTAAATAAAAAACATCAACAAAGCCAAGGTGAGTAGAAGTAAGGAAATAATAAAGTTCAGAGCAGAAATAAATTAAATAGAGTCTAAAAAATACAAAAGATCAATGAAACCAAGACTTGCTTCTTTGAAAAGATAAATAAGACTGACAAACCTTTAACCAGACTCATTAAGAAAAAAAAAAAAAGGAACCAAATAAATAAATCAGAAATGAAGGAGTAAAAGTAACAACTGGCACCAAAGAATTACAAAGGATTGTAAGAACATATTATGAACAACTCTATGAAAATAAATCAGACAATCTGGATGGAATGGATAAATTCCTAGAAACATCCAACCATCCAAAACTAAATCAAGGAGAATCAGAGAATCTGAATAGGTGGATTACAACTAGTGAAATTAAAGCAGTAATAAGAAAACGCACAACAAACAAAAGCCCTGGACCAGATGGCTTTATAGGTGAATTTGACCAAACATTCAAAGAACTAACATCTATGCTTCTCAAACTATTCCAAAAATTCAAGAGGAGGAAAGAATCCCAAGTTTATTTTGCGAGGTTGGCATTATCTGAATTACAAACCAGATAAAGACATAACAAAGAAATAAAATTATAGGTTGATATCGCTGGTGAACATAGATGCTAAAATTCTCAAAAAAAATAATTAATAAACCAAATCCAGCAATACATTGAAAAGATTATACACAATGATCAAGTGGGATATATTCTGGTAATGCAAAGTTGGTGTAATATCCACAAAACCATAAACTTGAAAATCACATAAACAAAATAAATTATAAAAATAACATGATCATCCCTGGCCCTATGGCTCAGTTCACTGAGTGTCATCTCATGCACCAAAAGGTCAGCGGTTTGACTTACAGTCAGGATTGCTGGATTGCTGGCTCCATCCCAAGTATGCATGCAGGAAGCAGCCGATCCATGTCTCTCTCTCAGATCAATGTTTCTCTCTCTCTCTCTCTCTCTCTCTCTCTCTCTCTCTATATATATATATATATATATATATATATATATCATCTCTCTTTCTCCCTCACCCTTTCTCTCTCAATAAAAACATATTAAAAATTATCATATTAATAGATGTAGAAAAAGCATATGATAAAATCCAGCTCAGATTTATGATAAAAACTCTCAGCAAAGTGAAAATAAGAGGGAACATACCTCAATGTAATAAAGGCTATATATGACAATCCTAAAGGCAACAATGTGCAAAAAACTACAAGTGTGCTCCTTAAGATTGGAATAAGACAGGAATGTCTACTTTCAGCACTCTTATTTAATGTGAACTGGAAGTCCTAGCCACAACAATCAGACATAAAGGAGAAATAAAAAGCATTCAAATTGAAGTAAAATTGTCATTATTTACAGATGACATGATACTGCATACAGAGAATCATAAAGATTCCACCAAAAAAATCAACTAGAACTGATAAATGAATTAAATAAAGTAGCAGTATACAAAATAAACATCCAAAAATCTGTTGCATTTTTATACACCAATAATGAACTATCAGGGAAACTAAAAAAAAAAAAAAAAATCCAATTCACAATTGCTTTAAAAAGAAGAAAATACGTAGGAATAAATTTAAACAAGGGTATAAAACACCTGCACTTGGAAAATTATAAGATGCTGATGTCAGAAATTGAAGAAGATACATATAAGTGGAAGCATATACCATGTTCATGGATAGGAGGTATTAACATCATGAAAATGTCCACACTACCCAAAGCAATCTACAGATTCAGTGCAAATCCTATGAAGATACCAATGTCATATTTCCCAGAACTAGAAAAAATATTCCGAAAATTTATATGGAACTCCCAAAGACCCCAAAAACCAACAGCAATCTTAAGAAAGAAGAACAAAGTTGGAGGAATGGCACCACATGATATCAAACTATAGTACAAGGCCATACTAATAATAATAAAAAAAGCATGGTACTAGTATAAAAAACAACCCAAAAACCATACATATAGGTCAGTGGAACAGAATAGATATCCCAGAAATAAGCCCACATCTTTATAGTCAATTAATATTTGGCAAAGGAGGCAAAAACATACAATAGGTTAAAGATAATCTATTCAATAAATGTTGGGAAAATTGGACAGATATGTACAAAAAAAATGAAAAAAGGCCACTTTCTTACACCACACGTAAGAATAAACTAAAAATGGATTAAAGGCTTAAATGTTAGACTTGAAACCATAAAAATCCCAAAAGAAAATATAGGCAATAAAATCTCAGACATTTCTTTCAGCAATAATTTTTTTCTGATATGTCTCCTTGGGCAATGGAAACAAAAGAAAAAAATAAACAGATGAGACTTCATCAAACTAAAAAGTTTTTGCAAGCAAAGTTAACCATCAACAAAATGAAAAGACAACCCACTGAATGGGAGAAAATATTTGCCAGTGATAAATCTGATATGTTGTTAATATCCAAAATATAAAATGAACTTACAAAAATCAACACAAAAATGATGAGATAAGAAACTTGCACCACAATGTACATTAATGTAATATTTTTTCATCCAGAAAATCATAATATGAAACCAAAAATATGTGTAAGTGAGGTAATTTAGCTGAATCAGAGTATGTGTAATGATTTGCCTTTGTTAGCAAGCCCCTTGCAGCAGGATGATAACAAACTGTTAGCAGTTCTAGGCAGTATTAGGCACTTGGAGTAGCAATGATTGGGGATGGTTCCAATTTTTCCTGTATACTGCTTATAATTCAGAATATCTACAATAATAAAAGGGTAATATGCTAATTAGACCGAATGTCTTCTGGACGCAATTCTGGATGTCCTTCCTGATGAAGCCAGGGCCAGAGGGAAGCCAGCCAGGTCCTGGGTGCCATGGGTGGCCGGAGGAGGGAAGCCCAGGTCCCGGTACTGGAGGGAAGCCGGTGCCGGCAGCCGGGGGAAGAAAGGCCTACTCTTGCAATAATTTTCGTGCATCGGGCCTCTAGTATACTTATATGTGCTTTGTGGTGTAAGCATGCAAGAGTTTTTCTGAACTTATTCCAAGATGAAGAAATGATGGGAACCAGCCTGTTTTTATAATTAGCTTTGCTACCTGTCAGTAGTAAACTGCTTTCCAAAGTGGTAGTGTCATCTTCCCGTCTGGGCAGCAAACTTCAAATTTAAATTTTCCCAAATCTTACCAGTGGTTAGAAATGTCAGACTTTTACATTTGAATTGGTATAGACTAGTTTTTCTTTGTTGTTTTTCATTTTAGCCTTTCAACTTTACTCTCTTACTACATGTTTTATGTCTTATTTATTCACTAGAGGCCTGGCACATGAAATTCGTGCACACGTACGGTCCCTGGGCCTGGCCTGCAATCAGGACCATCTTCCCCAGCTGCCTGCAGCCAGCCACACCCCCCATCACCACCCACCTCCGGTTCCCTGTTTGCCATCTGGTGATTGGTGCTTGACGGCCGGGGGAAGGGACCTATAGGTAGGCTATTCCCTCCTGCTCGCCAGCCCCACCCCTCCCACAAGGGGCCATCAGGCAATCAGAGCCCGCTGGCAGGGGAAGGGACCAAGAGGTGGTCAGTGCGCCTCATAGTGACTGGTCCAGTGGTCATTCTGGTCATTCTGCCATTAGGGTCAATTTGCATATTACCCTTTTATTATATAGGATAGAGGTCTGGTAGATGGGTGGGGGCCAGCTGGCCTGCCCTGAAGGGGGTCCCGAGTCAGGATGGGGTGTCCCCGCTGGGAGGCAGGGCCAGCTGAGGCAAGGAGCCACCAGGGGTTTGCAGGCCAGCCATGACCCTAATCAGGGTGGGAGTCCCTACTGGGGGGTGGGGCCAGCCTGGGTGAGGGGCCGCAGGTGGTTTGCAGGCCCGCCACACCCCTGGCTTTGTCAGGAAGGGTGTCCAGAATGACGTCTGGAAGACATCTGGTCTATCCAGTCTAATTAGCATATTACCCTTTTATTAGTATAGACTAGGGGCCCAGTGCATGAAATTCATGCACATGGGGGTTCCCTCAGCCCAGCCTGCACCCTCTCCAATCGGGGACCCCTTAGGGGATGTCCGACGGGCAGTCAGACATCTCTCTTGCAATCTGGGACTGCTGGCTTCTAACCGCACACCTGCTTGCCTGCCTGATTGCCCCAATTGCCTCTGCCTGCCTGCCTGATCACCCCTAACTGCCCTCCCCTGCTGGCCTGATCTCACTCCCAACTGCTCTCCCCTCCTGGCCTGATTGCCCCTAACTGCCTCTGCCTTGGCCCCCACCACCATGGCTTTGTCTGGAAGGAAGTCAGACATCCGGACGATGGCCAGTAGACCTGGTCTAATTAGCATATTACCCTTTTAGTAGTATAGATAGATTATATAGGATAGGATTGCTTAAATGGTGGGGGGAAGCCTTTTTCAGCAGGAGGAGCTGCTCTTGGCAGACAAAAACACATAATCCCTATATCTGGACTGATAGCCAGCCATATGCACTATACTGCCAAACCAGTCATTAAAAAATTGAACCACTTTCTTACACCTTAAACCAAACAGCTGTTGCCCTTAAAACCCCTCCTCAGCCCCCACCTTAGGTTCTGCCTTCATAGTTCACCCAGATTAGGTTCTGATTGGTTGGTATCTATGCCAGTCAGCATCAAAAGCTCTGCCTCCAAGGCAGCCATTGGCTCCTCGCACTTCACCCTGATTTGGTTCTGATTGGTCTGTTTCTATGCCAGTCAGTGTCTCCGGGCCTATCTCTGGTACTGATCAAAAAATTGGGGCTTATCAGCAGCCCCCGAGGAGGCCCCGAGAGAAACAGAGCTGTGGCTTCTGGTGAAGACGGGAGAGAAAGAGAGAGGCAATGGCTGATCAACAGTTGCCACGGAGGCTGGGGATCAGACCCTGCCTGTCTCTCTGCAGGCCTCTCTCTGGGCCTGATCTGCAGCCCCCTAGGCAGTCAGTGATGGGTCGCCATGGCAACCCAGCACTGACTTCTGGTGTTCGGTCGAGCCTTGGTCCTTACGGACCCTGGATCTTTATATATATATAGATCATGGTGTATCATTTTTTAATATATTGGTGGATCTGATTTGCTAATATTTTGTTGAGTGTTTTAGCATCTGGGTTCATCAGGCATATTGGCCTTTAATTTTCTTTCTTTGTCAGGAAGGATGTCCAGAATGACACCCAGAATTCCAAATATTTGAAATATATGGAATATATCTGGTTTTGGAATTAGGATAATGCTGGCTTCGTAAAAAGAGCTTGGAAGTTTTCCTTCCTCTTGAACTTTTTGGAGTAGTTTGAGTGTTGACCTATGAACCAGGAGGTCACAGTTCAATTCCTAGTCAGGGCACATGCCCATGTTGCAGGCTTGATCCCCATGCAGGAGGCAGCGGATCAATGATTCTCTTTCATCATTTCTATCTCTCTCTCCCTCTCCCTTCCTCTCTAAAATCAATAAAAATATATTGATTCTTTCTTTTTCTTTAATGTATGCAATTTTAAGTCCTTCCTCTCCCTATAATGCTTCAGCTCTGCTTGGCAAGAAATCTTTCAATTTATTTTTTGTTCTCATTGTTAACCCATTCATGTTTTAATAATGTTATTTAACCTCCATATTTTTCTTTATAGTTTTATCTTAATTGATTTCTAGTTTTATTCCATTGTGATCACAGAAGATTCTTACTATGATTTCAATCTCCCTAAATTTACTGAGACTTTTTTGTGTCCTAACATGTGGTTCATCCTAGAAAATGTTCCAAGTACACTTGAAAATAATGTATATTCTGTTGCCAAGGGGTAAAACGCTCTAAAAATATCAATTAAATTTTTCTGATATAGTATGCCATTGGAGGCCACTGTTTTCATTTTGATTTCCAGTCTGGAAGATCCATCCATTTATGTCAAAATCCCCTACTATTACTGTATTACT
Source organism: Plecotus auritus (assembly GCF_963455305.1). Lineage (NCBI taxonomy): Eukaryota > Metazoa > Chordata > Mammalia > Chiroptera > Vespertilionidae > Plecotus > Plecotus auritus. The sequence goes on along the minus strand of NC_137775.1, from coordinate 114,370,678 downwards.
GTCAATCTCTCTTTTTATGTCTTTCATTTCCATTAAGAATTGCTTTATATATTTAGGTGCTCCTATGTAGGGAATTTTAACTAGAGTTTCAAACCCAGCCATCTGACTATTCAATGAGATTGAAATAAATACATTTAGGCATACAGACTAAGAAAGCTTACCTCCATAGATTTCTCAGAAAATACTCCAACAAATTAAATATAATTATAGTGGGTAAAACAGTGATGTACATAATATTAATGAAAAAAGTGATTAGTGAAACTTAGATATACATGTTATATTGAAAAATTAATTAGATGATAATTTCTATGGGAATGTATTAAAAAACTAACCTATATACAGAGGTAAATTTAGTATTTTATAATGATGGCCTATTAATTAGTAGGTAAAGGAATAGATTATATGATAAATGGTAATAGGAAAGTTGTTCACCCACATTGAAAAATGTACAAATTAATATCTTTAATAAAGAATGCATAGAATAAAGACCTTTTCAAAGATATATATATATATATATATATTAGATAGATAGATAGATATAGATATAAATAAATATATATATTTATATCTATATCTATCTATCTATCTAATTAGAAAATAATATGGAAAGTTTGGAATGGTAGGTCTTTTTGTATACACAAAAGCCATGAAGAAACATGTACACGTATGACTATAGCTAAATAAAAATACCATACAAATAGTAGACTAGGTAAAATAGTTGAAATATATGGAATAAATAAAGCAATTGACATTCAAATAATATAAATAAGTCCTACTAATGATAAGAATAATACAAAAAAATACTTAAGAAGTTAAAGAATCTGAAAAAAATTTTTTCAGAAAGTGAACATACCTTATTGATTAATATTAAACATGTTTAATTCACTTGTAATCAGTAAAATGCAAAAGATGTTTTTTGAATGTCATATTAATGAAAAAGAAAAAGTGTGAGCCCAGGTGGTGAGGCTCAGTAGTTGAGCATTGACCTATGGACCAGAAGGTCATGGCTTGATTCCCTATCAGGGCACATAGCTAGGGGTGTGCAGGAGGCAGAAAATCAATGAGTCTCTCTCATCACTGATGTTTCTATTTCTCTCTCTCTCTCCCTCCCTTCCTCTCTGAAATCAATTAAAATATATTAAAAAAGAAAAAGTCTTATAATAGCATGTATTATCAAAAGGTAAGAAATATGAATTTTGAAACAATATGGTGGAAATATAAATTGGATTTTTTTTAGATGATGGTTTTTGAGAGTTGATATTTGATTCCAATTCTTGTCATATTCTAGGTGAACACAAATGGGATGTTCATAGTAACACTGTTTGATGATATGGCATATATCTTAAATTTGGAGTGTTTACTTTTTTATTTTTATTTTTTTTTATTTGGAGTGTTTACTTTTATTGACTAATAATATTTATTAGCTCCAAGGAGCATAAAGCAGAGTCCAGACTTAAGGTAATAATAACAATTAAAAAAACCTTTGCTTCTCCAAATGGCAGTTTTATTTTTTACTTATTGAATCATTGTTATAAATAAACTTAAAGAAGATTAGTAGCTACACTATGAAATTAAGAGTATCTTTTATTCTCAGTTATATTACCATTGACAAGTAATTCAAATTTTCCATTATTTATCTTCTTCAACTAAGGGAAACTTTTTGGAAACTCAAAGAATTAACTGATTTTTTTCCTTGGTTTTGGAAAGACAATATAAAGGTTTATAGCAAATGATATCTCTCTATGTAGATGGTATTTTTAAGTATCAGAGTGTTTCTCTGAAATATATTTCTTCTTTTTTATTTCTCTTTGTTATTTCTTTCCATTAATTCTTATTTTAACTTTGTTGATATATTCAATGGGCACAGTGCTGTCAAACATGGTAAGAAAAAATGTATGAGAAAAAATATCAGTTACAATACTCTAGATAACTAAAATAGCCATAAAATGTAGATAAAATATTGAAACACAGAAAATAAGGCAATTTATGTTTTAAGGCAATATATTTTTTACATTATTACAATGATGAAAATTGATCAAATCTGGTAAAGATGAAGATAAAAATCGGTTCATCCATAGGTTTATTAATCAATGTAAAGCTTCCTAATTGGTAACAAAACATTCACTAGTCATGGTTGTTTTATTCCCACAGGTATTCAACAACTTTTGACTGAACCCATATTATAAACAAAAGGCCATAATAGGCATGTTCGATTTCTCTCTTTAGGGTGGGAAAGTGGAATAGAAAATAAATGAATACTTTTATTCAACACTTAATTCATTTAACAAAACATTTTTTTTGATTATATTATGTGCTGGGTTCCACCCCAGGCGTTATAAGCACAGCAGTAAATAGAGCAAACAAATTTGCTTCATGGTGGTTGTATTCTAGTGAATCAAGAAATGTAGAAATGGTTTTACCAACAATGAAAATGTTTGAATTTATGTTTCTTATATGACTAGCACTGGGATTATTAAATTATTTTATATATCATCAATTTTTATTATAATTGTTATTTTCTTTGCTTATTTTTCCTTGCTATTTTATCTTCTTAATGACAGTTCCTCTTCCCATGGACTAGTGAAGTACCTGGCACCTAGCAGGAAATCAATAAAGTATGCAAAAAAAGGAAAGTATTCAATTTTGATGTACCTGAATAATTTCAAATACAGAAACAGGGATAATAATAATAGTAATACTCCTAACTAATAAAGAGAGAATATGCAAATTGATCATCACACCATCACAAAGATGGCAGTGCCCACAGCAGAGATGGGATTTCCGTAACACAGGATGGCTGCACCCACAGCAGAGGTGGGGTTTCCATAACACAAGATGGCTGCACCCACATCAGAGGCCAAGTTCCTGTAATAAGCCTTAAGGAGCAATCAGCGGGGACCTGAGACTGCGTGGTGCTGGGCCAGGGCAGGGGACCTGAGCCTGTGCCCCCTGCCTGGTGGGGTTTGACAGGGGACCTCAGGCTGTGCCCCCCGCCATGGCGTCAGGCTTGGGGACCTCAGGCCATGCCCGCCACCAGGCAGGGCTTGACAGGGGACCTCAGGCTGCTCCCCCGTCTCAGGCCAGGGGACCTGAGGCCACATCCCCCACCCAGCGGGGCTTGACAGGGTACCTCAAGGTGTACCCCCTGCCTTGGTGCTGGGCCGGGGGACCTCAGGTTGCTCCCCCTGCTCCAGGCCGGGGGACCTGAGGCTGCGCCCCCTGCCTGGTGAAGGGCCAGGGGACCTGAGGCTGCACTCCCTGCCCAGTGGGGCTTGATGGGGGACCTGAGGCTGTGCCCCCCCGCTTGGCAGGGCTTGATGGGGGATCTCAGGCCATGTCCCCTGCCCAACAGGGCTTGACAAGGGACCTGAGGCTGTGCCCTCCACCTGGCACCAGGCCAGGGGACCTGAGGCTTCACCCCCTGCCCAGCAGGGCTTGACAGGGGTGGGGCCAGCTGGGTCTGGATCTCACCCAGTGGGGGTGAGGCCAGTTGGGTCTGGGTCTTGCATGATTTTGAGGCACCGCGGGTGAGTGGGGATTTGACTCTGGGTTTCGTGGCATGCCCCAGACTCTGACAGGAGGAAGATTTTCATATACATTTTACTAATTTTCTTTCATCTCTGACACTTCTATTAGAGAGAAAGGGCAAATAGCAATATTAAAATATTTCCTCTAATTAATCCCCCCCTTTTTTTTAAAAAAAAAGTACATACTTTTCTTTTCTTTTTTTAAATATATTTTATTGATATTTCACAGAGAGGAAGGGAGAGGGATAGAGAGCTAGAAACATCGATGAGAGAGAAACATCGATCAGCTGCCTCCTGCACACCTCCCACTGGGGATGTGCCCGCAACCAAGGTACATGCCCTTGACCGGAATCGAACCCGGGACCTTTCAGTCCGCAGGCCGACGCTCTATCCACTGAGCCAAACCGGTTTCGGCTATCCCCTTTTAATGTGCATGAATTTCATGCACTGGGCCACTAGTAATAATAATATTACTATTAATACTATTTATATAGTTTTGAAGAGCAACATATGCTGTCTTTGAAAATATTTGTATGATTCTAGGCACAAGATGCTCAATTTAATAACCTCATTAAAATATATTTTAAAACATTGTTATAAATGGAAAGCAATAAAAAATGTACTTTTAGTATATCTTTTCACCTATCTCTTGCATGTTCCAGAGAGGGGGAAAACAAAGTGCCCACTTTCTCCCATTTTTTAAAACAATCTAAATGTAGCTTTATTTCTGATGGTAAAATTTTAGTCATATTTCTTCCTTCTTTGAGTATTCATATAATTTTCTGTATAATGAATACATAGTTATTTTTAGTGTTAATAACCATGCGAGGTATAATTTATCTTTAATTAAAATATTTTTCTAATATACAGTAGTAAAATTCTCTTTGAAAGCAAACCACACTTCAGAGGGTAAGAATGTGTTACTCTCAGAATTCATACATGATAAGAAATTCATTCCACAAGTGGAGTAAGACCTTTAAGAGACCTTTATCTACCTCTTAGAATAAATTTGATATGCCTTACAGACCATTATGCTCACTCTCCCGCACTGTGCATGCAGATAGAACAATCTCTTGAAAATGCTAACACTATAATTCCCATTCAGATGATGAAATTGTAATAAAAACAGTTTATTATGCTACATTTGTATATGATTACAGATTAGATTGTGGAAAGTTAACATTTATTTTTCTTCTACTAATAATCATTTCTTCATCTAATAAATTCAAGAAGCTTAAAAACATGTTTAAACTAAAAGATCTGTTCCAGAGGGCAGAATGCCCTGCTGGTGGTGCTGCTGAAACTGGTTAGCAGCTGAACTAAATACTTACATGTCCCTATGCTGCTTCTACAGGTTTCCTATGTACTTTCCATAGTATAAGCATCATTTAGTTATTGCTAAATTAATGTTTGGGTACAGATCCTAATTCTCTTAAAAGGTTATTTGCTTCCAATGTATCCATTTTCTTATTAATTGTTTTATAGCAAATAAATAGTTATAAGACTTTAATAAATAAGAAAACTATTATAAAATTAACTGACGTATAATGTATATTATCTGCCTGTTACAATGAGCAAGTTGACAAGAACTATAAGGTACTTGAATTTGGTGATATCAGACCTCTGATTAAGTAATATAGCCTTTTCTATAATAAAATCTCCAAAAACAGTTTGTTAGATATTTTAGAGCTAAATATAGACAGAAAACATCTTGCTTAATACATCAATTTTTAGAGATGAGGCAACAGATACAATTAAGTAACACACCTAAAATATTTCACATAGTCAGGGACAGGTTTGAAATTTAGAACCCAGATGACTTTCCCTCCTTTAAATGGTCTTTATGCTGTTCTTTACCTGATCAAATTCCTATCTTTAATTGAGGGCAGCATCTAACCTGTTAGAAAATATTTATGTGCCAAACTTCTGAAAAAATTGGGAATCTGTAAAGCTGTTAAATTGAGAAAAATTATATAAGCTCACAGAGAAACATGTGATATTACATTGTGTGTGCATTAACATGAATGAGAATTCAATACTGAGTTCAAACGTACAATATGCTGTCAAATGTTTAATAATTCTTCAGTGTCTAATTAAGTCTAAGAAAGGTGCACTTATGAAGTGACTCATTGTAATTTCATATTAAGTGCAATATAATGAACTGGTATAAATAGGATAACATTGAAGAGCCAGTGACTTAAACTGATTGTCTGAAAGCAGGTTTCAACCTTTTAATATCAACTTAGGCTTCTGTGAAAGGCAGGAGAAAATAAAAAAGTTACACTTGGTGCCACCTAAAGTGGCGCTGGATAGTCATGGGTTTTAAGTGATCGATATCTTTATCAGACCTGTGTAAATGTTGTGGACAAGTACAATTAAACAGCAAATCCCTGGATCAGTTGACTACGCTAAATTTCAGTTCCAGAAGCAGACCATTTCACTGCAGGTCACTTGTTAGGGAATATAGGAAGCAACTATGGAAGACAGATGTTTTAAAGACAACAGGATAATAATAATGACTCTGAAGTCAGAGGAGCACCTGGGTTCAAAACTCTGTTGCATCATTGTATGATCTTGTACAAGACACGCAGTCTTTCTGGGAACCTGTTTTTCCACCTGTAAAAGAAAATATTTCCCTCATAGGGCTATTATGAGTAATAAAGTAAAGTACACATGGAAAAAGCTTACAAGAGCATCTGGCTCATAGTAAGCATTGAATAAGTGTTAATAATTCTTATTCATGAAAGAGCATTTCCCAAGTAGCATTTAGACAAGGGAATTCCTCTTTAAAACCACAAGATCTGTGCATTCGCAGTAGAAGTAAGTTCTGTAGAAATACATTTACTTATACTTCTAATTTGTACAGATTCATAGAATATCGATTATAAGCAGAAATAGAAAAAATGAGAACAGTTGAAATAGGAATGTAAAATTATATTTGAGGCAAAAAAATGTCAATTTATACTCTATGAATGGAACTATGGCCATTTGAAGGCAGAGTGTATGCATGTATTTTTAATTAATTTCTCAACAATGACTTTAAAAAAGAACCAGATCATTGTGAAGCACAGAGGAACGCAATAAGGGCTGACAACACAAAACAAGAAGACTGAGAGGAGGCCTAGAACCCGACCAGAGAAGACACACTGGCTCTTTCTGACGAAAGGTTCACCAGCACCAGAATCACATGCGTATACTTAATTATTTTTCATACATCGTTTATGGAGACATTCTGAGTTAACAATATATAATTTATTTTACAGTGCAAAGTAAATTCTTCTCAATTTACTGACTTTACAAATGCAAATATATAGAACGTCTTTGGATGTTGCAAAGGAAAGCTGTCTTACTATTTCCTTCCTGAGGAATGCAGTTACTCTATTGGTATCAAAACTGGGTAGGTTCTTGGAGTTATTGTCACTGAATCCTGTCTGGAAAAGGACTAATCCTGTTTGGATTAATGGGCCATTACAATGATCTGAATATTTCCTACCAGAATTTGTTGTAGCAAAAGGTTACTGACTAGAAAATACAAAAATACACAAATTACAAAACTATAGCTGAAAAAACTATACGTTGTAGGGCATTTATTAAAATGTCTCCCATGCTTTAAAGTGTAATTAGGCACATAGCTGCCAAGTATAAAAATATCTCCAAAAAGAAACCAGATCGCAATGAGAGACCAAACAAAAGTGAGCAGTAACTTTTTATAAAAATGTGGAGTTACTATACTTTTTTTTTTGACAATCCATCTTTCCAACATGCAAGAATTCTCAGTTTAACACAGAATATTAACACCTGTATTTTTGTTTGTTTGTGTTTTATTAATCAAATGTAAGGCCTTCACAAGCCCTCCCTAGGCACAGCTTTTGGTTGCAATGATGTCAGGGAACTCTTATGTCTTGTGGCTGAGCTATAGTGATAACTGGGATACTAGTGAGTCCATGAAAATTCCTCAGTAATGTTTACATCATGTGACAATGATCATCCCTTATATTTACAAAATGTTTTATATTCCCTAAATTTAAATATAAGAGCATTCTGACTGTACTATACATTTTACTGATTTCCACGTCCATGTATCTGAACTGACTGACTCCAATTGATGAATTGATGAAACCTTTCTGTTCCTTGGGCATCTTTTTCAGGGCCGTTGTTCAAAGAGATTCCCAGGCAGAGGAGGACTATTCTTTGGTCATAGATATCACAGTAGCTGAGACACACTTTGGAATAGATACACCTTCAAACAAGCTTGTAGGTTTTCTACGAGTTTTTATCATGTGTAGCACTTACAAATAGAGACAGTCCGAGTTCACTAAATAAGGTTGTTTACTGAGATTTATGCAACTGGAATTCCAATATTCAAGCTGACATTCGGTGAAGTTTTTCCCTTCCAAGTACAGCTAACATCCTGCAACACCATCTACAGCCTTCTTTAGGTAACTCAGAAATTTGGGGGAGAGACAACAATGTGTATAAGATTGACTGGTCCCTGGAATAAAATATGTGTGCCTTTTAGTATATGATGATTTTTATGTGTTTTATATATTTACTAGAGGCACGGTGCATGAAAATTCATGAACTGGAGGGGGTTCCCTCAGCCTGACCCGCCCCCTCTCACAGTTCTGGAGCCTTCAGGGGCAAGAGGTGACCCGGCAATCAGGGGAAGGCAACACCCCATCACACCTCTGCTGCTGCCACTGCCGGAAGTGCAAGCCTTGGCAGGCCCTGGTTACCTGAGCCTCAGGCAGCCCTGGGTGGCTGGGCAGCTGCCATCCAAGGATTGCCTGCACCTTGGGCCAGCCCTGGGCAGCTGAGGGGACTGGGCACTGCCTTCTTGTGGCTGTGGGTGCTGCCATCTTTGTGAGGGTGTGATGGTCAATTAGCATATTCCCTCTTTATTAGATAGGATGTGTTTTATATATTTTGTGTGCCTACATTTGTATAAAATACACATACAAATACAATGCACACAAACTAGGGAAATAAATTTTATTTCTGATTTGGTATGGATTCCTTATCTTTCAAATTCACATACTTCTTACCACCATGATCATGTTCTTGTTCCATGCATATCAAAGATCATTTTTTTAGTCACAATTCTTAACATTTGGTAATATCCTCAGGTCCTTTTGTCACCATTGTCCATAGTTTATTTCCAGCACATATTCTATTTTAGGTTGATTTATATTGCAGTTCATTCTTTCCTATCTTACTAGATTATGCCTGCTGTATTGATATAATGCTTTAGGAGGGGTGTTCCTATTTTCCCCAGTCAGGAGAAAATGCACTCTGTTTTAGATCTGTATTCCAGCTCTCATCCACGGTATTCTCTGCCACAGTGAGGCATGGAGAATACTATTTTGTACTCTCTTGGGTTAAAAAGTAACTGTTTTTGAGGCTTAAGTGGAAAACCCACTTCTCCTTTATGCAACCCTATGACACAACTGTGTGATGCTGTTAAACACTCGCCCTGGTTGCGGAAGCTCAGAGGATAGCCTTTTGGCCATTCCATGCCAGCTGTTGGGTGTAATAGACATTCACAGACATTACCCCATTTTATTCCCACAAGAGGTATGCACAGCAAGAAACACAGGCAGCTCTATCAAATCAATTGTCTGAGGTCACATATCTAGTAAATGGCAGAACCAGGACTCAAACAAAGGTATTTTGACTTTAAATCCCTGGACCATTCTGTTTTACCACGTTGCTCTCTATTAAGTTATTAATTTGTCATGATACATGCATTGTAGAATGAATAAAATGGACCAGAAGCATTGTTTATTTTTTTTTGAAAGACAAAATGGCCTATATTTTTTATTTTATTGGTTAGTTTCTTCTGTTTATTAGACTCTACACATTAGCAAAATCACATGGCATCTGTCTCCCCCCTGATTGGCCCATCGAATCCCGCACAATACTCACCAGGTCCATCCATGCTTCAGCAAAAGGCAAGATTTCCCTCCTTTCCAGCAGCATTCTATGGTGTAAATGCACCACAGCTTTTAGTCCACGCACCTAGTGATGGGCACTTGAACTGCTTCCAAATCTTGCCTATTGTAAATAATGCTTCAATGAACATATATTCTTCTGAGTTAGTGTTTTGGACTTATTCAGATAAATCCCTAGAAGTGGAATTGCTCTGTCACAAGGCAGTTCCCTTTTTAAATTTGTAAGGTAACTCCGTACTGTTTTCTAGAGTTGCTGCACCAATCTGCATTTCCACCAACAGTGCACAAGTGTTCCCTTTCCTCCACATCTGCACCAACACTTTATGTTTGTTGATTTTTTAAAAAAATACACTGAGTGGCCAGATTATTATGATCTCTGAACGCATAATAATCTGGCCACTCAGTGTATATTCTATATAATCCTATCTAATAAAAGAGTAATATGCAAATTAACCATCACTCTGCTACACCCATAAGCCACGCCCACCAGACAATCAGGAGCAAGTATGCAAATTAACCCAACCAAGATGACTGCGGCCATGGAATGAACAGGAGGCTTGGGTTGCCCTGGGGAATCGAGGAAGCCAAGCTTTCCGCACACCCTGGCCTGCCTTGGCCTCCTCTCAAGGCTCAAAGTTTCAATTATGGAAGATAAATAAATCCCAACAAAAATGACTGTGGCCACGGAGCAAGCAGTAGGCTTGGCTCCTCTCAAGGCTACAAAGTTTCAATTATGGAAGATAAATAAATTCCAGATACCAGGGCCTCCGCTTGGGTCACCAGGGGGCGTGGCCAGCCTGCAAACTACCATAGGCCCCTCCCCCAGGCCGCCCCACACCCCAAGGGAACCCCCACCCTGATCCAGGACACCCTTCAGGGCAAACCAGCTGGCCCCCACCTGTGCAACAGGCCTCTATCCTATCTAATAAAAGAGTAATATGCAGATTGACCATCACTCCAACACACAAGGTGGCTGCCCCCATGTGGACACAAGATGGCCGCCACAAGATGGCCAGCAGGGGAGGGCAGTTGGGAGGGACGAAGCCTATAAGGAGGGCAGTTGGGGGTGATCAAGCCTGCAGGGGAGGGCAGTTAGGGGTGTCCAGGCCAGCAGAGGAGGGAAGTTAGGGGCAAACAGGCTGGCAGGGGAGCAGTTAGGCATCAATCAGGCTGGCAGGGCATGGTTAGGGGGTGACCAGGCTGGCAGGCAGAAGTGGTTAGGGGCAATCAGGCAGGCAAGCAGGCGAGCAGTTGGGAGCCAGCAGTCCTGGATTGTGAGAGGGATCTCCGACTGCCCATTTAGGCCTAATCCCAGTAGGATCGGGCCTAAACGGGCAGTCAGACATCCCTCGAGGGGTCCCAGATTGGAGAGGGTGCAGGCTGGGCTGAGGGACACCCCCGCCCCCGCCATGCATGAATTTCATGCACTGGGCCTCTAGTAAAAGGATAATATGCAAATTGTCCCCTTGACCAGGAGTTCGACCAGCAGGCAGGCCGGCCAATCGCCCATGTCCCCTCCCCCTGGCCAGGCTGGCCAGACCCCACCCATGCACGAATTCATGCACCGGGCCTCTAATGTGTGTGTGTGTGTGTGTGTGTGTGTGTGTGTGTGTGTATATATATATATATATATATATATATATATATATATATATATACACACACACACTGAGTGGCCAGATTATTATATATTCAGAGATTATAATAATCTGTTCACTTAGTGTATATTTTTATTGATTTCAGAGAGGAAGGGAGAAAGAGAGAAGCATCAATGATGAGACAATCATTGATTGGCTGCCTCCTGCACTCCCCCTGCTGGGGATCGAGCCCACAACCTGGCATGTGCCCTTGACCAGAATGAAACCTAGGACCCTTCAGTCTGCAGGTCGGCACTCTATCCACTGAGCCAAACCAGCTAGGGCTATGTTGTTTGTTTATTGATTATAGTCATTTTGTCAGGTGTGGGGTGATATCTCTCTTTTGTTTTAATTTGCTTCCCTCTGATGATTAGTGATGTTGAGCATCTTTTTATATGTCTACTAGACGCCCGGTGTATGGATTCGTGCACCAGTCCCTCGGCGTGGCCTGAGGGGATCGGGCTGCAGCAGGTGGCAGGGGAGGAGCCTGAGCCCAGGCTGGACACCACACTGCTCCCACTCATCTTGGCCCCACTGAGCCTGCTGCCACCACCCCTCGATAGTCTTGCCAGCCATGAGCTTGGCATCTGGTGCCCATTGGTCAGCTGAGTAGCGCTCCCGCTTTGGGAGTGAACTGACCACCAGGGGGCAGCTCCTGCATTGAGTGTCTGCCTCTGGTTGTCAGTGGATGTCATAGCTACCGGTCGACTGGTAGACCAGTTGCTTAGGCATATATATATATATATATATATATATATATATATATATATATATATATATGCCATATGCACGTCCTCTTTGGAGAAGTATCTACTCAGGTCCTTTGTCCATTTTTAAGTTGGATTATTTATTTTTCTCATGTTGTGTTTTATCAGTTCTTTATAAATTTTGGATTTTAACCCCTTTATCAGATGTTTCAGAAAATATCTTCTCCCATTTAGTAGGTTGTCTTTTTATTTTGTTTATGGTTTCCTTTGCTGTGCAAAAATTTTTTAGTTTGATCTAATCCAATCTTGTTTCCCTTTATAATAAACCAACTTTTGGTTTCATTAATATTTTATATTGTTTTATTTCATACTGTTTTGTTTATTTTAGCTCTGATTGTATATCTTTTTTTAATTCATGTTGGGCTGTGTTTGTTTATTTTGTTGTTGTTTTGTTTGTTGTTGTTTTTATTTCTTTAGGTGTAAAGTTAGGTTGTTTGATTTTTCTTATTCCATGCAGTAGGCCTGTAATGCTGTGAGTTTTTCTCTTAGGACTGATTTCACTGTTTCCCAAAAATTTGGAGTTGTTTAGTTTTCATTTTTATTTGTATCAAGGTATGTTTTGATTTTATTTTTTATTTCATTGTTAACCCATTTATTGTTTAGTAACATGCTATGTATCCTCCAGGTCTTTGCATGATTTTCTTTTTTTTTACTTGTAATTGTTTTATAGTTTCATAATATTGTAGTCAAAAAAGACACATAATATGATTTCACTCTTCTTAAATTTATTGAGACTTGTTTTATTTCCTAATATGTGCTATCCTAAAATATGTTCTATGGGCACTTAAAAATTATATTTTACTTTTTTTGGGGGTAAAATGCTTTGAAGATATAAATTAAAACATCTGATCAATTGTGTCATTTGATATTGCTGTTTTCTTGTTGATTTTCTGTCCAATGTCAATGGGGTGTTAAAATCCATTATTATGACTTTATTACTCTCAACCTCTCCCTTTATATCCATCAAGATTTGCTTTAGATATTTAGGTGACCCTATGGTGGGTGCATAAGTATTTACAAGGGTTATATACTCTTCTTGGATTGCTCCGTTTATCAGTATGTAGTATCATTCAATGTTTCTTATTATAGACTTTATTTTAAAGTCTATTTTTTCTGATATAAGTATTGCTACCCCAAGTTTTTAAAAAATTTTATTTGCATGAAATATCTTTCTCTATTTCTTTACTTTTGGTATTTGTGTGACTTTTTTTTGCAATAGGTCTCTTGTAGATAGCACATATATAGTATGTACTAGAGGCCTGGTGCACAAAATTCATGCATTGGGGGGAGGGTGTCCCTCAGCCCAGCCTGCACCCTTTCCAACTCTCCCATCTGGGACCCCTTGGGAGATGTCCGACTGCTAGATTAAACCAGCAGTTGGATATCCCTCTCACAATCTGGGACTGCTGGCTCCCAACCACTCGCCTGCCTGCCTGCCTGATTGCCCCTAACTGCTTCTGCCTGCCAGCCTGATCACCCCCTAACCACTCCCCTGCTGGCCTGATTAACACCTAACTGCTCCCCTGTCAGCCCAATTGGCCCTAACTGCCCTTCCCTGCCAGCCTGATCTTGCCCCCAACTGCCCTCCCCTGCCAGCCTGATCACACCCCCAACTGCCCTCCCCTGCCTGCCAAATATCGCCACCAACTGCCGTCCCCTGCTGACCTGATGGCCCCCAACTGCCCTCCCCTGCCAGCCTGATCACACCCCCAACTGCCCTCCCCTGCCTGCCAAATATCGCCACCAACTGCCGTCCCCTGCTGACCTGATGGCCCCCAACTGCTCTTCCCTAGTAGCCTGATTGCCCCTAACTGCCTCTGCCTGCCTGATCACTCTGAACTGCCCTCCCCTGTTGGCCTGATATCACCCCCAACTGCCCTCCCTGCAGGCCTGATCTTGCCCCCAACTGCCCTCCTCTGCTGGCCAATTTGGTTCTGATTGATTGGTTTCTATGCCAGTCAGCATCAAAAGCTCCACCTCCTTAGGCAGCCATTGGCTCCTCACAGTTGACCCAGATTTGGTTCTGATTGGTCAGTTTCTATGCCAGTCAGCATCTTTGGGCCTATCAACGGGTCCTGATCAGAAAGACAGGGCTGATTAGCATCCCTGGTGGATGTCTGGAGAGAAATGGAGGCGAGGCTGCTGACCAGGCCTGGAAAGAAAGAGAGATACAAGTGTTGATCAACAGTTGCCACAGAGGCTATGCATCAGACCCTGCTTCTCTCTTCAAGCCTGTCTCTGGGCCTGATTTGCAGCCCCCTCAGCAGTCAGTGCTGGGTCACTGTGCCTGCATCCCTAGCAGTGCTGGGTCACCATGGCAACCCAGCGCTGACTGCAGGACTGACCTGACTTCGGGAGGTCATGATGGACCTAGGGTTTTTATATATTGGGATATATATATATATATATACACACACACACACACTGAGTGGCCAGATTATTATGATCTCTGAATGCATAATAATGTGGCCACTCAGTATATATATATATATATATATATATATATATTAGACACCTGGTGCATGAATTCGTACATGGGTGGGGTCCGGCCAGCCTGGCCAGGGGGAGGGGACATGGGCAGTTGGCTGGCCTGTCTGCTGGTCGAACTCCTGGTCGAGGGGACAATTTGCATATTAGCCTTTTATTATATAGGATATACACTGAGTGGCCAGATTATTATGCGTTCAGAGATCATAATAATCTGGCCACTCAGTCTATATATATATCCTATATAATAAAAGCCTAATATGCAAATTGACCATCACTCCAACACACAAGATGGCTGCCCCCATGTGGTCAAAGATGGCCGCCTCCATGTGGACATAAGATGGCCACCACAAGATGGCCAACAGAGGAGGGCAGTTGTGGGCGATCAGGCCAGCAGGTGAGGACAGTTGGGAGGGACCAGGCCTGCAAGGGAGGGTAGTTAGGGGCGACCAGGCTGGCAAGGGAGGGCAGTTAGGGGTGACCAGGCCAGCAGGGGAGGGCAGTTGGGAGGGACAAGGCCTGCAAGGGAGGGCAGTTGGGGGTGACCAGGCTAGCAGGGGAGGGCAGTTGTGGGCAATCAGGCCAACAGGTGAGGACAGTTGGGAGGGACCAGGCCTGCAAGGGAGGGCAGTTGGGGGCGACCAGGCCGGCAGGGCAGGGCAGTTAGTGGCATTTGGGCTGGCAGAGGAGCAGTTAGGTATCAATCAGGCTGGCAGGGGTGATCAGGCTTGCAAGCTGAAGCAGTTTGGAGCAATCAGACATGCAGGCAGGTGAGCTGTTGGGAACCATAAGTCCTGGATGTGAGAGGGATGTCCGACTGCCTGTTTAGGCCTGATCCTACTGGAATCAGGCCTAAATGGACAGTTGGACATCCCTTGAGGGGTCCGAGATTGGAGAGGGTTTAGGCTGGGCTGAGGGACACCCCCTTGTGCATCAATTTTGTGCACTGGGACTCTAATATATACATATACATATACATATATATATATATAATCTTCTTTTCTTATCCATTTAGCTTCCTTCTCTTTTAATTGGACTATTTAAGTCATTTACATTTAAAATGATTATTAATAGGTATGTATTTATTGCCATTTTATTATTTATAACTGTGTTTCTCTCTGTATATTTATTTTCTTTCTGTCTTCTTTTACATTTCTTACAATACTGGTCCTTTAACATTTCTTACAATACTCGTTTTGTGGTAATGAATTTTTTCAGGTGATTTTTTTTTTTTGGTCTGGAAAGCTCTTTATTTCTTCTTCAATTTTTAATGATAGCCTTGCTGGGTAAAGTAGTCTTTGTTGTTGGTCCCTGCTCTTATTCACTTTGAATATTTCATGCCAAACTCTTCCTACCTAGAATGTTTCTGTTGAAAATTATCTGGCATATTTATGGGAACTCCTTTTTAGGAGCTCCCATAAATAGCTCTCTTGTAGCTTTTAATATTTTCTTTAATTAATATTTTAATATTTTCTTTTATTTGACCTTTGCTATCTTTATTAAAATGTAGTTTGGTGTTGGCCTCTTTGGGTTCATTCTTTTGTGACTCTCTGTACTTCTAAGACATGTGTCTTTTTTTTTTTTTTTTCCACCAGGTTAGGGAACCCTTCAGTTATGATTTTTGCAAATAGGTTCTCAATCCCTTGCTTTCTCTTCTCTAGTACCACTATGATGCAGATGTCATTATTATTTATGTTATCCCAGGGGTCCATTAGACCGTTCTGTTTTTTTTTTTTTTTTTTTAAATATATTTTATTGATTTTTTACAGAGAGGAAGGGAGAGGGATAGAGAGTTAGAAACATCGATGAGAGAGAGACATCGATAGCTGCCTCTTGCACACCCCCTACTGGGGATGTGCCCACAACCAGGGTACATGCCCTTGACCGGAATCGAACCTGGGACCCTTGAGTCCTCAGGCCAATGCTCCATCCACTGAGCCAAACCGGTTAGGGTCCGTTCTGTTTTTTAAATTATTTTTTTTTCCATAATGATTGGAAACTGCTACCTTGTTTTCCAAATTACTGACTTGATCCTTTGCTTCATCTAGCCTACTATTAATTCCTTCTAGTCACTTCAGATATTGTAGTCTTTATTTCTGAATGGCTCTTATGGTTTCTATGTGCTCTTTTATGTTTATTATCTTTTTTTAAATTCTTACGGAGTTCATCGGTTTTTTTCTTTAAGTTCCTTGAGCATCTTTACAACAATTATTTAGAACTTTGTATCTGGTAGATTAAATGCCTCCATTTCAAGTAGGTTTTTTGGGGGGTTTTACTGTTCTTTTATTTGTCGTGTGTGTGTGTGTGTGTGTGTGTGTGTGTGTGTATGTGTGTGTGTGTGTATCCCCATTTAGGCCGTGCCTCTGTATTTATTTCTGTGTAATAGGTAGATCTGCTCTGTCTCCCAGTCTTGGTATAGTGGCCTTATGCAATAGATTTTGTATGGTCTCAGTAGCAAAGTCTCCCTTACTATCCAACAAAGGTATTTGTTATGTTAGCCCTTCTGTTGTAGTTGAGTCTTAATTGCTGTTGACCTCATTAAAGAGTGGGGTTAACTCTCAGGCTAGCTGACTCTGAGGAATTGCCCTGGCCACAGTGTATAAGCTGATGTATTGGTGCTGACTTCATGAAGTGGAATTGGCCCAAATAGGGTCTGCTTCCAGCTGAGAAGTCCCTTGCTTGTGCCACTTTTAGAGCTAAATGGATTGTGTTGGAATGTGGTTCTGAAGTCTACCACCAGGTGTATTGGATCTGAGGCCTCTTGGAAGGGACTTGTGTGCAGTTCAATATAAAATACTACCAGTGGCTGGCCCTGGGTAATATTTTTGGAGCTACAACATGAGCCACAATTTGTGGCTATCTCTGCCGGGCTTGAGTGTGACTAGAAGAGGCCAAGGTGTGTTCCCAAGGCTAAATTCCACAAGCACGGGCCCCAAGGGCAGATCAACAAAATGCCCCAGACATCTTGAGATCTGCCTTTGCATGCCTCCACTGGCGGGCTGCCTATTAGACTCAGCCTCTTAAAGAGTCCCTGGTGGTACACGAGCAGAAATGAGTGGTGATCAACAGACTGATACAGATTCTAATTCAGTGCCAGTGCTGGGTCTGAGGCCACTCAGCAAACATCCCAAGGTACACTAAGGTCACTTGCCACCCAACAGGTGCCCATGGATTTTTGTGGTGAGGTGGGGTCTTAGGGAGTTATCAGGGTGAGGCCAGTAGAGTTCATGAGGCTCAGACAGACCAAGGTTTAGCCTTGTGAAGGGAGGGTTATGCACAAGAAAGGTGACATTGGTGGAGAATGCAAGGGGAAAATGGCCCCTGCCCTAGGGTGACACTACTCAGTCTGTCCTATTTCTGGCCAGACCTCCTCAAGAGCCTTAACTTTGCACATCAGGGTTTCCAAGAGTTGGGAGTGTGAGGCTATGGGGTCTCTCTTGTGGGTGGGGGGGCAGCACTGGTCAGGCTCCTGAGAAAGGGCAGGAATAGCCCCTGCCCCAGTACTATGCAATTCATTCTCTCAAACCCCAGGAGTCTGCCCAGATCTCTACACAGGGGACCCAGGCACCTTGCTCCTTTGCAAGTTGCTTGTTTGGCAGGGTGGGTCAACATCGAGTTGGGGAGTTGTGTATTGCATTTCCCAAGCCTGATGCCTATAGAGAGGAAAGCTCATGTCTTCGGGTGGTGTGGAATAGGGGCAGCTATCCCTTCAGTTCTCTCCCCAGAGCCACAAATCTCAGACCTACTCCCTCTGCCAGACCCACAATAGATTTGGTATGGTCTGCTGCCGGCGTGAGTAGCTGTGAACAAGATTTTGTGTTTTAGCCCTTTAAAAGACACCTTGTCTCTAGCAGACTTTTATTTCTCTCTGGCAGACAGAATCCCCACTGATTTTCATAGCTAGATATCATGTGGGTGCCTCTTCTAGCTCTGCTGCTCTGGCCTGAAGAGCCCAATATGGGTTAAGACCTCATGCTACTCAGGGCGAACCTTTGCAGCTGAGATATCTACCTGAATCTCAGCCACAGCCGATGGGCATTGAGCCAGAACTTTTTGTGTCTCCACCTTTCCTAGCAGTCTTGATGTGGCTTCTTCTGTAAATATTGGGTTATAAAACTTCTGCTCAGCTAGTCTTCAGTTGGATATTCAAATGGATTTTCCATATTTTAGTTTGTTCCTGGGAAGAGTTGAATGTAACTTCCATTAGTCTGCTGCCATCATCTGTACACACTTAAAAAGAAACACACAACATTTTATTTTAAATCAATGTTAAAATAAAAAGATTTGCAAACAGTAATACAGATAAAATATTTCACTTATAGATGGAATATTGAAAAACAAAACAAAAAAACAAATAAAATTTAAAAAAGACAGACTCATAGAAACAGATTTCAAACTGATGGTTGACAGTAGAGAGGGGATATAGGTAAAAAAGGTGAAGGGAAATATAGTCAATAATATTGTGATAAGTTGCATGGTAACTGATGATTAGTAGACTTAGTGTGATGATCTCATTGTAAGGTATATAGATGTTGAATCATTATATTGTACACCTTAAACTAATATAATATTGTATACCATCTATATTTAAATTAAAAAAAGTTATAAACATAGTACAGAAAGTTCTATATACCAATCACCCACTTTCCCCAATGTTAACATCCTACATAAACATGGTGCTTTTATAAAAATTAATAAGTTAACATAGGGACAGAACTATTAACTCAATTATCAATTATAGACTTTATTTGGATTTCAGCAGTTTGTTTGTTTTTTATTCCAGGATGAAATCCAAGATAACACTCTACATTTGTCACGTCTCCTATAAACTTTGACATTGCCATATCTCTTCCTTGTTTTTCATAACTATAATATTTTTGAAACATATACAGTCTTTGGTGAACCTAGTTTATAACATAGTGTAAGACTATGAACTAATTGATGAAATGTATTTAGTTACAAAAGTAACTTTCTTTTTTAACCTTTCTGTGCTCTCATCAATTCGTATAACCATTTTCAACTCTTGGATCACTTTCATTATAGAAAGTGCATAAGAAATTTTTAAGAATAAAGAAATGCAAATATTACACTTAGTCATATAATTTTTATACTAGGAAGAATTTTTGCTTCTAAGACCTACTCTTTAAAAGAAGAAATAGAACCAAGAGAAAGTGACTTGCCCAAGGGGCCACAGTTATTTAGTGACAGAGTAGGACTACTATGACACCATCTGCATTAGTACATTATGTATAGCTGACAAATTGCCCACCTAGACAGTATTTTCTTTGGTTTTCACAAAAATTATTTGTTCCTGGAACATACTAAGCAACATACTTCTATACAGAGCTTTTGCTCCAGTTGTTTCCTCTCTCTAGAACACTCTTTCAACAGATATTCGATTAATTCTCTTCCCATCTTCAAATGTTTGATTCCTTTTCAGGTTCTCCTTGACTAGGGTTCAGAGCCTTCACCCATAGCACTCCACCCAGTCTTTTCCTGATTGAATTTTATTTTATTTTACATTTTTAGACTGAGAGGAAAGAGAGAGAAAAAGAAATATTGATTTGTCATTCCACTTATTTATGCATTCATTGGTTGATTCTTGTGTGTGTGTGCCCTGATTGGGGACCACACCTGCAACTTTGGCAAATTGGGGCAATGTCTAACCAACTGAGCTACCCAGCCAGGATATCCCTCATTGAATTTTATAAGAAAGTTTTGCATTCTAACATACTACATGCTTTTCTTTTTTTTTATAGCAAAGGTGGAAATTTATTGAAGAACAAGTACAGACTCCCACATGGGGAGAGGGAAAGAGTCCCACAGAACTGACTCCCATGTAGGGAGGGGGAAGAGCCCCCTACATGCTTTTCTTATTTATGAAGTTTACATGATAAACTTCATAAGTACCTTTCTTATTTATAAATTCTGTTTATTACTTTAGATAAACTCCAAGAGGGTAGAGTTCTTTGTTTGTGCACTTATGAGTCCAAACTAAGTAGTACAGTGCCAGACATGTAGTGAAGTCAATAAATAATCTCTATTTTATATATGAGGCCCAGAGAATGTAGAGCTTTGCCCACTCTCATAAAGCCAGTAACTTGTATGTTTTGGAACAAAACCATTCTTATCACTTCCAAATATAGAATGCAGATTGGTCAGTGTTCCTGTGGAGCCTAAGAGCAATCAGCAGGTTAGCGTATGTGCTCTCCAGGGAAACACACCGGGGCATCGGGAAGTCTATAATTTCCTATTCTAAAATCCATGAATAATGTCCTACCCTTCTTATGTGTCATTGATATGTCAATATCTGCACTCAGCTTCCTTCTACTGACTTATACTAGTACATCCTTTTAAAAGAGGAAATGCATGCTTAAACTCACACACATACACACGCATGTGCACATACACAATCAGATACTTTTAAAAGACCATTTGAGTGAACATATTGCATGAACATTTTTGAAAAGTAAAAACTGCTTGGAAGAAATAACACTAGCAAACATTTCTTGACTATCTAGAATGCATGAGATCACCTTAACCATTTTACATATATCAACTAATTTTAATGTGTCTGATAGTACATAAATCAGATAAAATAAATACCCTGCTCCTAACAGATGGTAAATAACACATCCAAGTTTACCAAGGAAATGACAGAGCCATGATTCAACAACTAGTCTAACAGGGAGAGAAGCCCAATATTAGACTTTCAATATATCTTTTTATAGTCTTTACTTCTCCCTTTCATTTATGTTTGTTTATCCTTCAAAGGAATGAAACAAATAATAATTCCAGTGATAATTTCTATACAACATTTGAATGTTTTTGAAGGGTGTTTAACATACACTATTTAATTTATTTCAATGATCCTATATAGTACATATATTATCACAGTTTATAGATCAGGGGGAAAAAGATTAGCAAAGAATTTTTTGTTGTCATTGTTTTTGTTAATCCTCACCAGGGGATATTTTTTCCATTGATTTTTAGAAAGAGTGGAAGAGAGGGGAAGAGACACATTGATTGGTTGCCTCTGGCACACTTCCAGACCAGGGCACACACCTAGACCAGGGCCAGCGATCTAGCCTCCAACCAAAGTATGTGCCCTTGGCTGAAATCGAACCTAGGACCCTTCAGTTTGAGGGCCGACACTCTATCCACTAAGCCAAACCGGCTAGGGCAGTGGTTGGCAAACTCATTAGTCAACAGAGCCAAATATCAACAGTACAATGATTGAAATTTCTTTTGAGAGCCAAATTTTTTAAACTTAAACTTCATCTAATGCCACTTCTTCAAAAAAGACTCACCCAGGCCGTAGTATTTTGTGGAAGAGCCACACTCAAGGGGCCAAAGAGCCGCATGTGGCTCGCGAGCTGCAGTTTGCCGACCACGGGGCTAGAGCAAGACTTTTTTTTGGTTAATCCTTACTTCAGGGTACTTTTTCCATTAATCTTTAGAGAGAGTGGAAGGGAGGGAAGAAAGAGAAGGGGAGAAGAGAGAGAGAGAGGTAGAGAAAGAGAGGGGGAGAGAGAGAGAGAGAGAGAGAGAGAGAGAGAGAGAGAGAGAGAGAGAGAGAAAAGAGACATATCAATTGGTTACCTCCTGCATCCTGCATGCATCCTGACTGGGCCAGGGATCAAACCTGCAACCCAGGTACATGCATTTGACCGGGAATCAAACAGACTCTTCAGTGCCTGGGCAGAAGGACTGTATCACACTGGTCAGGGAAGCAAAGAATTTTTTGAGGCGATAATGCAGTAAGGAACAAAAGACAAGGTCCCTACTCTCATAGAGTAACGTGAAGAAAGATAACAAACATGTAAGCAGACCCAAAAGATAATTTTATATATTGATAAGGCCTAATAAAACAACAAAATAGGCTAATGAAATAGTGAATGGCTAGGATACTATATGGGTCAAAGGTGGCTCCTCCCAGTGTGCTTGTTAAGTCATATACCAAGACTTAACGGTTCAAGTGTCCAGAGGCTTAATTCAGCATGAACAATTGCCTCACAGGATTTGTTTTCTCTCAAATTTTAGTTCACCAGGTTTTATTTTTCTTACTTCTTGTACATATTGAGAGATTTGAGTCTGTTCTAATTCAAGTAATTGGACATTTGAAACACTGGAGAAAAATGATGTTTCCTAAACTATATCACTTCTTAAATGAGACACATTTTGACTCTGCCTAGATTCAGAAAAGATAGACTTCCAGGGATTATTCTGATAGCTCGTAGCCTCCCTAGAACAAGAGGATGTCTATAGGTCTTAATTAGCTGCTTAATCTAGGCTTATTTGAATTGGTCCAGTTCTTGCTCCTTCAGTAGACTTAGCTAGTATAGCACTCAATACTCTTTTTCTAAGCCTTATTAACTTGAAAATATTGAGACCCTAAATGGCAATCAGGAGCAGGGAGAATGGGAAGGCCATGCTATCCTACTAAATTTTGACATTTAAGTTATTTGTATAAAGTTGAACTTGTCACCAGCTGCTGAGGGATTGAAATACCTGAGGCAATTATCTATAATTTAATAATGCTTTTAAAGGTAGTATGAGAACTGTCAGAATAAATATGCTTTTAATCATGGTTAAAGAAGTTAGTTAGGTGATTATTAAATGGGAATAAATACAAATTAATGTAACATCTGGGCTACATGTTTTCAAAAGTATATATGTATAAAATAATTAATAACTACAGTGACCCTGTATTAACAGAGAACTTGTATAAGAAATAAAAACTAAGTAAATAAAAACCAATGCACTTTGGGCTACCGCATGTCATATAAATATATTGGCTATCCCTATATCAATTTCAGAATTTTTTTCTTTTTTATTATTATTATTATTTTTTTTAATTGTTTGAAGTATTACAAATAGTAGTACATATGTCTCCTTTTTTTTTCCTTCCCCATTGACCTTCCCCCGGCCTCCCCTTCCCCCCAGTACATGCCTTTACCTGCCCCCTCCCCCCAGTGTTTTTTATCCATTGGTTATGCTTATATGCATGCGTACAAGTCCTTCGGTTGATCTCTTACAGCCCCCCCTCCCCGCAACCTCCTCTGCCTTCCCACTGTAGTTTGACAGTCTGTTCAATGCTTCTTTGCCTCTGTATCTATTTTTTTCCCCATTTCATTCCTTTAAAAAATCTTGCCTCTGCAGACTAGAAATAAACATATAATTACAAAAAATGTTTGAGTCCCAATTTCAATGTCCAACAGTTCTGAGTCCCCGTTTCAGTTCCTTATGTGTACATGTCAGCAATGATATCTGGATGGTGGGCACATGGTGGCAATGCAGGTCCGACCCTCTCTGGTTTGGTCCTAGGCAACCTGCTGCATCGCACAGCTGCTGACTGCTAGCGTGGCAAGGCGTCGTCAGCATCTTCCATCTCTGGACTGTTTCTCCTCTTGTCTTCGTGGTTGGAGCAGACCTGTCAATTCCTCTCTGTTGCAGGAATCCACATGGTCTTGGAGTTGTTTTCTGAAAATATACAAACGTATTCTCGACCAAAAGTTAATAAAGGAATCTTTTCTATATAATTGATTTGGGATCCTTTTTATTTTTGCCCAAACGATTTTCCTTTGTCTTATTTAGACACCATGTGTGTTTTTCATGGGTGTCTTGCTGTTAGCATTACAAATGAAAACTAATTTTGTAAAGTAAAAGTTTTCTAGATGTAATTTACTTATAGGATATTTTTCCTTACATGATATTATCCTTCTATTCCTCCTTTTTTGATTAATGGAGGCTTTTGTAACTTTTATAATGCAGTCTTAATGACTTTAAATTTTAATTTTTTGACGAAAATATGACTGCTTTAGTTTCATTGCATGTTCAGGAATTTTACCATGAGATGAACTACCAATAGAAATTTTAGTTACCACATTAGGAACAGCTTTTTGTCCAGTACAACTACATTTTCTTGAATATTCACTTATTTCAATTAGCCTATTTAAATTAATCTGAAAACTTGATTATTATTTTACTGTCAAATTTAATACTCTACCAACAATCTTAATTTACCCTGTAAATATTAGTGGAAAGGATTATTTGCATTCTTGAGTAGGCCCTGAGCATTCCTGGTGCTAGGCTGGATTTAGATACAGGGCAGCTGCTATTGGCCAAGTCTCTGTCTGTTACCTGGGTCCCAATCTGAGCTGGGCCAAGTCACTGTCTGTCACCTGTGTCCCGATCTGAGCTGGGCGTGGGAAGCAACGCAGCCATGGGGGCAGGAGACCTCCCTCAGATGGGGTGAGGGTTCAGGCCCCTGCAAGGTTGGGGGTTGAGGGTCTGTGCCCCACCTCTGTTGATCCCCAAGTTCTCTCCTGATGGCCCCTCTGCGACTGTGCCTGTCTTAGGTTGTTCCTTCCCTGAGGAATCTTACCCGTCTCTGGCTAACCAGTCATCCTCCGGGGCCAAGCAGGGTGATGTGAGGTTCAGTTCTGTCTCCTTGGTAGCCTATGCCCCCGTGGCCTCCACGCCCAGTACCTGCCTTGGGAATCCCCTGGCCTGCTGGCGGGGCCTCAACACTGATCACATATCTCGGGGAACTCAGGTTTCTTCTCCAGGGAGGGCCCAGCTCACACAATTGGGCGAGAGACAGATCCATGGTACCAGCCACCACGAGGCTTCATGCTCAGCATGGACAGAAAGCTCAGGCAACAGCTGAGGGCAATTGGATTGTGAGAAGAGGGTCCCTCTTGGCACAAAAGGCAAGAGGGGCCAATATAGAATGCTCAAGTGCCTTCCCAGCTCCTTAATTCCTTCTGAAATGGATTATATCCTTTCATGTCCTTTTTTTTAAAAAAATTGCTGCCAAACATTCCAAGAATTAGTTTGTAAGTTTATTTGGGATAATTGTACAATATGCTGTTGTAAAATATCTAAAATTTTAATAACATTGTAGAATAATATCATGTAAGGATATTCTTTGCTCTTGGCCATGGCTATTAAATTTCAAACTGGCTGTCAATTTCTTTTTGTAACCTTATATAAATTTTGTCAGGGAGGCAAAAACACAAATTGTTCCCCCATAAACCCCCACCCCCTACTTATGTCCCACCCCCTTGTTGTCTGTGTCCATTGATTAGGCTCATATGCATGCACACAAGTCCCTTGGTTGCTCTCTCCCCCTTACGCGCACCCTCCCCTACCTTCCCTGTGGTATGACGTGCTGTTTGACGTTTCTCAGTCTCTGGATTTGTTCTTGTTCATCAGTTTATGCCGTTCATTCTATTCCACAAATGAGTGAGATCATGTGATACTTATCTTTCTGCCTGGCTTATTTCACTTAACATAATACTCTCCATCTCCATCCATGTTGTTGCAAATGGTAGGAACTCCTTCTTTTTTACCACAGCGTAGTATTCCATTGTGTAGATATACCACAGTTTTTTAATCCACTCATCTGCTGATGGGCATTTAGGCTGTTTCCAAATCTTAGCTATGGTGAATTGTGCTTCTATGAACATAGGGGTGCATATATCCTTTCTGATTCATGTTTCTAGTTTCTTGGGATATATTCCTAGAAGTGGGATCACTGGGTCAAAAGGGAGTTCCATTTTTAGTTTTTTGAGGAAACTTTATACTGTTCTCCACAGTGGCTGCACCAGTCTGCATTCCCACCAGCAGTGCACAAGGGTTCCTTTTTCTCCACATCCTCGCCAGCACTTGTCATTTGTTGATTTGTTGATAATAGCCATTCTAACAGGTGTGAGATGGTACCACATTGTTGTTTTGATTTACATCTCTCTGATGATTAGTGACTTTGAGCAGGTTTTCATATGTCTCTTGGCCTTCCTTCTGTCTTCTTTAGAAAAGTTTCTATTTAGATCAGTTGCCCATTTTTTGATTGGGTTGTTTATCTTCTTTTTGTTGAGTTGCATGAGTTCCCTGTAAATGTTGGAGATTAAACCCTTATAGTTGATATCATTGGCAAATATGTTCTCCGATGCAGTGGGCTTTCTTGTTGTTTTATTGATGGTTTCCTTTGCTGTGCAAAAGCTTTTTATTTTGATGTAGTCCCATTTTGTTTATTTTCTCTTTGGCTTCCATTGCCCTAGGAGCAGTATCAGTGAAGAAGTTCCTTTGGCATATGTCTGAGATTTTTCTGCCTGTGGATTCCTCTAGTATTTTTATGGTTTCCCGTCTTATGTTTAAGTCCTTTATCCATTTTGAGTTTATTTTTGTGTATGGTGTAAGTTGGTGATCTAGCTTCATTTTTTTGAATGTGTCTGTCCAATTTTCCCAACACCATTTGTTGAAGAGACTGTCTTGACTCCATTGTATGTTCGTGCTTCCTTTGTCAAATATTAATTGAGCATAGTGATTTGGGTCAATTTCTGGGTTCTCTATTCTATTCCATTGATCTATATGTCTGTTCTTCTGCCAGTACCAGGCTGTTTTAAGAACAGTGGCTTTGTAATACAGCATGATATCTGGTGTTGAGATCCCACCTACTTTGTTCTTCTTTCTCAGGATTGCTGCAGCTATTCGGGGTCTTTTTTTATTCCAGATAAATTTTTGGAAAGTTCATTCTAGGTCTGTGAAATATGTCTTTGGTATTTTAATGGGAAGTGCATTGAATTTATAGATTGCTTTGGGTAGCATGGACATTTTGATGATGTTGATTCTACCAATCCATGAACATGGTATGTTCTTCCATCTGTTTATGTCTTCCTCTATCTCTTTTTTCAGTGTCTTGTAGTTTTCCACATATAGGTCTTTTACCTCCTTAGTTAAGTTTATTCCTAGGTATCTTAATTTTTTTGGTGCGATGGTAAATGGGATTGCTTTTTTAGTCTCTCTTTCTGTAAGATCATTATTGGTATATAGAAATGCCATAGATTTCTTGGCATTAATTTTGTATCCTGCTACATTGCTGAATTCATTTATTAAGTCTAGTAATTTTTTGATGGAGTCTTTAGGGTTTTCTATGTACAGTATCATGTCTTCTGCGAATAAGGACAGTTTTACTTCTTCTTTTCCAATTTGGATGCCTTTTATTTCTTCTTCTTGTCTGATTGCAATGGCTAGTACTTCCAGCACTATATTGAACAGGAGTGGTGAGAGTGGGCATCCCTGTCTTGTTCCTGTTCTTAGGGGAAATGGTTTTAGTTTTTGCCCATTGAGTATGATGTTGGCTGTGGGTTTGTCATATATGCCTTTTATTATGTTGAGGTATGATCCTTCTATTCCTACCTTGCTGAGAGTTTTTATCAAGAAAGGGTGTTGGATTTTGTCAAATGCTTTTTCTGCATCAATTGATATGACTATGTGATTTTTATCTCTCAATTTGTTTATGTGATGTATCACGTTTATTGATTTGCGAATATTGTACCATCCTTGCATCCCCGAGATAAATCCTACTTGGTCATGGTGTATGATCTTTCTGATGTACTGCTGGATTCGATTTGCTAGAATTTTGTTGAGGATTTTGGCATCTATATTCATGAGGGAAATTGGCCTGTAATTCTCTTTCATTGTGTTATCTTTATCTGGTTTTGGTATTAGGGTGATACTGACTTCATAGAAGGAGCTTGGAAGTGTTCCTTCCTCTTAAATTTTCTGAAATAGTCTGAGGAGGATAGGTTTTAGTTCTTCCTTGAATGTTTGGTAAAACTCCCCTGTGAAGCCATCTGGCCCCGGGCTTTTGTTTGCTGGGAGCTTTTTGATGACTGCTTCAATTTCTTCCATAGTTATTGGCCTACTGAGATTTTTAGAATCTTCCTGAGTGAGTTTTGGAAGGTTGTATTTTTCTAGGAATGTGTCCATTTTCTCCAGGTTGTCTAGTTTGTTAGAATAGAGTTGTTCATAGTATTTTTTAACAATCGTTTGTATTTCTGTGGGGTCTGTTGTTATTTCACCTCTTTCATTTTTGATTATGTTTATTTGGGTCCTCTCTCTTTGCTTCTTGGTAAGCCTGGCTAGAGGTTCATCAATCTTGTTTATCCTTTCAAAGAACCAGCTCCTGGTTTTGTTGATCTTTTGTATTGTTTTTTTGGTCTCTATGTCATTCATTTCTGCTCTGATCTTTTTTATGCCCTTCCTTCTGCTCACTGTGGGCTTTTCTTGTTGCTCTCTTTCTAATTCTTTGAGTTGTTGAGTTAGATCATTTATTAGCATTTTTTTCTTGTTTTTTTGAGGTAGGCCTGTAGAGCTATAAACTTCCCTCTCAGTACTGCTTTCATTGTGTCCCATAGCAATTGCATTGTTGTGTTTTTATTGTCATTAGTCTCCAGGATGTTTTTAATTTCTTCTTTTATCTCTTGCTCACCCAATCATTGTTTAATAGCATGCTATTCAGCTTCCAAGTGTTTGAATTTTTTGGAATGTTTTTATTATAGTTTATTTCTAATAGTATGTCATTGTGGTCTGAGAAAATGCTTGATATGATTTCAATCTTTTTAAATTTGGGGAAACTTTGCTTGTGACCCAGTATTTGGTCTATTTTTAAAAATGTCCCTTGTGCACTTGAGAAGAACGTATATTCCGTGGCTTTGGGGTGAAATGCTCTGAAGATGTCAATTAGGTCTATTTGATCTAGTGCATCGTTTAGAATTGCTGTTTCTTTGCTGATTTTTTGTCTAGAGGATTTATCCAGTGATGTCAGTGGTGTATTAAAGTCTCCTACTATGATTGTATTGTTGTCAATATCTCCCTTGATGTCTTCCAGGAGTTTTTTTTATGTATTTGGGCGCTCCTGCATTGGGTGCATATATGTTTACCAGAGTTATATCTTCTTGTTGAATTGCTCCCTTTAGTATTATGTAGTGGCCTTCCTTATCTCTTGTTATGGCCTTTACTTTGAGGTCTGTTTTATCAGATATAAGTATCACAACCCCAGCTTTTTTCTCATTTCCATTTGCTTGAAAAATGTTTTTCCATCCCTTCACTCTCAGTCTGTGTGAATCCTTTGCTCTGAGGTGGGTCTCTTGTAGACAACAAATATATGGGTCATGTTTTCTTATCCATTCAGCTACCCTATGTCTTTTGATTGGTGCATTTAATCCATTTACATTTAATGTTAATATTGACAAGTACATGTTTGTTGTCATATTTTTCCTTAGTGTTTGTGTTTCTTTTTGCCTTTCTCTTTCTTCTTTTTACAGCATTCCCTTTAGCATTTCTTGCATTGCTGGCTTGGTAGTGATAAACTCTCTTAGCCCTTTTTTGTCTGTGAAGCTCCTGATTCCACCTTCAATTTTGAATGATAGCCTTGCTGGGTATAGTATTCTTGGATTCAGACCCTTGCTTTGCATCACTTTGTATATTTCATTCCATTCCCTTCTGGCCTGGTGTGTTTCTGTTGAGAAATCAGTTGATATTCTAATAAGAGAGCCCTTGTAGGTAACTTTCTGTCTCTCTCTGGCAGCCTTTAAGATTCTTACTTTGTTGTTAGTGTTCGCCAATTTAATTATGATGTGTCTTGGTGTCGGTCTTTTGGGGTTCAACCTGTTTGGGACTCTATGTACTTCTTGGACTTGCATAGTTTTTTTCTTGCCAATATCAGGGAAGTTTTCTGTCATTATTTCTTCAAACAGGTTTTCTATTCCTTGCTTCTCTTCCTCTCCTTCTGGTATCCCTATTATTCTAATATTGTTTCGTTTTGTGTTGTCCCACAGCTCCCTTAGGCTCTCCTCTTGCTTTTTAAGTCTTCTTTCCAGTTGCTGCTGTGTTTGTGTGTTTTTTCCTACCTTGTCTTCTAATTCGCTGATGTGGTCCTCAGCCTCTTCTAGTCTACTGTTGAAGCCTTCTAATGTGTTCTTTATTGCAGCTATGTCATTCTTCATCTCCTCTTGCTTCTTTTTCATGTTGGCGACATTCTCATTCAGCTCCTTATAGTTCTCATTGAGTTGTGTGTATTTGTCATTGAGTTGTGTGTATTTGTCATCCATCCGTTTAAACATCCTTATAACCATTACTCTGAATTCTTTCTCTGTTAAGCTGCTAGCTTCAATTTCATTTAACTCCCTTTTCTGGTGATTCCTCTTTTTCTTTCCTTTGGGGGTTGCTTTTGTGTCTCCCCATGTTTTCCTGTAATGTTTTAATTGTAGATCCAATTGCTTTGCTACCCAGGTTCTTTTGGTGATGGTGCTACTGGTGTAATCTCTCAGTTCTCCTGGGCTTGGTAATCTAGTGTAGCTCCCTACTTGAGCTATTTGGGTTCTCTTGATATAGGCCTGCAAGCTTGAGAGGCACAACTGCTGTGTCTAGAAGTCAGCAGCCGTGGAGGGGAGTATCCCAATTTTTGCTGTCTTGCACCCTTAATTGAAATCACGCGTGCCCAGTGGGGACTCACAGTGGCACCAAGGAACTGTCTGTTGGGGTGATGTGGCTCAGGGGGCCTGCCCTCTGGACAGGTGTGACTGTGATGCCCAGAGTCCTGTAGTTATGGGGTGGGTAGACTCAGCTTTCGCTGCTGCACCTGTGGTGTATAGGTGCTCACTCCCAGTGGCGGCTCACAGGAGCACCCGCAGTAAGTTTGCCAGCGAGGCACACTGAAGCACTCTGAAGGGCCCTGGCGGTGTAGCCTTGTAATTGAGGTGCCTAGCTTCTAAAGACTTCTCTTTAGGGCAGATCCTATAGCCTCAGGGAGTATTCAGATTCCATCGTATTATTCAGGGTGAGATCTGGGTGTGGCTATATTGGTTGCCTGGAGACTGGAGGGAGGGGCTATCTCTCAGGCGAAAATGGCCACCTGGGCTTAGATATGACTCAGCGCCAGACTCGCTTCCACCTCTCCTGGACTGTCCGCTGCCTACTCTCCCCAGATTCCACAAGCCCACCCCTTCTTCTGCACCTCTGCCACAGGTAAGTGTCTTTATCCTAAAGATCCTACGAACTAGGTTCAGTGTAGAAAGGCGCAGGCCCCAGCGTGAGGAGGGACCGCGTCTCTGCAAGTTCCTCTCTTGCCGGCACTGTGCGGTCCGGCAGCTCTTCAGGGCTGCCTTTGAGCTCAGATCCCAAATCCAGACTCCAAGGTCTACAATCCCCTACCTCCCGCAGTCCCGTGGACCCCCCCCCCCCTTTTTTTTTCCAGTCAGACACTTTGCCTGTCATCAGGGACACGGCTTGGCGCCATGTAGTTTCTCCCTGACCGACCTTCTGGGAACAGAGGTCCGGCAGATTCTACTGCCTAGATCTTTGATTTTACCTTTATTGGAGGGATCTCTGCCCTTCCCAGCTGCAAACTGTCTCAACAGCTGCACCTCCTTCACCAATATGGGCTGGATTCCACTCGTTTCAGCTGCTCCCTCTATTTGCTCTGGGACAAGGCTCAGGACACGTCCGTCTATTCCGCTGCCATTTTGTCCTCTGTCTCAATTGCAGAATTTACTGATCACTTATTGAGCACTTAATATAAGGTAGACACTGTGGTAAGTGCTGGAGCTACAAAGATAAACAAGACATGATAACAGAACAATACAGTCTGGTAGTATAAATATATGGTATCACTACAGTGTGGTTGGAAGCATAATAAAAATATACATAAGGAGCTTTACAACCACATAACTTGGGAGGTTATGGAATATTTACTGGGTGAGATGATGTCTGAGTTAACTGTTTCAGACACTATCTCATTTCCCCTGCCTCTATCTTTCCTAGTTCCTCCTCGCTGGATCCACTGATGCTCTCCTCCATTTCAATGATCTCTGAGTTATTGGCAGCACATTAACTATGTTTAGGAGCACCCAAGTTGTCCCAGCTTAGTTCTTGGCATGCTCTGAAAGGCTAAAGCCAATGCTGTGGAGTTTAACATAGGGTCTTCCTCCAAGTAGCCCTCACAAGCAAGGAGCCTGTGGCTCGCTTTTGGTATTGGGATACATTTTCCACATTCTAAATCCTGAATTCTTGTATTTAAATGTCCCTATTTGGATAATTGAAAGTCAGAACCATTTCTTGTCTCAGAGCCATTGGTATGCAGCCTGGTTTACAGAAGGCACACGGTGAAAAGGGAAAGAGAGTTTTTACATTAGGCAAATATAAATGCCGATTCTGTCTGTGCCAACTATTAACTGACATTTTTTTTATCTGGAGATAATTTGTTGAGACCTCAGTAAATTCCCGTGACATTGCCAGGCACTGGGAATATTGTTATAAATAAGAGAAAATCTTTGCATAGGAGATTTTATTTTCTAGAAGTGGGGCTGTAGAAAATAAATCAATGGTATTGATAATGTATAAGTTTGCTAGAGCTGCTATAACAAAATACCCCTGATTGGGTGACTTAAACAACAGTAACCTATTTTCCACAGTTTGGGAGGCTAGAGGTCCAAGCTCAAGGTGTTGGCAGGGTTTGTTCTTTCTGAGTTTCTCTCTCCTTGGTTTGTAGATGCCCATCTTTTTCTGGTGCCTTCTCATGCTATCACTTCTGTGTATGCTGGTGTCCTAATAATCACTTTTTATAAGGACACCATCATGTTGGATTAGGGCCCACTCATATGACCTAATTTTACCTTAATTATCTTTTAAAAAGTCCATCTAAAATATCTCATTCTGAGTTACTGGGAGTTAGGACTTAAACATATTAATTTGGGGAGGGGTTTCTAGGTGAGCTCATAACAGTGAGTAAGAACTGTCTCTAAAGGCAGTATTCAGAATGATATTATAAAGAAACAGAGTGGGCTGGTGGGCTGATTCAAATAGCAGTCAAAGGAGGCCTCTCTGAGGAGATGAGAGTTGAGATAAGACCATAAAGCCAGGAATGAACTTGTGCCATTATGCAAAGGAAGGGTATGAAAGGCAGAGGAGACTATAAAGCCAGTGAGAGAACACTTGAAGTAAGTGGAGAGTTGAATGTGGTAGTCAGGGTGTTAAGAATATGGTAAACCAGGAACATAATCCTAGAAAATGGGGTCTCTCATTTGAGTAAGTTTCTAAATTTCTTCTATTTGGGTTCATATTCCTATAAAATGCACACAGTTAGAGCCAACCACAGCAAATCGGTGAAAGAGTTAAACTATGAAATAATGAACAGTTCTAGCATCTAATTGATGCTCTATTATAAAGAAAGCTTTAAAAAATAGAAGCGTTTTCTCTATTTCACACATAAATCATTGCATCTGAGATTATACTCCAGAACATTCATTACTATAACTAATCCTGACCTAACTCTAGCAAATGGAGGTGGCATATTCACATTTTGTATCACCTGACCAAACTCAATCACTTCACAGCTGCCATCAAAATCTGACATGCCAGATGATCATTGTTCTAAAATACCTTCATTAAAAATATCCTTATCCAATATACTGTCACAAATCAGGATTTGCTGTGTAGTTAACCTCCAATTAGTTCTGAAAAAGAAAGTACATTGTAATCACTCTTCAACTATTAAAACAAGTTCAAATTTGGTAAATTTCTACTTACAATTATCTAAAACAATGGCAAGTGTCTTTTTAGATAATCATGTCTAATTGATTGTAATAAGATTTATTTTAAATCCACTAAAATGTATTGTAAAATACCAAATATTCTATTCACTCACATCGCCTGTATTAGGCAGTAAAATACAAGATATAACACTCTCTGCAAATTGAAACTTTATTAACGAGGTTGATAAATTAATGATGTTTAAGAAGATGTAATTTTGTTTCAAAAGAGAGGGTTGACAGGTTAAACTGGATTCAGATTTTTTTTTTACAAATTGATACCTCAAGTTACCCTTTATTTTATTTAATTAAAATACGTTCTTATTCTAGTAGTGCTTTACCTCTATGAAACAGTCTTCAAGGGAACATTCCACACCACACTCAATGGTCGGCATTGCTCCTGGGGTGTTCAGAGAAGTGAGATGCTGAAACGTATTTTGGATTTACCATACAAACATAGCATATCTGCAGCGTTGTCCAGATTGATTTGGTGGTTCTCTGGGAAATATGCCCACATACAAGATCAGCATTTTTGCAGCCATATCTCTCTTTTATTCCTTTCTACAAAATGATATCCAGGATTCCAAAAAAGTTTCTTCCATAAAATCTATTGGAGTTTTTTTTAATAGGTTTAAAGTCACAGTGGCTTTAAAAAAAAAAAAAAAGGTTTTCAATAAGTTTTTGTTCGGTCAATAAGCATACCATAGAACGTCCATAGTGTGATTTTCAGTGTTATTATAAGAATGGTTGTGCAACTAATTCTGAGTTATTTGCTGATTAAAGAATTCTGGAGCTTCAATAATAAAGCAGGGCAGGTAATTATAATACCTGTGACTTAAATTTAACTTTTAAATTTATTTTGTGAGTTTTTATCCCCAATGTATGCACATTCTTCATCCAGATATTTTTTTTTAAAGGGTCTAGTCTAATGATAGACCTGGGCAAGAGATGGCAAATTAGATTTTGTCTTGGGCTGTATTACTCAATGGGTAGTGCCTATCTGAGTATTAAGATTAGGAGGATTCTGAGGTCATGCCCAAGTTCATCAGGGCTCTGATAATTCGTGATGTCCACCATGGGGGCTGTGAGCCAGTGTTAACATGCCATTTGTCATCCCTAATCTAGGGAATATTTTGTAGCAGATTAAATTTTTCAAATTTTACAATTATTTTTTCCTTTGATGGCACCCTTCTCTAATATCTAACACTTTTACATTCTCACTCCCTATTTTTTCCAAATTCTGCTTTCAAGAAGGAATAAAACTCAATAACAATAATAATATTTTTAAATGTATATTTTATGCCATGTGCTGTGCTAGATTCTTTTTCTTTAATTTCTTTACTGATTAAGGTGTTATATATGTGTCCTTATTCCCCCATTCCCCCCACTCATGCCCTCACCCTCCTGGTGTCTGTCTCCATTGGTTAGGCTTATATGCATGCATACAAGTCCTTTGGTTGATCTCTCCCCCTTTCCCCACCCTCCCCTACCTTCCCTCTGAGGTTTGATGGTCTGATCGATGTTTCTCTGTCTCTGGATCTGTTTTTGTTCATCAGTTTATGTTGTTCTTTATATTTCGTGCTAGATTCTTTACATGTGTTTATGTGATACCCAGTAAAATGACTATGGAGTAGGAATTATTCCTAATTTACAGAGAAGGCTAAGATAGTTATAATCTCAGAGCTATTAAATACCCTGTTCAGAATTCAAGCCCAAGTTTTCTGACTCCAAAGCCTGTGATCATAATCACTACATTTATCAAAAGAATTAAATGAATTGAACCTCTATACATAGGAATAGCAATACGGATCAAGGTTATCAGTAGAGAGGTCAATACTAATAATGAGATCTCACTTATTCTTCAGTAAATGAACATTTATGCTTTGTACAGTTTTTGACATTTCTCCTAATCAAAGCTAACCCAGACAGAACAAGAGTTATTGGGTTCATAGAATCAAAGGGCTTTGCATCTGAAGAGACCGTAGGGATCATCCTTTTCAACACCTTCATTTTTGGGGTGAGATACGATGTATCATTTTTTGGAAAGTGATACAATGACTTCCCCTGTTTCATGAGGAAAATGAAGTAAATAAATAAGACTAGTACCCAGGTAGTCTGACTTTAGATCCTGGATTCTTTCTCTTATTTCAGTCTACCTTTCCTGATCACATATCAAGTAATGCCAGAAAGGAATCCTGTGATGAGGCAGAACAACAGGCCCAGTATTACAATTATGTCGTGGTTTAAATAAATAAAACAAATGAATGAAAACAAAAGGAAATGAAATTAAGCAAAGAAAAAGACCAGACTAAGTAGTAGCTTAAAAAAAACACAGCAATATGACTGTAGTCTTAGCAAGTAAAAAAAAAGTTCTTTCAGTACCCACCATAGAAAATTACAACGATCTTTGTAATATAGAATAGGATTTCATTACTCACTGGCCAACAGATACTTAACATTTTAAAGAAAGAAATGATATAAATTATAATCATTCTCCCTCAAGAATAGAACTACTGTAATCTGTTTCAGGAGTCTCTTCACTCTCCTATAAGTTTTTTTGCAACACAACATGAGTGAAATCACTGGATATATTTGCAGAAATAGTATCCAACAAAGCCAGAGGGGAGTCACCTTGACCACTGAAAATCCCAGGTGTGATAACAGCCCCTCTAGCTGTTGGAAAAAGCCCCTTATAGTTGTGAGATGCTATCGTAGTTACTAAATTGTGAACTAGGGATTCAGGTTTTAGATGTTGAAATAACAACCCAGAGTCTCATGGTGCCTGTGACCTTTAAGAAAATCTAATTCTTAGGATTTCCATGTAATGATCAAATGGACTGCTCATTCTCACTGATAATAGGAAGACAAATTGCCAAACTGCCCCCTTGCTAGTCTAGAGAAAAGAACTCTACAAACATATCACGAAACTCCACTGAGTTAGAAAGGTGTATAAATAGCCCATTTTAATGTTAGATATTATTCTGGGCTCAGACTTCATAAAATATAACTGTATTTTATTTATCATCTTGATCTCTGTTTTAAACATGCCACTCATAGGTGCATAGCTCAGTCCTTGGGATGAATGACCATAGGTGAGTTTTAACTGGCTAAAGGCAACAGGCACTTGTGAAATGCAATTGTCATCAGCTAGGAGAGGCTGAACCAATCATAAGTCTTAGTCTTCAGGTTTCTGTTTCAGTCTGACGCTGTAAACAATAAGAAAAGCTTTACTTCCAACACAACTGCTCACTCAAGATGTTTCCCTTAGAGTTAACAAAACAATTATTTTCAGTTTTAGTCAAGAACTATGAATCTCAGAGGCAAAGTGTCAATTTAGTGAGAAAAGGCATCCCCTCAGGTGGAAAAATCTCTGTATTAAGCTAATGTTCAGTGGTATTTAGGTACCCATTTTGGTAAATCTGTAGAGACTGCTTTCCAATTGAGAAATTAACATTTAAGTGAATAGAAGAAAGCATTTATAAATAAAATTAAGATTTTTTTCAGAAGATGAAACAAATTTAATATGTTCAGCAATATCTATACAGATGGTAATATTACAGCATATTATATTTTGATTTCTCAATTAGTATTGTAACATGCAAATAAACTTACAAATAAACTTTCAAAAGAAGGTAAAAATTAGTTTGGATATCTGAAAACTTTCTTTTGGGTCTCATTAATCTTAGCTTATGAAAGATAAAATATCTAGCTTACCCCAATTTTAGGTCATTTCAAAGCTTTCTTATGAATCTTAATATTGTGGCAAATTTTAAAAAATTAATGTACTATGAATTATCGTTTTACAGAGTAAACATTACTTTGGCATGAGATACTGATTTGATGGTTGAATATTAGGAAAATTCATGCAGCTTCCAAATAAGTTCAACTACAATGAAAGTATTTTTTACTTCAGGTATTTTAAGTGTGAAATATTTTCATAAACATCTAATAAACAGCATATGGCACAGTAAGAGATAGGAAAGATTTGATAGCTTTTAAAAAGCATCCTTGGAACTGAGTAGTTAGGGCTGTTTCTTCTTTTATATTCAGAAAGGTTTATAGATGGATTCAGTGTGAGTAGGTTAGACTGATTGTAGCATGTTTTCCTGACCATCCTCCTATATAATAAAAGAGTAATATGCAAATTGACCATCACTCTAACACACAAGATGGCTGCCCCCATGTGAACACAAGATGGCCCCCACAAGATGGCCAGCAGGGCAGGGCAATTGGGAGGGACCAGGCCTGCAAGGGAGGGTAGTTAGGGGTGACCAGGCCAGCAGAGGAGGGAAGTTGGGGGCGACCAGGCCTGCAGGGAAGGGCAGTTGGGGGGGACCAGGCCTGCAGAGGAGGGCAGCTAGGGGCAAACAGGCTGGCAGGGGAGCAGTTAGGCATCAATTAGGCTGGCAAGGGAGTGGTTAGGGGGTGATCAGGCTGGCAGGCAGAAGTGGTTAGGGGCAATCAGGAAGGCAGGCAGGCGAGCAGTTGGGAGCCAGCAGTCCTGGATTGTGAGAGGGATGTCTGACTGCCCGTTTAGGCCCGATCCTACCAGGATCGGGCCTAAACAAGCCATTGGATATCCCTCGAAGGGTCCCAGATTGGAGAGGGTGCAGGCTGGGCTGAGGGACACACACCTCCGTGCACGAATTTTGTGCACTGGGCCTCTAGTTAGTAATAAAGAAAGTCTTACTTCATTGGCAGGTATTCACTGACATAGTTAATAGATTCAAATAGATCTTTTAGGCTTTTAAAACTATATTTATTTATTATTATTTTATTTTAAATTAAATTTATCAGGATGACATTGGTCAACATGAACATATAGGTTTCAGGTGTGGGTTTCTATGTTACAAGATCTGTATATTGCACTGTGTGTCCACCATCCAAAGTCAAATCTTCTCTGCCACCATATACTAAGACCCTCCCTCTTCTCCCCCGATTCCCTTCAGGCTTGCAGATGACCATCTTATCACTATGTGGCCTTTCCTCAGTGCATAGAGAGGGGAGAGAGAGAGAGAGAGAGAGAGAGAGAGAGAGAGAGAGAGAGAGAGAGATAGGGAGAGAGAGAGAGAGAAAGGACTTTTTTCTTCTTCATATAAGGCCACAAAACCTATTGAATTAGGACTCCACCCTTAAGACCTCATTTAACTTGAATGGCCTCCTAAAAGCACTCTGTTCAAATATAGTCTATATTGGGGCACTAAGGCTTCAATATATCAATTTAGTGGGGACACGATTCAGCCTACAGCATTCTGATTTTCATACATTTCTAACTTGCACTCTGCTAATGACAAGGGTTTTTGTCATTGGCTGCTTGGTTATTTGATCAATTAAATAATCAAGCATTCATAAAATAGTTGAAAACAACTTCTTATATGCTAAGCAATATACTAATGATGGTCTTATGAAGATTAAAAGCCATTATTTTTGCTTAATGTGAGTTCAAGTATAGTGGAGAAATCAGTCAGGTATAAGGAATTAATATACAGAATGGTTAATTGCTATAATCAGGAGACTGTAGCAATAGAACTTACTTAAATAACAAAAATGGAAGAAATGAAAGAAGTAAATTTATAAGGATTTGGAAGGCCTGAATAACACTATCAACCAAGTTAAGATGATTGAAATTTAAAGACTATTCCAATCAACAATAGCATAAGACTCATCTACACTAATAAAAGAGAAAGATGCAAATTGACCGTACATTTGCGATGCCCACCAGCCAATCAGGAGTGAGTATGCAAATTAGCTCAACAAAGATGGTGTTTAATTTGCATACGCAGGCACAGAGCAGCCAGGGCGGGGTGGGATGCTTGCGTCGTTGCCATGGCGACAATGCAGGCCTTCCATACCACCCCAGCTGCTCTGGGCTTCTGGGCAGTGTGGGAAGGTGGAAAGGCGTCTCCGGGCCGGAGTGAAGGTGGTGCCAGCAGCCAGGGGAAGGATTCTTGCACAAATCTTCATGCATCAGGCCTCTAGTTTTTTATAAGCTCAAATGTAGCACTTACTAAGAAATATTATATGCAAGTCAATAAATTTAAGGGATATGGGAATCATAAAGAGTATTTCTGTAACAAAATTGAAGTAACTTAGAAATCTATGACAGAAAAATACCTGAAAAACCTCTAAATATTTGGAAATTAACTTATGCATTTCTGACCATTCCAGGAATCAAACAGGAAAATTAAATGGATATTAAAATATTTGACTCAAATTAAAAAAAAATGAATAAATCAAAATGTGTTTCATGAAGCTAAAGCAGAGATTAACCTCAGTAGCTTCTAGGGGTTATATCAGTTAAAATCCTTGAGCCATGAAGAATTAGGGAGAGCTGAGAGCTCATTATGTTTTCCAGAAGGCCATTTTCATCAGCAGCATTTTGATCAATATATTGTATTACAAAACCATTTGGGGGAATGGGAGGTAAAATGTAAGGTGGGTGAGTTGTGGTAAAACCATCATCACATCAACAAATGGCACATTTCCTTCAGCTTACATATTCCTCCTGTCATTTTTAAGTTGATTCCTCATCCCCTCACTCCCATTCCAGGCACACACAAATCTGCATTATGTTCCTGTAGTTTTTCCTTTACAAGGATTTCTTATAAATGCAATCATATAGTATGTAGTCTTTGTGTCTGGCTTTTTTCACTTAGCACAGTGTTTTAGGTCTTCATTCATGTTCTATTTATTTATTTTACACCCTTCATTTTTAAATATATACACAAATTTATTTTGCTTGTTTTTAGACATTTGAGCTAATTCCAGTTTCAGGCTCTTCTGCATAAAGTTCCAATGTACATTTGTTTATAAGTCTTTTTGCAGATGTATATTTTTGTGTCTTTTGAGTGGGTTGATGGGTCTTAAGGTAAGTGTAAATTTCCTAGGTTCTTTCCAGCCCTGAGTTCTAGCCTCCAACACCTCAAGCCAATAAGATGTTGCATTTCTGCCTTCCGGAGCTGTGAGCAGTGTGGGGAATATACTCAGTCAAAGGTGAACATACTCATAAATCTCACCAAGAGCTTATTTCTCATGCTTTTAGTTTCTACCTGCTTTTCAACAGACTTCCTGTATGTTCCCATGTTCATGTGAAGTTTACAAGACAACCAGAATTTTGAGCAGAATTTTTATTTAGATTTTTAGGGTCTTATTTATGGGTAATATGTGCCTTGACTGGGAATCGAACCAGCAACCTTTTAGTGCATAGGACAACACTCCAACCAACTAAGCTACACTGACCAGGCCAACACACTTTGATAATAGAAAATAGTTTCATGTTGTCTGGTTAATTTAGATTACAATTACTATAATTCAGCTGGTTTTTCAAAGGCAGTATTATTTCTTTTGGAGGCATCTTCCGA
The DNA here is from genome assembly GCF_963455305.1 of Plecotus auritus. Classification (NCBI taxonomy): domain Eukaryota; kingdom Metazoa; phylum Chordata; class Mammalia; order Chiroptera; family Vespertilionidae; genus Plecotus; species Plecotus auritus. The sequence continues at coordinate 114,329,572 of NC_137775.1, read as the reverse complement.
CCCGAGAATTGATACAAAGAGATAATAATAGCTGGTACTAATTGAGAATTGAACAAATACCAGCCACTTCTCTAAATCCTTTACACATTTTGACGATTTAATCCTCTCAACACTCCTATCAAGTAGCTTCAAATATGATCCTCCTTTTATAGATTAATAAACTGAGATTTAGAGAGATTATTTCTTTAGCATCACTAAATTGGTAAGAAACAGAGCTGGACTTCCCTAGATTTGAACCCAGACATCCTGGCTCTATCCCCACCATTTCACCATCACATTAAACTAGACTCTGGAGAAATGTGGGGTTGCGGGTGAGGAATGTGATCTCGTGGCTCTTCTCTCTCGGAATTAAATGGTAAAAATACTGCTAAAAGAAACTAGAAACCTCCTTCTTTAAAGATCTCAGAAGGTTAAATTAGGCTAACATTTTTCCCAGGGTACTTTAGGTATAGTCTAAATTAAAGGCAAGATGAAGTCTGAAAAAATGTTTCCAGATCTATAATTTAGTATCTTGGTTATCAGCTATTCTGACCTAAAGAAAAATTGAGAAAACAGTATTTTCTCATGCCCTGCACCCCAAAGCTACATTTTTTGCTCAAGCTTTGAATTCAATTGTCCCTTAACTTAAATTTGTCAAATGTCAGATTATTCCTTAAGGTTGGTTTAATGGAAAGAGTACTGTACAGTGTACAGTACTATAAAGAAGTCTTTTATTTCTCTCCATTAACCATTCTCTTCTTCATTACTAATAAAACATGTTCACTTTTAATTGCATGAATGGCTGCTTGGTCAAACTAATTTCTCTGCTTCCCTTTTAGTTAAATGTGGCAACATGACTAACTCTGACCAAAAAAAAAAAAAAAAAAAAAAAAATGTAAACAGAAGTGCAACATTCAATCAAAGCCCCATCTTTTAAAAGGAAAGCGCTTATTTTCAAATTCCTTTTTTTTCCTTTTCTGCTAGCTGTAAGAATGGATATAAGTGGGACAGCTGCTTTGTATCTAGAGATCAAAACCATGTATTGAGAATGGCAAGGTCAGCATATCTGCCATGGGTCACTTTCTTCTGTACAGCTAAAAGAGAGAAAAATCTGTCCTTCTATGTTATTTGAACAATGTATTTAAAATACATATTATTTAAATTATGTATTTTTAAACCTGCATGATTTAAATTAAGCTTGAAATCTGTACTATTTAAATCATGTATTTTGTTATCTCTTTGTTACAATATTATAGCCCATATCCTAATGTAAAAATTCATATCTGAAATTGGGATATTGCCATAACCCAAAATATGTGGCACTGGCTTTGCAATCAGGTGGTGGGAGGCAAGGAGGCATATATTGTAGTCTCAAAAGCTGGTGGTTCTTATTATGCCAGGAAAACATATTTAGCAAAATAGTCACCTGTGATAATTTTAGTAGGACACATCTTTACTGGAACTGCAGCTCCAGGGTAAGTGGCAAGAAAAAGTAAAAATGTTGGTGTACTTGAGCGGATCTTTTCTACTTTTACTAAGTAACTTGGAGAAAGATAGTTTTAGTCAATCATTAGCCAATGCAAGCACAAATATAAGGGAACAAAATTCTGTAAATGAATATTCTCTTTCCTGTTAAGTCAAAATAAGCACTGATCTTAAAATATAGATATGATATTTTTTCACAGAAAGTGTTTTTTTTTCTGTATGTGTCATAAAATCAGTGTCAGTAGTCACTAGAGAGCCCACAATAATGATCTTTCAAAGTCAAGATTTTATCGAAATTAGAAATAGAGACCAATCTCAATTTGAAAGAACAGACTGATTGGAAACAATTTTTGTTCACTCTTACCATCTCCTAACTTTTTGGATCATTTGATTGTTAAAGAGTAAATTAGGAAGAAAGAGGGACAATATCAAACTGGTTTAAAAAGATTAACAAGTATTAATGTCTATTGTATGACAAATTAGTGTTAAATACTAAGATTAGTGTAAAATACTAAGATTTTTTTTTTAATGTAAAGACCAAGGTCTTTACATTAAAAAAAAAAATCAAACTGAATTGACTGTGAGTTCAGTAATTTAGACCTTAGAAGGTTAGAAAAACCTAATTATCAAACTCCAAACAGCAAAAGAAAGTAGGATGGCAGAGAGCCTTTCTAGAAACTGTCATATTAAATGTTCTTCATCAGAAAATTGAAGAAACCCAGAATCAAAAGTCAGTTTCATGATATTGTCCTCATATTCAAACTACTGTTTCAGATGGCCTAAAGGTAACTGCCATTCAACTGAGGTGAGTGAGGGAATAGTCTGACCTCAGAAACTAGTAGATAAATGAAAGTCTGAAGTAATAAAAACTATAACCAGGGATGATTCCCGCACTTTGGTTACTTTAAATGGAGGGGACTGCAATCAAAGTGATGAAAATAAATCATTGCTAAGCACAAGGCTGGCCTGCAAGAGCCTGTGGTGGCTGAACCTCTAAAACAACCTGTTTCTCAAAGTCTACCCCAGCAGTATAAGGCTACAAGGACATGTTCTTCAGCCACTTTTTCACTTGTGGCCACAGAGGGAAAAAAATTACAAGATGGTCAAGGAGGGACTACAGAGGACACTGACAAAAGAGTTATTTCCAGAACCCATGGCAAACAGTCTGGCTAACCAAGGAACTTAAACAGTATTAAGTCTTCGAAATTGACAATGAGCAGGACTTAAGGATTTGTGGCTCTTTCTTCCTTCTTTTAATTGGAGTTTTTTTGTTGTACTTACAGTGTTTCTACCCCACCATTGTATGTTGAGGTCATGTGTCTTTCAGAACTTTCTTTCCTGAAAAGTACTATGTTTGATCTGGATGCAAGGACATTTTGTTGGTGGTAACCCTAGATCTCTCCTTGGGAAAGAAATGAGAATGTTTTATGTATTTACTAGAGGCCTGGTGCATGAAATCCGTGCACGGGGGGTGGGGGGGCCCCCTCAGCCCAGCCTGCACCCTCTCCAATCTGGGACCCCTTGGGGGATGTCCAACTGTCAGTTTAAGCCCGATCCTGGGGATTAGGCTTAAATCAGCAATCGAACATCCCTCTCACAATCCTGGACCGCTGGCTCCTAATCACTCACCTGCCTGCCTGCCTGGTCGCCCCTAACTCCCTCCCCCTGCCAGCCTGATTGCCCCTCACTGCCTCTGCATGCTGGCCTGATTGTCCCTAACTGCCCCCACTGTCAGCCAGGTTGCCCCCAACTGCCCCCTCCCTGCTGGGCTGGTTGCTCCTAACTGCCCCCCACCAGCCTGGTCACTCCTTACTGCCCCCCCTGCTGGCCTGGTTTCCTCCAACTGCCCCCCCTCTGCTGGCCTAGTCACCCCTAACTGCCCCCCAGATGGCCTGGTTGCCCCTAACTGCCCCCTTGCTGGCCTGGTCACCCCCAACTACCCCCCTTCTGGCCTGGTCGTAGGCAGCCATCTTGTGAGGGCATGAGTATTCATTTGCATATTACCTCTTTATTATATAGGATGTGTCATGTGTTTATGTATTATATGGGTGGCCAAAGGGTGACCCCATTGATATGACTGCTTACTAACCTTTCTACCCCCCTCTTTTATTTAGTAGAACCTTGACTAATAGAGCATAAATGGTCAGGTAGAGACTAATTTCCCCAACCATCCTTGAAAGTAGGTGAGTGTGTGTGATTAAGATCTAGCCAACAACCCCTCTTCTGGGTAGGTACCCCAACAATTGGAAAACATTTATTTGCAAAGATATATACATCCATATGTTTATTGCAGCATTATTCACTATGACCAAGTCATGGAAACAACCAGTGTCCTTTACTACATGATCACATAAAAAAGATGTGGTACATATATACAATGGAATACTACTCAACCATAAGAAAAGATAAAATACTGCTATTGTGACAATATAGGTGAAGCTTCAGAATATCATGCTAAGTGAAATAAATCACACAGAAAAAGTCAAGAACCGTATGATTCTGCTCACAAGTGGGATGTAAAACTGAAAGCAGCAAGTGAACAAACAAGAAAAACAAACAAAATCTTATAGACACAGACAACAATATGGTGGTTACCAGAGAGAAGATGTGTAGGGGGTAATAAAGGGTAAAGGGGATCAAATAAATATATGGTGACAGAAGAAGATTCGACTTTGCATGAAGATTTGACAATGCAATATACAGATGATGTATCATAGGATTGTACACTTGTAACCTATATAATTTTATTAACCAATATCATAGCAACAAATTTAGTTAAAAAATAAGAAAATAAAAGATCTAGCAAATGGAATATGAGTAGATGCAATATACTAGTATGCACCTTCTTGTTATAAGTTTTGGGTACAAGTTGTTTGCTATCTCATTTTCTGCTCTGTCTGCCTGCTGTGTCAGGGACAAAGTCAAGTGGATGATTTTAAACAAGCAGAGCTTCACACAACTGAAACTGTCTTACAGCTGCTTAGCCTAGACCTTAAACATTAGTAACTTCTGCTCACAGTTCACTCCATTTTAATGGGCCATATGACCTGAGGGCAAACCCTACTGAAACTGAGCTTCTTCACCTTCAAAGGAAGTATGTTCTCTTTCTATTCTCCTGGTTGTATGTGATTCCTTAGTGATAAATATATTCTAAGAACTCTGAAAACATTGTGCCATATGCAAATTTGACATAGTTTTAAAGTTAACCACTTTAAAGGTTATTATATAGATATACAAATTAAGACAACAGATATTCCTCACATTAAACTTTTTTTTTCTGAGAATCAATCATAAAATTTTTGATGTCATTTGTTATGAATTATGCAAAACAAAAATGTAATATATATCATGATGTTCATAATAATGTTGCAAGCTATTTTTTCCCAACATGTGTTTATTGATTTTAGAGAGAGAGGAAGGGAGAGAGAGAAACATCAATGTGAGAGACAAACATTGATTGGTTGCCTCCTATATGCACCCTAACCGGGGACAAAACCCTCAGTCTGGGTGTGTGCCCTGACTGGGAATCAAACCTGAGACCTTGCACAGGGCGATGCTCTACCAATGGAGCCACACTGGCCAGGGCACTAAGTTATTTTTAACAGGAAAAAAACTCCATAATAAAATAGAAATTAAGGAAAAGGTTATATTCATCTTTAAAAATAGTATGCTGTCAAGTGATTCTGAAGATATATTACTTTTGTTTTCCAGATCTTCTCTGCTCTGTCTCACAGGAGGCTGACCTGCTCGGAGCTTTTCAGCAGTTTCCTTTTCCTCTGGTCATGGCAATGAGAAACACTGGCAGGAAATCAGAGAGAAGGAGAGCAAGGCCTGGGTATATATTCTCCAATTCCCTCTTTACAGGAACACTGCAAGCCGTGTGTGCCCCTCAGTCCGAAGTAAGGAGTCTTGCCACTCACTCCTCTGCACAGAGCACTTTCAGCCTCTGAGCTGAGTAGCAATTCCCAGTCCTTGTCTCTTCAGTTTTTGCTTGGGAGCAGCACCTTGGTTTTTAGTCCTGGGAAACTTCACTGCCTCTTTGCTTCCCCTATACCCAGCACCCATCTTTATAAATTGTTCCTTTATTGAATGATCTTTAATTTACCTAATGGAGCATGCCATTTATTTCCTCCAGGGGCATTGACTGGCATACAGGTAGAGAATAAAATGTTGTAGTGCAGCTGTCATGTGCCACATAACAAATGTTGTTTTGGTAAACAATGAACAAGATATAGACAGTGGCACCATCTACGCTAATAAAAGAGAAATATGTAAATTGACCATACCTCCATAACGCCCACCAGCCAATCAGGAGGGAATATGCAAATCAGCAAGACAAAGATGGTGGCGGCCCCATCCGCTCTAGGCACAGAGCGGCAGGGTGGGGCGGGACGCCTGCTATAATGGGGGGGTCGGGGGGCGGAGGAGCTACAGGAGCGGTGCTCCAGCCAGAGTGAAGCCAAGACTGCAGACTCTGGCTGGAGTCAGCAAGAAGCCAGCAGACTCCTGCCGGAGTCAGCGAAGACTCTGGCCAGTGCGAAGGCAGAAGGCAGCGACCAGAGCGAAGGCCTGGGTCCCGGGCGCCGGAGGAAAACCAGTGCCGGCAGCCAGGTGAAGGAAGGCCTATAGCACGAATCTTCATGCAGTGGGCCTCTAGTCCTATCTAACAAGATGGCTGTGGCCAGGGAGAGCGCAGGAGGCTTGGGTTTTCCTGGCAATCGAGGAAGCCAAGCTTTCCGCACATCCTGGCTGGCCCAGGCCTCCACTCAAGGCTACAAAGTTTCAATTATAGAAGATAAATAAATCCCAACAAAATGGCTGTGGCCACGGAGCGAGCAGGAGGCTTGGCTCCGCTCAAGGCTACAAAGTTTCAATTACAGAAGTTAAATAAATTCCAGATACCAGGGCCTCCGCTTGGGTCGCTGGGGGGCGTGGCCAGCCTGCAAACCACCACAGGCCCCTCACTCAGGCTGCTCCATGCCCCAACAGAACCCCCACGCTGATCTGGGACACCCTTCAGGGCAAACGAGTTGGCCCTCACCCATGCACCAGGCCTCTATACTATCTAATCCTCCTATCTAATAAAAGAATAATATGCAAATTGATTGTCACTCCAACACACAAGATGGCTACCCCCATGTGGTCAAAGATGACTGGCCCCATGTGGATACAAGATGGACACCACAAGATGGCCTGCAGGGGAGGCCAGTTGGGAGGGACCATGCCTGCAGGGGAGGGCAGTTAGGGGTGACCAGTCTGGCAGAGGAGGGAAGTTGGGGGCGACCGGGCCTGAAGGGAAGGGCAGTTTGGAGGTATCCAGGGCTGCAGGGGAGTGCAGTTGGGGGGACCAGGCATGCAGGGGAGGGCAGTTAGGGGCAAACAGGCTGGCAGGGAGTGGTTAGGGGGTGATTAGGCTGGCAGGCAAGAAGTGGTTAGGGGCAATCAGGAAGTCAGGCAGGCAAGCAGTTGGGAGCCAGCAGTCCTGGATTGTGAGAGGGATGTCTGACTGCCCATTTAGGCCTGATCATACCTGGCAGTCGGACATTCCTTGAGGGTTCTCAGATTTGGAGAGGGTGCAGGCTGGGCTGAGAGATACACCCCCCCCCCATGCACGAATTTCATGCACCGGGCCTCTAGTCTATAATTATAAAAGTGTAATATGCTAATTAGACTGGATGAAGGCGTGGCGGCAGGGGCTGAGGGAGAGGCAGCGGCTGTGGCAGTAGGGCTGAGCCCCTTGCATCAATTTCGTGCATCAGGCCTCTAGTATGATTATAATGGAGCTGAAAACTTTCTATCAGAAAGTGATGCCATAGCTGTCATAACATCTTAGTGCAAAGGTTGCAAAAAAATCAACAAGGCTGCGATTGAGATGGCAAAAATTTTAACCTGAGTGTGTATGAAGATGACATTGAGGAGCTCCTAGAGGTAGTTTCTGAGGAACTGAATAATGAGGAGTTGTTGAAATCAGAACAGGAACACAGTTGAAGAAGGGGCAAGAGAAAAAGAAGTTGCAGGAGAAGAAAAAGATAAAGAACTTCCATGAAAATTCACAGTGAATGGCTTCCCAGAAGCTTTTGCAGACCTCAACCAGCTTCTTAAAAAGTTTGAAAACATAGAAAAATTTAAATGTGCATATTCTCCTTACAAACAAATCTATTACAAAAAACAAAACACAAGCAAATAACCATGGACATATTTCTGGAAAGAGTTACACCTCCTCAAGAAAAGCCTGGGGCAGGACCTTCAGGAGGTTTTCCAGAAGGCATTGTTATTGTAGGATATGACAACTTCATGCGTGTTTTGCCCTGAAGACTTTCCAGTGCAACAAGATGTGGAGGTGGAAGACTTTGATATCAATAATACTAACTCTATGTAGGCCTAGGCTAATGTGTGTGCTTTTGTCTGAGTTTTTAATAAAAAGTTTTAAAAGTTAAAAAAATAAAAATTGAATAAAGCTTATAGAATAAGGATATAAAGAAAGATGTTTGTACACCTGTATAATGTGTCTGTGTTGTAAGATAAGTTTAAAAATTTTTTAAAGTTTATAAAGTTAAAAAAAGTTACAACAAAATAAGGTTATTTTATTATTGAAGAAAGAAAACAAATTTTAAAAATAAATTTAATGTAGCCTAAATGATCAGTGTTTATAAAGTCTTCATTCATGTACAGTAATATCCTGGGCCTCCACATTCTCTCACCACTCACTCAACTGCCTCACCCAGAACAACTTCCAGTCCTCAGGCTCCATTCAAGGCAAGTGTTCTATACAGGTGTGCCATTTTGGTCTTTTATAGCATATTTTTACTATACATTTTCTATGATAGATATGTTTGGGTACACAAATACTAGTACTTTCCATGGTGTTATAATTGCCTATATTGTACCATTTAGTACAGTCATCTGCTATACAGGAATGTAGCCTGGAAGTAACAGGCTATATATACCACATAGCCTATGTGTGAAATAGATTAGTCCATGTAGTTTTGTGTGAGTGCACTCTATGATGTTTGCACAATGAAAAAATAACACATTTCTCAGGATGTAGTCCCCTCATTAAGCGACTCATGACTATAGTATAAAATATAATATATAAGGTTAAAAAGCAGAAAGAAATACAGACATCAATAAAATACTATTCTATGGTGATATGATTAAAGGTGAACATATTTTCTTAATTACATTTAGTGTTAGGTTTAGCAATTTTAATAGTTAAAATTGTAAAATTGTTGCTAGGATATTTTGCCAGGTAGATTTTCTTAGCTTTGCATTACTACCTAGATAACAATGATTCATTAACATATTGAATTATGTAAATCATCCTAATCATCTGCCTTCTCTTTTTCTGCTCCTAGGCCACACAGAATTGATAGAGAAAGTTTTGGAAGCCGGCTGACTTGATTTTATTCAGAATTCTTCATTTCAAGCAAAGGAAGAAATTGCTGGCTAATTCACCAGAGGAATTTATTAAGTAGAAATCAGGAGCTCACAGATTTATTTGTTCAGAAAAGAACACGACTCAAGAACAAAGCTCAACACTAAGCTTCCAGGAGCATGCGTCAACTGCAGAACTGTCCTAATATGAAGACTTTGATCCTCACTGCCACTGACCTCTCGATTCTACCTCTTGCCTTGCTGCTGCCCGCGTATTTGGCTTTGCTACAAATTCAACTATTGCCTGAGCTTTGCTGTGTCTGCCTGCCCTGAGAACCACTTCTGCCTGGTAAAGCCAAATGCCTCTGCCACCATTCGCATTGCAGGATGGACTCTTGAGTACACTGCATGCTCATGTGGCTCCCTCTTAAACCAAAACCTCACTCCATTTTCATTTTTTGCCCAAACGATTTTCCTTTGGCTTGTTTTGACACCATGTGTATTTTTTATGGCTGTCTTGCTGTTAGCATTACCAATGAAAGTTAATTTTCTAAAGTAAAAATTTTCTAGATGTAATTTACTTACAGGATATTTTTCCTTACATGATATTCTTCTACTATGCCCCCTTTTTTGATTTAAATATTAGGAGGCTTTTGGAAATTTTATAATGTAGTCTTGATAGCTTTTAAATTTTAATTTTTTGCACTAAAATATGATTGCTTTAGGTTCATTACATCTTACGCAATTTTACCTGAGATGAACTACCAATAAAAATTTTAGTTAACACTTTAGGAACAGCTTTTTGTCCAGTACCATTAATTTTTCTAGAATATTCGCTTATTTCACTTAGCCAATTTAAATTAGTCTGAGAACTTGACTACTATTTTACTGTCAAATTTAATACTCTAACAACAATCTTATTTTACCCTGTAAATATTAGTGGAAAGGATTATTTGCCTTCTTGGGTAGGCCCTGAGCATTCCTGGTGCTAGGTTGGATTTAGATATCAAAAACCCACTTCCCCACACCATGAGTACAAGACAACTCAAACAAGTCTTGTTGCAGTGAGAGGGCAGCTGCTGTCGGCCAAGTCTCTGTCTGTTACAAAGGATCCCAAGTCAAATTTATAGAATAGATTCCTTTATTAACTTTTGGATGAGAATATGTTTGTATATTTTCAGAAAACACCTCCAAGACCATGTGGATTCCTACAACAGAGAGGAATTGACAGGACTGCTCCAGCCATGAAAACAGAAGAGAAACAGTCCAGAGATGGAAGACGCTGATGACGCCTTGCCATACTAGCAGTCAGCAGCTATGTGTCGCGGCAGGTTGCCCGGGACCAAACCAGAGAGGGTCGGACCTGCATTACCACCATTTGTCCACCATCCAGAACTGAAATATCATTGCTGACATGTACACATAAGGAACTGTTTGACATTGAAATTGGGACTCAAAAGAACTGTTGGCCCAGAAAGAAACTCACTACAGACTGATTCATTTGCCTCTCAGCATAACCATTATTGCTTGTCTCATTTTCGGTTCTTATAAGTGTATTTCTAGTATCACATGATCTCACTCATCTAGGGGAAATAATGAACAACATAAACTGATGAACAAAAACAAACCCAGACACAGGGAAGCATCGATCAGACTGTCAGACCTCAGAGGGAAGGTAGGGGAGGGTGGGGTAAGGGGGAGAGATCAACCAAAGGACTTGTATGAATGCATATAAGCCTAACCAGTGGTCACGGACAACAGGGGGGTGGGGGCATGTGTGGGGAGGGGTTTGGGATGGGAATGGGGGGATGAGCACAAATATGTGATACCTTAATCAATAAAGAAATTAATAAAAAAAAAAAAAACCCTCACTCCAGCTCATACAATTGATGGGGCTTTGTGATGAGCTTACATCCAGCCACAGGGGACAGTGGGGAATTGAATTTCACTTTCTTTTTTGAGGAAATAGTACACATGGGTATTTCTCCAATATACAAGATGCATTAGTTTGCTACAGTTGTGAGTACCTTAGGCTGACTGGCTTAAACAGTAAAAAGTTATTTTCTTCATTAAACAAATAAAATTTCAATTCTGGGGACTAGAAGTCCCAGAACAATTATTGTCAGGGTTGGTTTCCTCTGGGGGCTTCTCCTGTAGAGTTATAGAGGGCCATCTTTCTTTGGTCTTTGCATATTCCTCCCTCTGTGTGTGTCTGTTTCCTAGTCAACTCTTCTTACAAGGATGCCAGACATATTAGATCAGGGCCCATGTTTATGACCTCATTTTAACTTACAAACCCCATTTCCAAAAACAGCCATATCCTAAGGTACTGGGAGTGAGGAGCTCAATAAATCAATTTTGGGGTGACACAATTTAGCCCAAAATAGAAAGATATTTTAGAAGTATGGCAACTAAATGCAACATATAATCATAAATTAGACTTCAAATAAGAAAAAAATATTGCTGTGAAGAATAGAATTTGAGTAATTAGAAAAATATAAATATGGAATATATTAGTTAATATTTTATCCATGTTAAATTTATTAAATTTGATTATTGTGATTATATAAAAGATGGCCTTTGCTGTTAGGAGATGCATACTAATGTTTTTAGAAGTAAATGGCTGTAATGCCTAAAATCATTCAGAGACAAAGAAAATATGTAAGAAAAATTCTGTACTATTCTTGCAACATAACTGAGGGTTCAATTTTTTTCAAAACAAAAGTTTATTTAGCTCTAGCCGGTTTGGCTCAGTAGATAGAGCATTGGCCTGCAAACTTAAAGGTCCAGGTTTGATTCCGGTCAAGGGCACATGCCCGGGTTATGGGCTCAAACCCCAGTGGGGGACTTGCAGGAGGCAGCCGATCAATGATTCTCTCTCATCATGGATGTTTCTATCTCTCTCTCCCTCTTCCTTCCTCTCTGAAATCAATAAAAAAATATATTTTTTTAAAGTTTATTTAAAAAGTGTTGAAAAGTTGTAAAAACATAGGAAAATGCAATAACCCAGCCCTGATTGCTCACCTTCAATATATACTATTCTTCCATGAGTAAAATTCCACAATAAACAACTCCTATTAAATACAATGCAGCTATCACTATTCTGAATAAACTCTGAAAAAAATTAGAGTTTTATTCAGTGACAGAGAAATGTTAGGGATGACAAGTTCCTCTGAGACAGAGGATAGCATTTGAGTGAAGGTGCAGGTCATTATTGTTGAGAAAGTCAAAAAAGTGTGAGGCTTAGGTATTAAAAATATTTTCTAGATGGATGAAGATGTTCTTCATAGGTAGATGGGATTTTGTTGTTGTTTTTGGAAAATAACAAAACAGGCTTCAAAACCCTGGGTGAATGTAAACAAGTTAGTAGAACTGAATAATGGAAAAATGTAGAGAAGACTGTCACTTACTTAAAAAAAAAAAAGGCAGAAAATGAAATGGAGATGCCAACAGCATCATGTCTTTATAATGTGTTTGACATAAAAAAAAAAAAAAAGAGGCGTTATCTATTTGAGAGCACTACCAGGGAGGCAATGACCTTCAGGAAAGATCAGGTTCCACTTAAATAAAAAAGGGGAGGAGAGGTAGACTGGTTATTTAAAGAACTCATACACCCTGGCTGGTTTGGCTCATGGCAAGTTTTTCTTAGAGTTTTAGTTCCGCAGACCAAAGAGTCAAGGGTTTGATTCCTGATCAAATTCACATACCTTGGTTGCAGGTTCGATCCCCACCTTTGGTCGGGGCATGCAGGAGGCAACCAGCCAATGTGTCTCTCTCAGATCCATGTTTCTCTCTCTTTCCCTTTCCTCCCTCCCTTCCACTCTCTCTAAAAATCAATGGAAAGTATATCCTCAGGTGAGGATTTAAAAAAGAAAGAAAGAAAGATAGATGATAGATAGATAGATAGATAGATAGATAGATAGATAGATAGATAAAATACTTGTGGACTCTAGGAGAGCTTGTTATTGGTGAGTCAGTTCCTCTCCAAAAAAATAAAAAAATTAGAGAAATATTGGAATTTTCTTTTCATGGTTAGAGTGTATGTCTCAAAATTTTAGCATTCGAGGGTTTTGGTTCTCTATAAAAAGTATAACATTTTCATTTTAATTGATGTATTAAAAATTGATGGATAAAGAACAAAATGCCACACAACATAACTTTTAAAGTTTCATTGACTGAAGATTATTTCCACATCAGCAAAGAAGAAATAATAGAAGAGGATGTTAAAGGAAAGCTAATAGGACTTTCAATGGATTTTGTACTCTTCAGTCTGCAGACATGTGCAGTTATCAGAGAGCTCCTTGGCTCCAAGTGTTTATTCACATCTGTCAGCTAAATCATAGATCCCAGTGCAAAACGTAGCACTCAGGGACATTATGTGGATTTGTGGCATTCCCTGGAGGATTTTGGGTCCATAAAGCAATGAATGGATTATAGGCAGACATAAATATGGTATTTTCATCTATGACAGATGCAATCTTGCTCCAATGTTATTTATATTACATAAAGGAAAACTCAACCTCTTTTCCTCAAACTGAAAGGAGGCCCCCTTAGGGATGAATAGATGAATAGCTTGCTATTAATTTTCAATTTATTTGATTTCATCTCTGAAAATGTCATGTTTTAGAAATTTTTTAAATGGCCAGTGTTTATTTATTTATTTAACACACACATATATGTGTGTGTGAAGAAATGGAAGCAAACAGAAAAATGTGAGATAGAATTTTGATGAGAGGAACAATTTTTTTCATTTTTTGCCATTATCTTGAATCATGCAAAAGCTACTTGGCTTTGGGCTTTAATGATCAGTTGGACACCCATATCAGGTTTCTATAAAATCTGCTGTGAGTATGCTAATAATCCCTAGTTCCTATAAGGTAAGTGTGATGTGTGGTAATACGGAGAGAGAATGGGTGCTGAATTTAGAGCAATACTCTAGCCTCCATTTTTATGTGTGAAGATCTAGGATTCTAAGAGATGCTGTAAACTTCTCCAACTCCAAAATTTTGCATGTTGACTCAGTCAAAATAGCTCATGTCTTTTTTTGTGTGTTAGTCCTAAAACTTTGGAAAATAACCATCAATGACACAGTAGAAATTTAGTAATTAAATAAATGCTGTTTTGCAATGTATCAAACCTAGGCCAGGCATTGAAGAAACCACTAAGATTTCTTTTTCTGTACTGAAGCTGTTTTCTTGTTTGAAATACAAAAGAAGGGATGGCTACCCTAGTTCATGATCATTCTTTAAGATAACTATAAGTTAGATGAACATATTAGCTTTATATCTAACCATGAGATTTATAAGAACATGGTCTTTCATCATTATAGTTATATATGGAAAAATATTGATGAAGTGGCACCAGAGAACAATGAATATTCTTATTTAAAAACTCAAAGTAAATCAGAAGGAGGTTGCTTGTGGTGTATAATTGGCCTCAAATAATTATCTAGTGACAGGTGGCGGTCATATTACGAACTCTGAGACATTGGTAAAAATTTTCAAAGGTACTCAATTACACCACAACTATAAAATTAAAGATACTAATTACTGATAATAATTCCTTTTAATCTCCATTCTCGATTGCACCCACTTAAAAAGCTCTATTCTGAAGAAAACTACCAGGATTTGTCCACCAAGAGAAAAAAAGAGTCCTCAAATTAAATTAAATTCAACCATGTTACTGTATCTCTTTCAACTAGTCCAGTAATATCTTTAAATTATTTCTTCTATCCTGTTGAAGAAGTAAAACATAGCACATGTAAATAGGAGTGTCTTCAAAATAATTTTTTATAACTATTTGAATTTTATTAAAAAATGATTCACTTTTTCAAATAGGTTCTCCATGGTTAGTTTTTAACTGGTGGTTAAAAATAAAGCCAATAAAGTGGCCAATGCGAAACATTTGTTGTTATCACTGAAAAGTTATGGAAACAGCATTGGACTGTTAAAACTTTTGGAATGCTGGAGTTCACATATTTGCATGAATTGTTGATTGTGTTTACCGCTGGGTTTTATCTAATACACACAAAGTACTTTTGTAAATAAAATAAGTGACTGACTTTAACCTTATTTCCAGGTCTCCATTTTACATAAAAGCTAAATTATTAGTTACTTTGTCAATATTTAAAATCACTTTAAGCAATTGTACCAGTATTAGTACCAATTTCAATTTTAATTAACAAAGAAATATTCAAGTTGTATACTTTTAGGTGGTCTAATTTTTTATCTTCATGTAAAATTTTCAATATCCTTCCACTGGCATAGCAACTTTAAAGAATCTTCCTGTACCTGATAAAACGTGTTAAGGGGAAAAAACTGCAGTCCAAGGCTGATGTATATTTTAATGTATTGGCTAAAACTGATTAAAATATAGTGACATTATTTGTTTTTTGTTTATTTTTTGTTTTTATTGATACATTTTCTTTTCTTTATTGTTATAGCTGTACAATTTTATGATAACATTTTCTATTTCTGTAAAAAATTCCAACTGAAATTTGTATAGAGATTGCATTAAATCTATAGAATGCTTTGGGTAGTATAGACTGTTTTTCATTAAATTTATTAGGGTGACATTGGTTAATAAAATTATATAGAATTCATCATCTGTATATTGCATTGTGTGCCCACCACCCAAAGTCAAATCTTCTATTACCATATATCTGACCCCCTTTATCCTTATTATCCCCCTTACACACACACACACACCCCTGCCCTTTGGTAACCACAATATTGGTTTACTTTTTTGTTTTGTTTTGTTTTGTTTTGTTTTTGTTAATCTTCACCTGAGGATATTTTTCCATTGATTTTTTAGAGTGTGGAAGGAGACTGAGAGACAGAAAGAGAAATGTAGATGTGAGAGAGGCACATCAGGGTTGATTGCCTTCCACACAGGCCAGGACCAGGGCTGGGATCGAGCCTGCATGCTCTTGACCAGAATCAAACCTGGGGCCCTTCAGTCCGAGGGCCCACTGTCTACCCATTGAGCCAAACTAGCTAGGGCTTATGCAAAATAAAAATACACAAATTATTTGTATGGTGTTTTTATTTTTATTATTTTAAAAAGTTAGGGACCTGAAGATTATTATGCTAAGTAAAATAAGCCAGTCAGAGAAAGACAAATATCACATGATCTCACATATATGTGGAATCTAATGAACAAAATAAACTGATAAACAAAATAGGTGCAGAGACATGGATGCATGGAACAGACTAGGAGTCTCAGAGGGAAGGCAAGGGTATGGGGGGTGGGAAGAGATTAACCAAAGAATTCACATGCTTATATGCCTAGACCATGGACACAGACAATAGTGTGGTGAAGGCCAGGGATGGTGCAGGGGCCAGGGAGAGGGGAGCTAAAGGGTGGAAAATGAGGGACATCTGTAATACTGTCAACAATAAAAATAATTTTAAAAAAAGAATAAGAGGAATTGATATAGCTGCTGCTACTGTTTAGAGTGTTCTGTCAGATTAATGAAAATTGAAAATAAGCATAAAAGGTATTTGGGGGAGACAAGAGAAAAACTCACAGGCAGGAAATGGAAATATCAGAACAACATGAATTTGCTAGGAACTGATAGGCTGATCAGGTGGCAGGAGGACTTTGAAAGACAGGTGTCATCACAGGACAAGAGCCATCGAGAGGATAAGAAATGGAGGAGCTTCTTTGCAATAAGTTAACAAACGTCTTTCTTATTTCTTATCGGTCGTTCCTGTGTATTCTCACTCATTTTTTTTAAATGTAATTCCTACTTAATATGGAAGTGTGCATTTCTGGATTCACCTTCTTACTGCTGGCTCACTGTGCAGTGAGTTCCAGAACTAATGCTAGCGATGTCTGCAGGGAATAAGGAAACCTGTCCCACAGCACTGGCATCCCCCACAGTCTACAAGACCTCACTAATGAGCCTGGGAATCCTTTCATTTCCTCTTTTTCAAATTGTATTGCGGCTGCCTTGATATAGAAGCAGAACAGTGTCAACAAGCCTTCACTTGCCGTGATAATGTGCAATAGTGCATGTGAGATTCAATTCTCAACACTTGGTCTTTTTTGTAAGGCACTTCTCTAATATCATAGGTTTCAATGTTTCTATTGATTTTCATGTCCAGATTTATTGTGATTATATAACCTCCAGTTAACCTAAAGCAGCCTTTCTGATTTGTTAAGCAAAACAACCAGTTAGAAAGACTTAATGACAGCACTACATGAGTGAGCTATGAAAAATAATTGTATTTATGGTGGGCGTTTTATATTGGAAATTGTTGTCAACATTTCATATTTGAAAATATATTATTGTAATAAATGACTTTTCCTGGACAAGGCAAGCTTATTAACTTGAAATTTCTTAAAATGATCTACGATATATATATATATATATATATCTCGTAGATCATTTTAAGAAATCTGTATGTCTTCTGTTTGCCTCTTTGGGTGTATTCTTCCCCTTTCTATATCCAGCCCTGTGCCCTTGGATGACTTGTGTATACCACTTGAGTGGGCTCTCTTACCCTCTAGCTTTTGGCTGTGTTCAGCCAACACAAAACCTGCAGAGGTGATTAGAGAAAAAGAGATTGAGGTTGGGATATCGTCTCCAAAATCCCTCCTGCAATCACTGTTGTTGACTATGTTCTTTCACAAATGTCCTAACTCCTGTCAGATGACTTTCTATAGAGCAGTCTCTCTAGGATCTAAGCCAGTGGTCAGCAAACTCATTAGTCAACAGAGCCAAATATCAACAGTACAATGATTGAAATTTCTTTTGAGAGCCGAAAACCGACTTCTGCGCATGGGCCACGAAGTTTCAATCACACTGTACGTGCATGCCCGCACCTGGTATTTTGTGGAAGAGCCACACTCAAGGGGCCAAAGAGCCGCATGTGGCTCACGAGCCGCAGTTGGCCGACCACTGCTCTAAGCACACTGTTCGCTGCTCTTTTCTCTCTAAAAACCTCCAATCAGTGGCTCCCAAGATTTCTAGCCCCAGGCAAGTTCTATAGCATTTCTTGTTTTTCCTAAACACAGAACTCTTTATTTAGCTCTTTTCAAATTGTCCATTTCAGTGTGCCAGGATTTGTCCATTTGTTTTATGCCAGGATTCTAGCTAATCCAGAGGTTGAGGTTTCCCTGAATGCTTTAAAATTTTAATTTCTATTAATATATATAGGGTGACATTTTTTCAATGTTGATACTTAAAAGACAAGATGCCTATGAAACTGCAATATATAGTCCACTCCTTATTCATAGAGGATAAGTTCTGAGACACCCCTGCCCCAGTAGTTTCCTGAAACCACAGATAGTATGTCACCCTATATATATTAGGTTGTTTTTTTAATGCACACATATCTCTTTACTTGCAGGAAGCAGTTTATGGCTTCTCTTCGACATATCGGAAGCCAACATCACTACTCTTGCACTTTGGGGCCATTATTAAGTAAAACAAAGGTCACTTGAACACTAGCACTGTGATACCACAGGCATTGATCTAATCACCAAGACAGATACTAAGTGACTAAGGTGGAAGAGTATACAGTTGTGGAGACACTAAACAAAAGAATGATGTCTCCTAAGCAGGACAAGGAAGGATGCCATGAGATTTTATCACACTACTCAGAATAATGCACGATTTAAAACTGATGACATTTTTATGCAATTTTTCATTTGATATTTTTGGACCACAATTGATCGTGGGTAACTGAAATCACCCACGGAAAGTGAAACTGCAGATATGTGGGGATTTCTGTATATGAAACATTATCACTGGTGATAAATGAAAATATAAATATCTTATAATGTAGCTGTGATTAAAAAAGATACTGTCACCCTAATGGTTTGGCTCAGTGGGTAGAGCGTCGGCCTGCGGACTAAAGGGTCCCAGGTTTGATTCAGGTCAAGGGTATATACCTTGGTTGCAGGCACATAGTAGGGAGTGTGCAGGAGGCAGCTGATCGATGTTTCTCTCTCATCGATGTTTCTGACTCTCTATCCCTCTCCCTTCTTCTCTGTAAAAAATCAATAAAATACATTTTTTAAAAAAAGATACTGTCAACTTGTTTTCCAAACATTATTTTTCAAGTTTATAACTTAGACAATTATTTCTTTTTTTTTTAATCCTCACTGGAGGATATGTTATTATTTTTTATTATTGTTGATGGTATTACAGATGTCCCCCATTTTCTCTCCATTTGCCCCCCCCTCACAGAGGATATGTTTTTTATTGACTTTTTAGAGAGAGAAGCACCAATGCAAGAGAGAAACATCAATTGGTTGTCTCCAGTATGCACCCCAATGGGGGATGGAACCAGCAACCTAGGTGTGTGCCTGACCAGGAGGTGAACCCACAACCTTTTGGTGTACAGGACTATGCTCCAACCAACTGAGCCACCCGGGTTTCAACAATTACTAAAAAAACATGTAAAAGTTTATACTGGCCTTCAAAAGAGGTTGCAAAAGTATGAAAGCACACTTTATTCATAAACTTTTCAGTAATATGCTAGGCTATTTTTTTTAGTTTTGAACACTTGAAATTTGAATTCAGAATTCAAGGACTTATCAAACTGCTTAAAGAGATTTTTTTTCTGTCATTGATGCACAGAGGGGATATATATATATATATATATATATATATATATATATATATATTCAGAGCTTTTGATAGAATTTGCCTCTGTGGGTCATAGGCCACAAAGAAGGTGAATAGATCAGTTTAGTACTATGGTTCAGTTTCACTTTGGAATCAAATTATAACCATCTAAACTCCTACACATAATGATTGTGTGACCTTTTGCAAAGTAAAATATTATTTACCATGTAAGGTTATTCTGAAGGTTAAATGAGATAATAATACCTGTAAACAATAAAAAGGAATATTGAAATATAATAAGCTTCACTAAATGTTAACTATTTTTTCTTAGTGCCACTACAATTGTGGAAGTGGAGTTATCAAATATTTCTTGGACAAAAGATTGTCTTAACTGCATTGCATATACTAAAAATGCAGACTTATAATGCTAACTTTTCTAGTATTTTGGTTTTTCATTTTAGATTAACCAATAGTCTAAAGTATTTAAATTTAAAGCCCTTCCTCCCTCCCTCCCTTCTTTCCTCCCTCCCTCCCTCCCTCCCTCCCTCCCTCCTTTCCTTTCCTTTTTCAATCAGTTCTTAATTACTAATGGTCCAGTTAGCGTAGTATATATGTATTTTGTATATGTGTGCAAATTTGGAGCTGTATAGAAAAACAAACATGCACTGAAAAGATTAATGAGGCACATAAACACAACTAGTAATAGGGATGTGTTTTGTTTGTGCAGAATGTTACAGCTATATGCTAAATATGTTATGTTTATATTACCATAATAATACATCTCTCCCTAACTATTAATCTAAGCTACAGAATATCACATGTATATTTAATCTTCCTTCAAAGGGATCTAAGCTCATTTACATGTTCTGTGTACAGTATCATTTTAAGAACATTTTAATATTGGCCACTAATTTTATACTGTCAGAATGTTTTAATGTAATTACAAAGGAATGTAGCTACAATTTATGCTTATTTTATCTACATTCTCTCTATAGCCCTCCTACCAAATTTCCAGTGTTAGGGAAAAAAACAAAAGTAAAAATTTCGGCAAGAATTATTTTGTGTAGCAACAACTTGTAGTCTGGATTATCTGGCAATGAAAAAAAGATAATAACAAACCTAAACAAAAAGATTTCTTGTTGCTCACATTCTTAATCCCTTTAAAATAAAGTAAATGAGGCATTTCAATGAAATAACTTATTTCCAAGAGGCACAGTAACATCTGTTTGATGACTGTTTTTACTTTCAAGTAATACTGCTTAAAGATAGTATGTACAAATGTCAACATAATTATTTTTCTTATTTGACTATAGTGTCTGAATCTTAGTCAAAGGACATAGTGCAATTGGTTTGTTTTTCAAGTTATTTCTTACCTCAGTTGGATGTCAAAAAGATCATAGTGTTACTGTTTTAATTTTGATTGTTAATATAAAATCAGAATTCAAAGTAAAGGAAAATTGTGCAAATTAACTTGTTACAAGTATAAGAGAACAAAGCATGGGCATTATGATAATGTAATCATTGAGAATTTGTAAGGTAAATGCATTTTTAAAGATACGAAGTTAATATTTTCCTTTAAAATCCCATGTAAAAAATGAAAACACGCTTTGATAGAAGATAGACACAGGTAGTATATGAAGAATTACAACATGGGAAATTAATAAAAATAGTATCTAAAACAGTATTAGTGATATCTGAAGCTCACTCATTAACAGTCTCTGTGATGATATATCACTGAAAATGTTGCATGAAGGACAGTCTTTGATAGGATTATGTACAGTATAATAGCAAGATACTGGGATTAAAATTCACTGAGAAAATACATCCTGTGAACTGAAGGGTAAGGAGATAATAATGGCAACATTAATAATAGTAAATAATAAGAATAAAATAGCTCACGTAAGTAGAGTTTCCATCAGCAACCATTATTGTAATTACCTGAATGATAAGCTAGAAATCTGCAGTAAATGGCTCTTTTTTTTTCACTGTTTAATTTCTTTTTATTTTAAAGGCTTTAGAACTGCTATCTATAACATTAATGTGTACATGGGGAAAACTTACACTAAGAAAGAGTAGGAAAATAATGTACTACACTGTGCAATGTAAAATGTTTCTAAATTATCTTTTAATAGAAAATACATGTATATTCCTTTGTTGGGGGAAAAGGGTTTAGCATTCAAAAGATCTCCCCCTTTTTAAACGATGTCTGTGGAATTTATTCTAACAGTTTATGTGGGTTCCAGAAATGAAGTAGGAAAATATAGTGATCGCAGCTCTGGCTCTTTAATCACGAGAAGTTGAGCGTTACTCTTCATCAATAACACCTGGGAGGAAAAGACAGGCCATCAGCCGGCTGACCCTACAGCAGCCCTAGGGGCAGTTCCACTGCCATCAGCAAAGTTAGCACTAAAGGGTAACAGAGTCAGTTATCCAAGGTGCAGATGATAGCAGGAGCAGAGGACTCACTTACTGATGGTAGAAAAAAATTCCAGGTTTAGTTCGTGATTTCTGGCAACCAAATCATCTTCAAGGGATGGAAGGTAAATTTCCCTTTAACATAAATGAAAGATGAGAGTGTGAAATGATGGGCCACTGAGATGTTCCATCAATGGCATTGCAAAAAGAGAAGTTGCAAAAAGATGGTTTTTCATTTTCCTGCAATTGATACAAAATGTATGAGAAAAACTTAGCTAGGCTCTAAAATCATGTGGTGTAGTGATTAGAGGGGGAATAAGCATTTTATTTCTATTTGCAATTAGGTTTTAGCTAAAATCTGGATGGATAATTTAATCAATTAAGTTCCTGTGTGACTGTCTTTTAGCCATCTGCTAATTATTATTTTTGAAAAGTCTTTTTAAGATTCAGTTAAACTATTTTTCTTTTCATTTTGGTCAATCTTCACCAGAGGCTATTTTTCCATTGATTTTTAGAGAGAGTGGAAGAGAGGAGGAGGAGAGAAAGATAAACACCGATGTGACATCCATTGGTCACCTCCTGCTGGGGCCTTGACCAGGGCCGGGGTTTGAGCCTGCAACCAAGATCCGAGGCCCATGCCCTTGACTGGAATCAAACCTGGGAACACTTCAGTCCACATGCCAATGCTCCATCCACTGAGCTAAACCTGCTGGGGCTAAACTATTTTTTTAATTTAAATTTCCACATATTTCTCCTTGTTTACTCCCCACTTCAGAAAAACCTGGGCTCTGTAATAAAAGAACAGTAATCAGTGCTATAAAGTTTTAGCAGCCAAATTATTGATTTGAACCTGGGAGTTCATTATTTCTATGCATTTCTTCAATTATAGAATTTCTGATCTCTGTCATTAAATACAAAACCCACAGGAACACCTTCCCTCTCCTTCACTGTTTATCCTGAGACTATATCTGCCACATCTCAAGTCATATTCCTACCCTTACTGATTTTCAATTTATCTCTCTCTAGTACCTATATGTGACGTAGTCCTATTCCCCCATCAACTTTCCTCTTCCTCTGGTAAACCATATTTTGGTGCTGAAAATATCTTTCATATTGTTAAAATTTTCCTTAAAGTTTTCAGTTTCTTCATCATAAAACAACAACAACCACAACAACAGCATTATTTCCCCCAGAATCAATATACTCTTCACAATTGTCTCCACTAGTTAGTATATCTTTGTGGTCTTGTAGTCTCATCATTGTCATTGGCCACCACTCTGATTGTTCAGTCACCTTGATCCTTTGAAACTTACTACAATTTCTCCTGTCACCTTTTTCCTTTCCTCGTCAGCATGGCAGACCAACCATCCGGGTTCTTCCCCAACACCTCCTTGGTGACATCTGCACATCCTTTTTATGTTTGTCTTATTGTTCATCAACTATTTCTTTTCTTTTAATGTTAGGGTTTTTTTTTGTTTTGTTTATTTTACATTGAAATTGCCACTTGAAAACTGTTCTTTTTTTTCCCAACTTAACTGACAAAAAAATTCTAAGACTTTCAAAGTGTGCATCATGATGATGAGATATGTTTAGATTATGAAAGGATTACTCCATCTAGTTAATTAGCACATCCATCATCTCATGTTATGAAAAAGAGTTATCCCTCTTTTCTTTTCTCTGTTGAGGACACTTAAGATCATTCTCCCAGCAAACTTCAGTTGTTCAATACAGTATTATCAACTCTGGTCACCATGCTATACATCAGATCTCCACATTTTATTCACTTTTTTTTATTACTGAGTTTATTGGGGTAACACTGGTTAACACAATTATACAGGTTTAAGGTACACAATTTCACAACACATCATCTATATACTGTATTGTGTGCTTACCACCCCAAGTCAAGTCTGCTTCCATCACTATTTATCACCCCATATGCTCCTCTGCATCCACCACATCCCCTCCAGCCAGCAATCACCACACTATTGTCTGTGCTCATGAGTTTTCTTCTCTCTTTTTCTCAGTTCCTCCACTCCTTCCAACTGCCCCCTGCAACAGCTGTCAGCCTGCTCTCTTCATCCTATAGCTGAGCGTTTGTATGCTTTTTTTAAGGGCAGTTTTGCAAGACCCAACCTGAAACAGTACAGACTTAAAGCCAAACAAGAGATAATTCAGAATATAAGAAAAGCCACACTAAAAATTATACATGCTCATCTTTGTATGTATGGATCCCAATCTGTGATTACTCTGCTTAGATTATTCTCTAGTCATTCAGTTAACTGGTTTTCTTAATCATCTACTATGCAATCTGTTGACTGAAGGGCAATTGCGATACAGAATATTTATCTACTTTGATAGAGGTGTGCACTGGGTACAACAATAGCGCGGTAAGAGGAGGACCCAGATCTGCCTGAAGGAATGTCATGGGCATCAAGGAAGGCTTAGTAGAGAAGACAGCACCTGAGGAAAGATTTTAGGAAGAAGAAGAAGAATACCAAACAGCAAAAGGAAAGGAGGTCCTTTCAAAAATAGGAAACAGGTAGTTCAAATTGCATGACCAGATGCATAGTTCAACATGGGTGAAATATGAGGAAGCAGAAGAAGCCAAGTGATGAGATGTACTTCATTTTCCTTCAGGCTCTCTCCTTTGACTTTACTATGATGCATATCTGATCATCTCATGCTGATCATAAAATCCATCAATAGTGACCTATCAAAGACAGATCCATACTTTGGGAACATTTAGGGGTAGATGAATTACAACAGAAGAAAGGCAGTCTATCCTGAATTTGAAGTTGCCTTTGTCTTCTCTTTCCTGACCTTACAATTGTCTCCTCTCTGGTTTCCCTGACTCTAGATTTTTCCTTCTTCAAGTTCTTCTTCCTATTGATTCTTAAAATCGCAAATTTAATCATGCCACTCCTTAAATTTTTCAATGGCTACCAACTACAGGATAAAGTGCAAGGTTTTTAACTTGACAAATAAGTACTCTTCATATGGTCCTGTAATTTATTCTCAACCTCATCTCTTATCATTCTCCCCAGTTTGCAGTTTGCTTAATAAATTCTACACGGTCTGCAGTTGCCCCAATAGGGCATACTGTCCCATGCTCCTGCAACATTGCAGGTGCTGTTCTGGCTGTTCTGGCATGTCCTCCTCACCTTACTAGTATGTGCTTATAGGGCAAACTCTTACTCAGTTTTCAGACTCCAGAGCAGATGGTACATTTTTATGACACTGTCCTTCTATCATGCAAATGTATGGAATTTTGTATATTCACAGAATGTATTTATACATCCTCAAGGCTATTTCTGTACCTTACATATGCAATTATATTCCTAGTTTTCTTACTATGTTATAATTATTCCTTAATGTCTGTTCCCCTACCAGACGGAGCTTCTTAAAAGAAAAAACACATGCCCATATATGTGTGTTTGTGTGTGCATGTCTTCTTGTTTTAATACTGTGCTGGCACATAAAAAGCATCTAAATAAAACTGAAATGAGTTGAATTGAAGAGAGAAAATTGCTCTTAGGAAGGCTGGATAAGGCCTTATTTTGCAAAAAGCTACTTTTGAAGATCATCATATCTTAGCAGCATATATCTTTCTAATCCATTTAAATGAGTGTAAAGCTTCAAAGGCATTTATAAGTATCATGAAGCAGAAACACAAGTAAATATGTCTCCAAATGATGTTAAACCTATAATTAACCGAAATCTCCTTGGAGAATATATTCTGCCTCCTTTCATAGATTCCCTGATTCTTCTTTATCTAAACTTCTATCCATTTCTTAATAATAATTAATGCTATAAAAATAATCCATCAAGCCCTGGCCAGCAAATCAATTGGTTGGAGCATCCTCCCGTAAACCAAAAGGTTGGGGTTTTGATCCATGGTTGGGGTGCATACAGGAGGCAACCAACCAATGTTTCTCTCTTTCTTCCTCTCTAAAAATCAATAAAAACATATATTTGGGTGAGGATTTTTTAAAATAGTAATAATGTAATAATAATTTTTCAAGATTCAGCACAACTCTTTCATCTGATTTTCCCTCATCTGAATACCAGTTACTATAAAATGTGTATGATAGCTCATATAATAAAAAGTTACTTATTGTTAATTTTACTGGAGTACTGTTTATTAGTAGAATAATATATAGCATTTAATGTAATGCAAACTATATACTGTATTTTGTTGTCACTAAAATTCAAAGTAGAGAGGAGTTAGACACATTGAAAATTTTAGGTTCCCTAAAAGACAGCTACAGGTCGAGAAGATGCACTGCTTTTTCTTTTCTTTTTTTCTTTTTTTAGGTATGGCACACACATTTTACTCCATGCCCACCATAAAATTCCAATAATAGGACAATAAGGTGATTTTTTTTATTGTTGGCACTATAACAGACCTCCCTCATCCTCCTTCCTCCCCACCCCCCGCTTTGCCCACCTTCACCCTGTCCCCACCACCATTTCTTACACCACAACCAAATCCTGTCCCTGTTTCTTCATCTAGGGGGAAATAAACACTAGCCATGTTTAGTCCTGTTCCTCTGAGAGGAAGATATGGACTTGATTTTAATCGAAGGAACCAACTTTTATAATATTCTAATAATTATCAAAAATTTGTGACTATGAAGCTAAACATCACCCCTGACCTGAACATGTAAACATGTGTACTTGATTTGCCCCAATAATGTCTTTCATTTCATAGTTTTCCGTGTGTATGCTACTTGAAGGGGCACTAACATTTGTCTTAACTTCTTAATGATATACTAGTATATACTTGTGTGCATGCACATGGGTGTGTGTGTGTGTGTGTGTGTGTGTGAACACAAATATTTTGCTACTTCTCTCTTTCTTGGTAACACATGCCTAAAAATATGTGTGCACTGAGGTTAGAATATTTAAGAGCAGGAAGGGAGATACACAGAGCAAATTGATGTACTATAAAACTACTAATGAAGAGAATGTGAATACATATGAAAGAAATACACTCTAATGGAACATGCAATTTTGAAAGAATAAAGCTCTAAAATTTAGCTGTTCAGACTATTGTTAATTAGGTAATTTAAGTATAAAAATTAACTACTGAATTAAAGGATTCCTTTATCTATATTTTATATCTGTTGTTGATTTTCTGTAAGAGCAAAATTATCTGTTATTTGATTGCTCTACACTTTAGTCTGGGTGCTTTGTATAAAATATAATACAGTACAGATGTCAACTCAGTAACTAAATAGCACACATTTCTAAAGAGCCATAAAACATTATTAACACTCTAGGAACAATGGCTCTGTAATTACCTTTTGGTGTGGAGTAAGGTTAGGCATTTATCCTTATAGAGTCCTAATGCACTTAAAGCCCACTCTGCCCCTGTGGTCCTTTTCCCTTTGTTGACGAATGCAGGCACCTTCTACTGCCACTGTAGTGTTTGAGGTCATCCTATAGTGCTAGCACAAATGGTGTGAACAATAGTTTATATGCCACTTAACTTCTTGGGAGAAACGGTTAACCTTGCTGGAGAGGACAGATCAGTCATGTAAAGTTATTAAGGTCTGGAAGGTTTTGTTATCCTCTAAGATACTTTTATATAACCACAGTACACTTCTGTATGAGCCTGATTTAGAAGGAAAGCAAAGGAAGAAGAAATCACTTTTGGATGTTTTACAAAACATATATAATGAAATAGGTGATGGAACTTTCACAAAGATCCCCTTTCATAATGACATCTCCACTACAGAGGTTGCAAACACTTCCCCTTTTAGAAATAGAATTTCTAAAAATTATGTCAATGAATTAAGAATAAAGGCTTTGTGGATGTAAAAAGGCTTTTGAAAATGTTCAGATTGCTAAAGAGGATTCAATCTGATCACTTTGCTTAAAGATTTCAGAATTATCTTACTATGTTTTAAGTGACTGCTTTTGCTATGGAATGAATGACTTATTAAATGTACTCCAGGTCATTACCAGATTTTATTTAAAATTAACTTTTAACCACTTTCCTCAGTATCTATGTATTTTTAATTGTAAGTGTCATCTGATGATAGTCTCAAAAGGAATCAGCTGGGAGACCCTAGAATCTTCAATTCTCCTCTACTTCTAATGAACCATAAGGAGATTGTATCTTCTTATCCTTGGTGAGTAAGGGTATGATGAAAAACAATCATGAATTTATTTTTTATATTGAACAGTACCATATCTCATGCTTTTTGCTGAAATAAATTAAAATTTCCACATAATACTAAATAGGCACTGAAGATATTTAAAACACATTCTGAGTGAAAAAGCATGAGATGAGCAAATTTGTTTTAAAGGAAGGTCATTGTACAGAACAGTACATGATCGGGGGGGAGGGAATACGTTGCTTATAGCCTCAATAAAAACAGTTGCGCTATGTTTTTCTTGTATTTCATTAAACTACTAACAAGAAAAATTCGTTTACATGGCTTTTTCAAACAGTAGAATAAAAAAAAATCAGTTTACCACCACTGCTATTTAAATATCTCTTAACTGGCAAAATTAAACCATGTCTCTTT
Source organism: Plecotus auritus (assembly GCF_963455305.1). NCBI lineage: Eukaryota > Metazoa > Chordata > Mammalia > Chiroptera > Vespertilionidae > Plecotus > Plecotus auritus. The sequence continues at coordinate 114,301,204 of NC_137775.1, read as the reverse complement.
ATTTATTTATTGCACTTGTGAAAAGATTAATGGGGATGTGATTCCTTGAGGCTTTTACATATAACCCTTTCACAAAGAACAAAATTATACAGTTTGGCAAATGAACTAAATTAGCTACATTTATTTAAATAATCACTATAGAGGAAACAATAAATCAACAACATTCTGTACAAAAAAGTGTTTACAGAGTGTCTTGTAATTTGTTTTATCAAGGACACAGACTTTTTGCTCTTAGCTAATCTTGCTTCTAACAGTCTATTATCACATCAACCATTAATGAGTATTTGCAATAGAAATTTAGCTGAGGTTTAGGAACAGGAAAGTAAGAATAACTTCTACCTTCGTCGCCAGCACAGTTATCTGAAACACATTCGTATAATAAACCTTTTTCTTAAAGGTTCCTAATAACTTCAGAGACAATCAAAATTAAATGGCAGAGCTTTGTTAAATCAGGAAAAGCGATGATTTGAATGGTCACAATCATGCAATTATCTCAGCCTCTCTATATTTCAAAGGATTATGTTCATATCTTAGTCTATATCAGATGTAAGTGAGTAGGGGGAGCTCTAATGCTGAAGCTGTGATATATTCATAAATCAAGACTTTCAGAGCCTGTCACAGGGACCATAATGAGGGTCATTATTCAGGCAGAGTGTCAAAACTACCATCAAAGGACCTTCTCAGAATTACAATCATTCTGTTTCTTGTTAAATAAGCAATGTAGTACACAAAAATGGCAAACAAGAAGCAGGTCAATTTGATACAGGGTGAGGGCACAGAGATCTCTAGAGTAATTTACCCTCTGGGAATTCTGATGGCTGGTGAGATGAATTATACACACCCTCAAAAAAGATTAATGGTAATAAAACCCCTTGAACATTTTCACCAAAAAGCCCTACAAATTGCTCATAAGAAACTTTAGAAACAAAGCTGAAAATGATTAGTTTTGTTGTTGTTAGACCTAAGACCCAAAACCCTTGCAAAAATAATAACATCTTAGAAATTTGTCTGTTCTCAGTATATTAGTAAAATATTAGAAATGTAATTAACCTGTAGTTTTCAGTCATTTAAAAGCATAAGATTTTAAAACTAGAAAATGTCCATTTATTTTATCTTAACCGTATCACTATGTCCACAAATGTTCTTGTAAACTCACAGGCATGCACTCACATCTCCTAAATATACACATAAACCCTAAGGCATTGCACAGTAATGTAGTAGAGAAACAAGTTTCTGAAGTTCATGTTCTTTGGCAAACATAGTAATATAGTTAGAAAAAAGATATAGAAAGTATTGCTTATAAATAATTTCAGTCTTTATATATCAAAAAGGGAGGAGACAGTCTTTAGAATTATATGACTATTAAGGATATAATTACATCTTTCCTCAATTTTCAGGTGAATGCCCATGTCTTTATATGCCCTACTTAGTAAATACCTCAACATAAGAGACAAGCATGTCATTCGTTAGAGCTAACAAAAATATAAGAGTCCATGTAGACAAGAGTTTGGAAAATTTTTCATATACTTGTTTAGAGTAAAAATTCATACAATCTTATGGAGGATAAGTTGACAATGTGAATACAATGTCATAAAAATATTAATTCATATTTGAATCTAAAATTCCACTTGTAGAAAATTATCTGAAAGTTATAATTATGTACATATATAACAATCAGAACTCTATAAATAAAAATTTGGCTAAATCAGTTACATTTGAACCAAATAAATACTATATATTCAACCAAATGATGCTGTACAAAAATATTTATGGTCATTAGAAAATGTTCGTTAAATATTTTTAAGCAAATAGAGGAATTTAAAAATACAATTAAGCATTAGATGATAATTTTTATATACAATTGGCCCTTGAACAATAAGGGTTACGGTAAAGGAGCCGAAACACCTCCTTCACAGTTGAAAAACTGCATAACAATGTCCAGGTCCATCCATGCTGTCATAAAAGGGTTGATTGAATCTGCGGATACAGATCTGTAAATAATAAACTAGCAGATACCTAGGAATTACTATATGTAGTGAAAAAAAATTCCACATATAAGTAGACCTACACAGTTCCAACCTGTGTTGGAACATGGTTGTTGTTGCTTTTTATTCACTTTTCTGTATGTTTCAAATTTCACATGATAAACATACATTACTTTTGCAATAAGATAAATATTGCAGGTGTACCTGAGTTAGCTAAGTATTATATTTATTTATCTATCTATTTATTTACTTATCTATCTATCTATCATCTATCTATCTATCTATTTATTTCAGAGGGGGAGGGAGATAGAAACATCAGTGATGAGAGAGAATCATTGATTGGCTGCCTCCTGCACGCCCCCTACTGGGGGGGATCGAGCCCGCAACCAGGGCATGTGCCCTTGGCCGGAATAGAACCTGGGACCCTTTAGTCCAGCGGTTGCCAACCTTTCAGACCTCACAGACCACCGGTTGGCAACCGCTGCCAGGCCAACGCTCCATCCACTGAGCCAAACCAGCTAGGGCAGTAGTATAATTTAAAAAATGAAGTAGAAAATACTTTTTAAGTTAGAAATAATTTTTAACATTTTTTCAATGAAAAAATCACGCACAATTTTTTAGGAATAAAGAGATGCATTTAACATGTATTTTTCAGTCAGTATTGCTTGCAATCCACAGATATTCATTGATTCTAGTTTTGGCATGGACAATAGTCTCTGCTTGATGTAAATATTTATGTAAAGATTTTTATTTGTATTATATAATTTGGAAAAAAATTATGTTGAGAGGGAGGGAAAGTGAGATGTTTGAAATACAGTACTTGAAACATTATTTTAATTCTTATGTTTATCTCTCTACAGTTTTGTTATTATTAAATGCAGCAACCCCTATTACAAAACAAATAAATATAAAGAATCATTTAGTGACATATAAATACTCCAATTTTTTAGCTTTGTGTTTATTAGCTACCAGAAGGGATTAAGCACAATCAGATATAACTGATTTTTTAAAAGAGGGCAGAGCATAGTCTTAAGGATAGATATAAGCTTTAAAAATAGTAATATTTAACCCCTCGGCTGGTATGCTGCTGAAAACATAAAAATAAAAAATAATTGAAATGTTCATTTATAAGACACACAGCTATTTCAAGAAACTTTAAGAACATTTGGAGCTGGCAGCATTGCTTTTGAAAGAGGACAGATTTCACAATTAGACAAATAGGTTCAAATTCCGGCTTCACCATTTGCTTACTATGCAGCTTTGAACTAGTTACTAATTTTCCTGAGTCTAAGTAAGTGTCTTATTTGTAAAATAGGATGATGCCATTGTCTTTCTTACATGTGTGTGGGGTTATTTGTGTGTACACATGATTCACTGACCTCTATACTACCTAAAATTTCAGGTTTTAGTCAGGATATTAAAAAACATGCACGATTACATAAAATACTATAATTTAACCAAGACTTGGCAGTATAGCTGATTTTAAAAATTCATCAATGATTACTTTGCATTTATTTTAAAATTGATGCTCTCCCACTAGTCAAAAGAATTTGTATCTATTGTGAAACCAAGAAACCCTTAAGTTCTTAAGTAATAAGAAGATACATTTTAGTTCTATAATGAAGACAAAGCCAAATATTTGGTCAAGATTTCATTTCCACCCAAAATTCATTTGTAGAGTTTGGAAAAGGATTGCTGAATCCCTTAACTTCATTCTGTCAAACTGAATGTTCTGTGACAATAAATCCTACCTTGTCCACACTTACTCTTTAAGTAAATTGGTATCGATGAAATAATCAAAAGCAAACCAATTATGTTCTGGCATCTTTTATCCATCTGTTTGGATTTAACTGTCTATCAAATGGTGTTTGCATATGAGGAAATGCTCTATTGTATGCAGAGGTACTCAATTATTTAGATTATACATTTGAATAAACTGTGCAGTGAAAGGCTACCCTGGTAATGTAGGACAATTACATTTTCTTGCATAGTTTAAAGATTATTAAACTAATATCAATTTGACCCACATTATCAGTTACTGAATTCTAACCTTTACCTTGGAGACTTAACTACTATGAGGGTCTAGTTTCTACCCCAACAATTAGCAATCGGTGTCAATCATTTCAAATTATACCAAATTATGCAAATTGGTTTTGGGAAAAGGATTGTATGAGAAGAGACCACAAAAATTTAATTTCAATAAAGATCATAGGTGAGGTTTGAAGCTGTAGACTCTCAGCTCTCTATGGTTAGTTACTAAGCAATCGGTCTCTTGTCTAGAATGGCTTTCCCCACACAGGCAGGCCCAGAGAAGCCTCGGTATAAGCCTCCCCAACACACAAGATTGTCAATTACACTCATTGAGCACTAGGAATTGCAACTAAGATTTCTTTTGTTAGAAATAACTTTATTTAATACTAGGGGCCTAGTGCATGAATTCCTGCACCTTGAAAGGAACTGTGGGCCACGAGGCTGCGGTGGGCACAGGGGCAGGTCTCAGCCGATCCTCTGCGCCCCGCCTGGCCCCTCCCACTGCGGGCCCCGGTCCCCTGTCTGCTGGCAGCCCCACTCCTGCTGTTGCCACTCCCACGCGCTGACAGTGCCAACTGAGGGCGTGGAACGATTGGGGCCAGCAATGGGTTTGAGTGGGGCCGGTAACATCAGCAGATGCGAGCGGCAGCTGCTGCCCCAATCACCCCTCAGGAGCACGGGGAGGTGAAGAAGCCCTGAGGGGTGATTGGGACTGGCAGCCGCTGCTCCCACCTGCTGACAATGCCGAGCAATTGGGGAAGGCACTGGGCACCGGCAGCAGATGTGAGTGGTGGCTCTGGCGCCAGCAGTGGGTGGAAGTGGAGGCAGCAGTGGGTGCAAGCAGGGCTGGTGCCGACAGCAGGTGTGAGCGCCAGGTGGGACCATGGTGTGCAGGAGCAAAGCATTTTCAGTAACCACCAGAGGCTTGCCCTGATGACAGTGACCAGCGCTCTGCCTTCGTATGGTGTCCCTGCTCACCTGCTTCACCATCCCGCTGCAGCCGATGCCCACCATGTTCCGCACTCTGCCACCTGCTACTGACACCCGCCATTTTCCGCACACACACCCTGGTGGTCAGTGCGTGTCATAGTAACTGGTTGTTCTGCCATTTGGTCTATTTGCATATTAGGGTTTTATATATATAGACTAGAGGCCCAGTGAATAAATTCGTGCACCAGTGGGGTCCAGCCAGCCAGGCCCCAGTTGGGGTGAATCAGGGCTGGGCCTGTTGGGAGGAGAAGATGGTGGGAGGTTGGCTGGCTGACCCACCCCAATTGGGGCACAATCAGGACCCAGCCAGATAGGGGGAGGGGCCGAGGACAATTGGCTGGCAGGCCCCACCCCTGATTGGGGTGAGGGGCCGATTGGGGGTAGGGCCGGCCATGGGGAGGGGCTGTGGGCAGTGGGCCAGCTGGGCCCACCCCCAATTGGGGTGGGGAGGGCCGGTCAGGGGTCAGTGGTCAGGGGAGGGGCCATGGGAAGTTGGCTGGCCAGCCCCACCCCTGATTGGTGTAGGGGTGCTGATCAGGGCCAGAGCTGGGTGGAGGGAGGGGCCATGGGCCTATAGGGGTGGTGGGAGCTGATCTGGGGTGGGGCTGGCCCTGGGGAGGGTCTGTGGGCAGTGGGCTGGCTGGCCCTGCCCCTGATCGGGTTGGGGCTGGGCAGGAGGAGGGGCTGGAGGAGGTTGGCTGGCCAGCCCTGCCCCCTATTGGGGTAAGGGGGGCGATCAGGGGTGGGCTGATCAGGGGGAGGGGCTGCAGGAGGTTGGCCAGGCAGCCCCATCCCTTTTGGGATGGGGCAGGCCGATCAGTGGTGGGGCTGGCCAGGGGAAAGGGCTGCTGTGGGGGGTGGCCAGCCACCCCACCCCCGATTAGGCCTGTTCCTTCTCCGCAGTGGATGTCATAGCGACCGGTTGTTCTGGTTGTTACGGCATTCCAGTCGCTGGCTTTTTATAGATATAGATTCTTGAAAAACATACTAGATCATTAACACACGTGTTTATCATGATGTGTACTACTTAATAAATATAACAAACTATCATGATTAAACTTGATCTTCACAGAATTCAGTGTTTAGAAAGAAAACTCAATGAGGTAATCTTTTATCTCTCACTCCTACATTTTAATTACAAATATAAATAATACTTTTTCATTAAAAATATTTATTTCTGTAACAAAACATAGATGCTTCTCTCTCCACTCCTACCTGTCATTCATTCTGTCATAACTTTGGTATGGCTGTATATTTCATCTATGTTTATAAATGCAGGCATACATTTCAAAATTTGTATTTTATAAAATAGGATTAAAGAACTTGAGAGTACATCAGGAACAAAAAGCAATCTGGCAAAAAGCAAAATCCCAATGGGATTTATTGAAAAATTTTCAGAAATACTCTATTTTCATATGCATAATCTGCATCACTTGTATATTCTCTATCAGTTGACAGAATAAATTTGACTTATCTGTTGGAGGCTTTGGATTGTTAACCTGTTCTATTTTAAAACTAGAGGCCGGGTGCACAAATTCATACACAAATGGGGTCCCTCCACCTGGCTGGTGACTGGGGCCAATCAGGGCCGTGGGAGGTTGGCTGGCCAGGGAGAGGGACCGTGGGAGATGGGCCAGCTGGCTCTATCAGGGCCGATAGTGACCAGCTGGCCAGGTGGTGGGACCAGCAGCAGGAGGTTGTCTGTGGGATCACACTGACCACCAGGGGGCAGCTCCCGCATTGAGCATTCTGCCCCCTGGTGGTCAGTGCGCATCATAGCAACTGGTTGACAGGTCATTTGGTGGTTCAGTTGCTTAGGCTTTTATATATATACATAAGTTGAGAGTCAGGTTAAGTGGATACTCAAAATCATTGAGAGAACTAATCCTATATAATCAAGAGCTAATATGCAAATGGTCATCATGCCCTCACACCCTCACACCATCAAGGCTCAGACACTCAACACTGGGGAGAGAGAAATGGGGACCAGCCAAGCACAAATGAGCTCCTAGAGAGGAATGGGGACCAGCCAAGCTGCGACCCAGGAGAGGGACAAGTCGCCCGCCCCATGGTCCCGGGCTCCAGCAGCTGCGCCTGTGCCTGTGGCCCGGGAGAGGGACAGTCCAAACACCCCATGGTCCCCGCAGTCCCAAGTGCCAGCGACTGGGGCTGCAGCCCGGGAGAGGGACAATCCACACACCCCACGGTTCCCATGGTCCTGGGCGCCAGCAGCTGGGGCTGCACCCTGGAAGAGAGACAAGCCGCACGCCCCATGGTCCTGGGTGCCAGCAGCTGGGGCTGTGGCCCGGGAGAGAGACAAGCTGCCCACCCTGCTGTCCTGGGTGCCTGCGGCTGTGGCCAGCCTGGGTGAAGCCGGCCTGGGTCCTGAGTGCCTGTGGCTGGCCAGAGGGAAGGAATCTCAGGTCCTGGGTGCCTGGGATCGGCTGGAGGAGGGAATCCTGGGTCCTGCATGCGGGGCAAGGCAGAGGTGGTTTGGGGTGATCAGGTCAGCAGGGGAGCAGTTAAGGGCAATCAGGTGGGTAGGGCAGCAGTTAGGAGTGATTAGGCAGGCAGGAAGAGGTGGTTAGGGACCATCAGGCAGGCAGAGGTGGTTAGGGATGATCAGGCAGGCAGGCATAGGTGAGCAGTTAGGAACCAGCGGTCCCGGATTGCGAGAGGCAGTTGGACATTCCCTGAGGGGTCCCGGATTGGAGAGGGTGCAGGCCAGGCTGAGGGACCCCCCTCCTCATGCATGAAGTTCATGCACTGGGCCTCTAGTGGTATATAAGGGAGAAGCACTGAGTATTATATTCTTAATACCTTGTTTAGTGAATTTTTCTCTAATCTCTAATGGTTTTCATGCCATGAATAGGCAAGCTGAATTTTCACATCATATTTCTTTTATGTTTCATTGCAAGATCAAATTCATGAACAATTCAGTTTTTGTATTAATCTAAAATATATTCCAACCCTCACAAAAATGTAGAAAGAAAATATGTTCTCCCTCAGAAAGGTATCCAATATTGAAATGGCCAAACTTATGTGTCAATTTAGCCAGCTATTTGTTCAAATACTAAATGCTGCTGTAAAGGTTTTTTGTAGATATGATTAGTATCTATAATCAGTTGATTTTATGTAAAGAAGATTATCCTGGATAATCTGAGTAGACCTGATCCAATCAGACCTGCAGAAGTTGTCCACTGTAGACTATATTATCAGTTCTGATCCAAGAGTTTTTAGTGACCCCTTCCTGAGGCTGGATTTACGTAGTCACTGGCCCAGCTTATTACATATGCTAATTCCTTAAAGTAAATAAATAATCATATATAATAATTGTACATATAATAATACATAATTACATGTTGTATATGTCTCCTACTGAAACTCTGATACAAGTAAATACCTGGTACAATAAGTGGTAAATATTTTTTCTTTTCTGAATTGATATACATATAAATAAATTATTTATTTTTTAAAACAATTTATTTCTATTGAATTTGTTATATTACATTTTTATTTTTCTAATATATTTAAATGTATTAATATTGATAAATAAGACTATATCATAACATAGGGATTTAATGTCTATTTTATTTCTCTTGTTAGGAAATATATCTCATTGTCATGAATAAAGTGGACTAGCATCCTTGGTTACAGAAATATATACAGAAAAGGAAAAGAGTATTTAAAAGTAATATTTATAGGAAAGAGTGTACATTTATATAGTCTGTTCTCAGTTGTTGAAGAAAAATCTTGTTAAATCTCCCAGACCATTATGAATCCCTAATTTTAAATATCTAGTGCTATAAATAATGAAATAGTAATGTCTTGCAAAGATTATATTGACTACAGAACTTCTTTGAAGTTAAGATTTAGCATGTAGATTAGTTAGTTCCTGTTCTCCCATTAGTGAAAATTCTTATGTATTTTTTGAGGGGATGAAGATGTTAAATTTTTTCCTAGTGACAATTCAACTATATAACTTTTTAATGTTCAATTGTCCTACAGGGGTAATGACAATGACAGCATCATTACCACACACACATACACAAACCTCCTTTATGGCTACAGAGCAAGTATTTTTATACAGTTGATCAAATATAGAGCTTTTTAAGGATCTCAATGTTGGATTAGTTCCAACCTTCCGAATATATGACTCCAAATAAAACATTTCCTATATTCATGGTTGAAAGAACATATGACAAATAAAAGCTTAGATGTACAATCAAGTCTTTTACACTACCATTATTTGAATTTTCAAAGTTGACTGCATACCTAAGTCAGGTAATACCAAGGGGACAGGTGTGCAGATGATTCTGATTCATGATGCATGTAACTCAAGGAGCACTTGTGCATATCAGACCCTGTAATGCTGTTTATAAAAATGTTCTGAGACAGCAAAATATTTAGGTAAACAATGTATATGTAATCAAGGGTATTACAGGGCAATTGACTCACATCAGGAGATGTAACCTAGATTTAGATAGGAGGTAGTTTTGAATTGAGGACTTCAGATCTATGGAGCTTTAAAAATATAAATGTAGCCTTAAACGGTTTGGCTTAGTGGATAGAGCGTCGGCCTGCGGACTAAAGGGTCCCGGGTTCGATTCCGGTCAAGGGCATGTACCTTGGTTGTGGGCACATCCCCAGTAGGAGGTGTGCAGGAGGCAGCTGATTGATGTTTCTCTCTCATCGATGTTTCTCTCTCTCTCTCCCTCTCCCTTCCTCTCTGTAAAAATCAATAAAATATATTAAAAATAAATAAATAAAAATATAAATGTAGGATTCCAAAATTTCATAAGCAATAGTGATGTGTAATTTAGTTTGCATTTCAAAAACATCAAAATAAGTTATCTGGAATCCTTTAGGTAATCCTAGAGACAGCAAAATATTTAAAGTATAAACATTAAAATGTTTGAATAAATATTGCTTTTAAATATAATTTGTCTTGAACCTAAATCCAACCTACCAGTATGTGGGAATTTGGCTCTACTTTTGGCTCCCCAAATTCACGTTTTAGTCTTCATGTTTTTAGTCCTAAAAACCCACTTTAGTTATTCCCGTTTATCCCTAATCCAACAATCCAGATGGAACCATATGAATTCTAATATGTGGTTGATGATGTCTTCACTGATTGGTTTCCTGACAAAGTGGGCTTTCTGGTTTTCACAATATGCTTCCCTTAATAGGTAAATAATTGTTTATTCTAAAAGGAATAGTAATCCATCTTATGTTGCTATTAAAGCAAAAATTATATACATCGAGTTGGAGATTTACTATTTAGGGTTTGCAAATTTTACTGAGAAGGATCCCCACGTCCCTTCTGATGTTTAATAAAACCTACTCTGGCAAAGGAAGGAGTCCCTAATCCAAATCACAGTCTTTATAGCTTACTCCAAGAGGCTTGTTCAATGAATTCCTTGGCCTCACCTAATGTGGTTATTGGGGAGTAAGTTCTTCCTGCAGGTGGCACAGTTTTAGCAGGCAACTTGTTGTTAGGGTAAGTTTGGTGGTCTAGCAGTTACTTTAAACTTTGAATTACAATCTGTTCTATTCAGTCTTAGGATTCTTTAAATATAATTCTCTACTATTGAGAAGGTTTCTAGTCTACTTACTTTCTACCAAATATTGGGTAATAATCAAAACCAAATATCTTATCTAAATACTAGAGGCCCGGTGCAGGAAATTTGTGCACAGGTGCAGTCCCTAGGCCTGGCCAGCAATCGAAGCGCAAGCGTCTGGCATAGAAGAGCAGGTCCCAGCTGATCTCTGGGCCCTGGGTAGCACCTGGGCCCCTGCGCACTGCCCACTGCCCTTTGCCTGAGTCACAACACCCGAGTCCCCATGCAGAGATGTGGTGAGCGTGGCCGCAGGCCAGGGTGCAGTGTCGGCCTCTGGGCACCACATGAAAGCCAGCCAGCCTCGCAGACTGGCTCCTGTGCAAACCCACGGGGACCCCGACTGGTCCCTGCGGTCCTGGCAGCTGCAGCCTGACTCATTCAAAAGAGGCCGCATGGGTGCAGGGTGGGCTCCTCGCAGGCGCCTGGCACCTGAGCACCCGCTGCCAAAGCTGCAATGCCAACGCCCCCTGTTGGTCAGCGCATGTCATAGGGAACAGTTGAACTCCCAGTCTCCTGGTTGAATGACTGCCCGATGGGACAATTTGCAAAAGTGTATTAATTCCTATTTCCAAGCCACTGGCCTCAGTGACTGAATTAATTTTTCCTTTCTAAGAATTTTTTTTGGTCAGTTGATCATAGTTTATGACCTTTGTAATATATTGCTAGATCCAGTTTGCAATATTTTGTTGAGGATTTTTTATATCTATGTTCATCAGAGATATCAGGCTATAATTAATTTTTTGCATTGTCTTGATCTGGTTTTGGAATTATGATAATGTTGGCCTCATAAATGAACTTGGGAGTCATCCTTCCTCTTGAATTTATTGTAATATTTTCAGAATGATAGGTATTGGTTCTTCTTCAAATGTTTGATAAAATTAACCTGTGAAGCCATCCAGTTCAGGAATATTGTTTGTTGCGAGGTTTTTAATTACTATTTGTATTTCATAAATTGTATTTGGACTGTTCAAATTTTCTATTTCTTCTTGATTCAGTTTTGGAAGATTGTATGTTTCTATAAATGTATCCATTTCTTTTAGATTGTCTAGTTTGTTGGCATATGGTTGATCCTAATATTTTCTTATAATTTGTGTTTTTTTTTTACATTTCTGTGGTGTCTATTGTTACTTCTAATATCACTTCTGCTTTTACTTATTTGGTTCTTCTATATATTTTTCTTGATGAGTCTGGTTAAAAGTTTATAAACTTTGTTTATTTTTTTCAAAGAATCAGCTCAGCTCTTGTTTTCACTGACCTTTTATGTTATTTATCTTCGATTCTATTTCTTTTATTCCTGCTCTTATCTTTATTATTTCCTTCCTTCCAATCACTTTGGGCTTTATTTGTTTTTGTTTTGTTTTGTTTTTAGTTTCTGTAGTTTGTTTATTTGAGACTAGAGGCCCGGTGCACGAAATTCATGCATTGGGGTGTGTGTCCCTCAGCCCAGCCTGCACCCTCTCCAATCTGGGACCCCTTGAGGGATGTCCGACTGCCCGTTTACACCCGATCCCAGTAGGTCTGGGCCTAAACGGGCAGTCGGACATCCCTCTCACAATCCAGGACTGCTGGCTCCCAACTGCTCGCCTGCCTGCCTGCCTGATTGCCCCTAACCTCTTCTGCCTGCCAGCCTGATCACCCCCTAACCCAGGGGTGGGCAAACTTTTTGACTCGAGGGCGACAATGGGTTCTTAAACTGGACCGGAGGGCCGGAACAAAAGTATGGATGGAGTGTTTGTGTGAACTAATATAAATTCAAAGTAAAGGAGCGGAGGGGAGAGCAAGAGAACCGGATAGAACAGCCGGATCCGGCCTGCGGGCCGTAGGTTGCCCAAGGCTGCCCTAACCACTCCCCTGCCAGCCTGATTGATGCCCTAACTGCTCTCCTGCCAGCCCAATTGCCCCTAACTGCCATCCCCTGCCAGCCATCTTGTGGTGGCCATCTTGTGTCCACATGGGGGCAGCCATCTTTGACCACATGGGGGCAGCCATCTTGTGTGTTGGAGTGATGGTCAATTTGCATATTACTCTTTTATTATATAGGATTTTTCATCTTTCTAGCAGTAAGACTGTAATACTATGAATTTTCCTCCTAGGACTGGTTTCATTGCATTCCAGAGAGTTGGGGTTCTTGTGTTCCATTTTTTTATTGTTTTAAGGTATATTTTTATTTATTCCATCATTAACCAATTCATTGTTTAGTAACATGATTTTTAGTCTCCATGTGTTTTGTGGGTTTTGTAATTGATTTCTAGTTTCATTCCATTGTGGTCAGAGAAGATCCTTGATATGATTTCAATCTTCTTTAACTTATTGAAACTTGTTTTGTGTTGAAACATGTGGTCTGTTCTAGAAAATGTTCATGTGAACTTGAAAAGAAAGTGTATTCTGCTGTGCTGGGAAGAAATGCTTTGAAAATATCAATTTAGTTTATCTGATCAAGTGTGTTATTTAAGGCAGCTGTTTTCTTGTCGATTTTCTGTCTAGATCTCTCCATTGATGGCAATTAATTTTAAAAATACCCTACCATGACTGTATTACTGTTGATCTATTTCTGTTCATCAAGATTTGTTTTATATATATTTAGGTATACCTATGTTGGGTGCATAAATGTTTACAAGGGTTATATCCTCTTGCTGGATTGGTCCTTTTATCATTATGTAATGTGTGGGGTTTTTTCTCTTATTATAGCCTTTGTTTTAAAGTAATTTTGTCTGATATAAGTATTGCTACTCCAGCTTTTCTTAATTTTTCATATGCATGAAATATCCTTTTTTATTTCCTTTACTTTCAGTCTGTGTGTTTCTTTTGTTCTGAGGTTTGTCTCTTGTAGAAAGCATATATAAGTGTCTTCTTTTGTTATCTAATCAGCTGTGTTATATCTTTTGATTGGAGCATTAAGTCATTTGCATTTAAAATGATTATTGATAGGTATGCATTTATTAGTTTTTTATTTTTATAACTACATTCCTCTTTTTTTCTTTCTGCATACTAAAGAAGTCTGTCTAACATTTTTTATAATATTGATTTGGTGGTAATGAACTCTTTTACATTTTTCTTGTCTGGGAAGCTCATTATTTCTTCCTCATTTATATATATAAAAGCCTAAGTGACCCTTCGACTGTTTAACCATTTGATTAGTAGCTATGACGTGCACTGACCACCAGGGGGCGGATGCTCAAGCACAAGCCTGGAAACATGGAAAAGACTGATGAATCTCAGAGGGAAGCGGGGAGGGAATAGGGGGGGAAGAGATTAACCAAAGATCTTATATGCATACTAGAGGCCCAGTGAATGGATTCGTGTACCAGTGGGGTCCCTCAGCCTGGCCTGTGGGGATTGGGCTGAAACCAGTAGTCTGATATCCCCTGAGAGGTCCTGGGTTGCGAGAGGGCACAGGCCAAGCAGAGGGACCCCACCTGTGCACAAATCCATGCATTGGGCCTCTAGTTTTAGATGATAGCCTTGCTGAGTACAGTACTCTTGTTTGTAGGTCCTTGATTTTCATCGTGTTGAATTTTTTTTAAATTCCTTCTGGCCTGAAATGTTTTCATTGACAACTCAGCTCACAGTCTTATGGAAACCTTGTAGGTAACTAACTTTCTCTTTCTGCTTTAGAGTTTCTATATTTGTCTTTAATCTTTACCATTTTATTATAATGTCTCGGTATGGGCCTTTTTGTTCATCTTGTTTGGGACTGTCTGCATTTCCTGGACATGCGTGTCTTCCTTTTTCACCAGGTTAGGAAAGTTTTTAGTCATTACTTCTGCAAATAGGTTCTCAATCAATTCCTTTCTCTCTCTCTTCTCTTTCTGGCACCTTTATGATGCAGAGGTTGTTACACTTCATGCTGTCTCAGAGGTCCATTAGACTATCATCATTTTTTAAAATTATTTTTACTTCTCTAATCATCTTCTTAATTACTGATTTCATTCTCTGCTTCATCTATCCTATTGTTTATTTTTTCTAGTGTATTATTTATTTCAGATATTGTATTCTTTACTTACAACTATTTTATTTCTATGGTTTTAATGTCATTTTTATACTTACTATTTCTTTGTTGAAATTCTCCTGAGTTCATCTCTTCTTCCCCTGTTTTTTGAGCATCTTTATAACCATTGTTTTGAACTGTGTAGCTGGTAAATTGCTGACCTCTATTTCATTTAGTTTTTTTCCTAGGGATTTCTACTCTTTGTTCATGTGGGACATGTTTCTTTGTTGCCCCATTTTGGCTGCCTCTCTGTATTTGTTTCTGTTGATTTACTATGTCCCCCAGTATGTATTAGGCATCCAGTGGAGCTCAGTAGCACAGTGTCTCCTACCACCCAAGCAAGGTGTTCCAGGAATGTCCCTTGCATAGGTTATGTGAGTTCTCCTGTTATAGTTGTGTGTGGAAGCATGGGACTTGGTTGGGAAGTCTGTAAGGAAGATTCTCCAAAAGGTTGGGGGCCTCTGGGAGGACCTTGTCAAAGGTGGCAGCCCCTACCTTGACTTTTCCAAGTCCGAGCCCCCTGGGTGTTTTATTGGAATCTCTATGTTTAGTCTTTAAACCCAACGTTGTAGAAACATGTGCTTTCTCCAGGATACTTACCCTGGTGATTGTATCTAGAAGTTAATTTTAATTCAAGCTGTTGTTACAATAAAAGCTTAAGGAGGCAGGCAATTTGGGCTGTTTTTAGTGCCTAATGCAAACCAGCCCCTTAGCCTCCTTTTCACAGAAATGTGTGTCAGAGAAATCTATTCATCCATTGCTCAGGGTCTGCTGGTCAGCCCTGGCATAGTTGAGTTTTGGTTGCTGCTGGCCCATCCATGTGTGGTGTCAATTCACAGATGGTTGACTGTCAAAATTGACTGTGACCACATTGTATGAGCTTCTGTGAGGATGCTGACCACACAAAGCTGAATTTGCCTCAGCTATATCTGATGCCTTCCAAGATTTCTCTTTGGACGTGCAGCTGATAGAACTTTTGGGCCCTGCTTTGATGTAGTCTGAAGTCCACCAGCAGATGTTTTGATTTGGGGCCTCTTGAGAGGGTCTCCAGTACAAGTGAATGTGAGATTCTGCCTATGGCTGGACCTGGGATACCTGTGTGGTGCTACAAAGCAATCCACAGTTTGTGGCTGCCTCTGCTGTGCCTGGCTGTGCATGGGTAGGGCCAAGGTGTATACCAAGGCTGATTTCCAGCAGCACTGAGCCCAAGGAGAAGATCAGAAAAGGCCCAAGGTACCGTGAGAGCCACCCCCTCCTGCCTTCTGCCTGCCTGTTGTCTGTTAGGCTCAGCCACTGAAAGAACCCCTGGTGATACTCTAAGTACATGAGGTAGGTTATCTGTGAGTCACCAGGTAGAGACAATATGTGTTCATTAGAGTTATATATTCAAACTTGGTGCCAGCACTGGGTTTGAGGTCACTCAGCAAGATCCCAGGGGACAATAAGTCTAGCTGTCACCTGCCTGGTGCCTGGTGCCTGCTGACCTTTGTGGTGGTGTGGGGTCTCAGGGAGTTGTGAGGTAAGGCCAGCAGAGTTCACCAGGCCCTAACATTTGCCCATGTGAATGGAGGGCTTTGCTCCAGTCAGTGATGTGAAGGAAAAATGGCCCCCACCTCAAAGTCATGCCACTCAGTCTGTCTCTGTTTCTGGCCAGATTTCCTTGATACCTCTAATTTGGCAAGGTAGGGCCACTGGGAGTTGGGAAGGTGTGGCTGTTAGACTTTTTTAAGTGGGGGCTGTGCTGATATGTCTCACAGGAACTGGGGGATAGGGCCCAGTCTCTGAGCCACACAACTAGTCTCTGACACTCACTGACTCTGCCCATACCTCTACACCAGGTACCCAAGCAACTGACTTATTTGTAGGGCATGAGTTTGGCATAGTGGGGTGACAGGGAATTTGGAGGGTGAGGCTATTACATTCCTCCAGCCTGATGCCATATGGAGGTATGTGCTTGACCCAGGAAAGATGGTGTCTATAGACAGTGTAGAATAAGAACTCAGAACAAGGACTCTGGTGACTGTCCCATCAGCTCTCTCCACACAGACACACAACCCAGTCTCTTCCCAAACAACTTTAGTTTGCTCTGAGCCATGTTTCTTTTGCTGGAGCCCACTGTGATTAGCTGCAAATGAGATTTTATGCATTGGCCCTTTAAGGAGGGTGTCTGGGTTTGGAGAAAACTCCCATTTCTCTCTGGTGGATATAATCCTCACTGATTTTCACAACCTGATGTTATGTGGGCATCTCTTCACAGCTCTGGTGCTCTGGGCTAAGGAGTCTGCCTTGGGGTTGAGACTCTATGTTCCTCAGGGGGTCCTTGCAGCTGTGATAGCCTTCCATTTTCTCAGCCCCAAAAGTGGGTGTGGGGCCAGCCCTTTTCACCTATTTGCCCTCTCTACCATCTCCATGTAGCTTCTTCTGTAAACCTTTTGCGGGGGTGGGGGGTGTTATTGGAGTTATATTAAATATATAAATTAACTTAAGATGAGCTGCTACTTTTATGTTAAATATTCTTTGAATACATTTAAAATTTCCATTTGTTTTAAGTCTGCTTTGTGTTTTTATGATTATTTCTAGTTTCCTCATACATGTTTTATACATTTCTTATTAAATATATATATATATATATGCATTTTTTCTTTTTGTTAGGATAAATTGAGACTTTTATTTCATTATTTCCTCCTTCTCCCCTTCCTCTTTCTACTTCTCAAACTGCTTTTCTTATTTTTTCTCCCACTTTGCTTTCATATATGAATATGTTTTATCTTATTTATTAATTTTATAATCTACACGAGCAACTAATTTCCCCTTCATTCCCCCAAAGGGTACCTGCATTAGAATCCTTGGAATTTATGAATATGTTAGGCTAATTAAAAAGAAGAATGAAGGTTGCAGATAGAATTTAGTTCACTCTAAACTGACCTTAACTTCAGGAGATTATCCTAGTTACACACGTGGGGCCAGTGTAATTACATGAGCCTGGGCAGAATGGGAGTGGGAAGCAGGAGCATCATTATTAGAGTGGTAGGATGTAGGAAAGACTTCAGTTATTGTTTCCAGCTTTGAAGATAGAAGGGACCACAAGAAAAGGAATGAGAGTCAGTTATAGAAGTGGGAAAGGGCAAAGGAACACATTTTCCTAGAGTCCCTAGAAATTATGTATCTAGGCCCACACCCTGATTTTAACCTAGTGAGACCCAGAACCATAAGGTAATACGTTTTTGTTGTTCTAAGATATTATGTTTTGATGATTTGTTACAACAGAAATAGAAACTAATGCACCTGAAATGTATTAATTGTTCTTATTTTTCAATGGTTTTTCTGTTGATTATTTTCAGTTTTACAGATATGTAATCATGCATTCTGAAAAAATACCCCAATGCCAATCTGTATGATTGTGTGTGGTTTGGCTAATATCCTCTCAAATATGATAAAATAAAGATAGTAGGTATCCTTGTCTTATTCCTGGTTTTAGTTGGAAAGCCTCCAATATTTCCACAAGAAGTGACTGGCTTTTAGGTGGAAGTGTATACAGTATTAAAAATATTCATTGATTTCTATTTTGTTGAGTGCTTTAAATAAATGCTGTTAAATTTTTTTCAAATGCTTTTCTGTATTCAGCAACATACTCACATGTATTTTAATCATTCATTCTATTAATAAGATGGAGGGATACTATTTGCAAATATTTTTATTTTTTAATACTCCCTGACAAAAATTTAAAAATTTTTATTTTGATATTTAAAGATGAGGTCAATCTGCAGTTTTATTTTTTGGTTTATTTTTGTCATATTTTACAGTTACTATTATACTTTCTTTCAAAATTAAATTGAAAAAAGGGAAAGAAAACTGGCATATTCTATAATGTGGATGAACCTGAAAAATAATATACTATATATAAGAAGCCAACACAAAAGACAATATAGTTTATCAATTAATTTATATAAAGTGTTTAATAAAGTAAAATTTCTAGAGCCAGAAAGTAAATTAGCTTAAAGCTAAGGTGAAAATTAAATTTAGCAACAAATGGGCAGGAAGATCTTATTGGACTGATGAAAATGTCCTAAAAGTGGATTGTGGTGATAATAGCACAACTTGGCAATTTACTACAAATTGGTAATCTGTACATTTAAAATGAATGTGGATTTTATGGTATGAAAATTATACCTCAATAAATTTAAAAAGAGTGAAATATAGTCCTATCTCAATAACATAGCTATGTTTAATAGGGAAAATTTAAGTCGGAAGTTTCTTTTTTAATGCTGTGGAATAGTTTAGTAGCATGAATATTATCTAATACATACTAGTAAATGTTTGGTAGAATACCTAGTGGAAAAATTGGGCCTGGTAATTTATTGTGTGTATAGGGTGTAGGCAGTGGGGTAAACGTTATTATATTTTCTCTATTTTTTTCTATGGTGATAGGTCAGTTTAGATTTTCTGTCTCTACTGATGTCAATTTGGTATGTAATGTATTTCTTTAAAAAATTCATCTCATGTAGGTTTTAACATGTATTTCTAAAAGGATACACAAATATTATTTATCTTACAATTTAAAAAAAGTTATTCTGATAGTTTCCAATTGTGTTTTTAAAATTTTGTATTTTCTCCCTTTTGCCTTTGATTAAGTGAGCTAGAAGGCTGTCTATTGTTAATCTTACTTCAGGCAGTTATATTTACATTTGCAAAATATGTCTTGGTATTAGTTGTTTGAAGTGAATTCTTCTTGGAATACACTGTGCCCTTTCAGTACATGATTTTAATATATATGTATATATTTTTTAAATTCCAAAAAGAGTACTTGAGTTATACCTTTGAGTAATAATTATAATCTATTGCTTTAATTTTCTTTTTTTTAATGAATACTATTGTACATATGTTGCATTTTCTTTTCCTGTTTTGCATATCTATGACTTGCTCTTGAAAATTGTTATCCACTTTGTATCCTTTTTTATTGTTGTCAGTATTACAGATGTCCCTCATTTTCCCCCTTTTGCCCTCCTCTATCCAATCCCCAGCTCAACTCAGGCCTTCTCCACACTATTGTCATGTACATGGATTATGCATATATGATCTTTGGTTAATCTCTTTCCTTCTCCTCCACCCACTTCCTCATTGAGATCTGTTATTCAATTCAGTGCATCCATTCCTCTGAACCTAATTTGTTCATCAGTTTATCTTGTTCATTAGATTCCTCATATAGTCAAACCTCCATTCTCCAAAGTTTCCCATCTTGAATAATTTGCTTCTCATCCCAACAATCCTTTCACACTGATACCTGTATGATTAGTCACATGTCACTCACACAACAGACAAAGGAGAAAATGCTTGAGTATCACTTAGTTTACTGCTAAATCTCATGTTTTAACATCTCAGGAAATTGTGCTGTGAATATTTTCATTTTCTTTTTTGATTTTGTTGCTATTTATTATTAAATTTACATATTTTACTGTATATCTCATCTTCTATTTGTTAAGTTTTAATTTCCATTTTAAGTTATTTTGTTTTTAAAGTGTTTATAGATTAAACAGTATATTAGATATGTACTGTATATAAGAAAGATTAAAAAGGGGAATTATTTAGGGATCTGGAACATTTAATTCAATTTACATTATTTCTTTTTTTAATTTCTTTATTGATTAAGGTATTACATATGTGTCCTTATCTCCCCATTATCCCCTCAACCCTCCAAATCATGTCCTCACCCCCCTGTTGTCTGTGTCCATTGGTTAGGCTTATATGCATGCATACAAGTCCTTTGGTTGATTGCTCCCCCTTATTTCTAATGGGAAAAATGATTCAGTTTTCAAACAATCTATTTGAATGAATTAAGTTCCAAAACTGAGGTTCCACTATATAAATGAGATCATGTGATATTTGTATTTCTCTAATTGGCTTACTTAATTTAACATAATAGTCTCTAGGTCCATCCATACTTCCCAAAGGGTAAGATATCCTTCTCTTTTATAGATGCACTAGAGGCCCGCTGCACGAATTCGTGCATTGGTTGGGTCCCTCGGCCTGGCCAGCTATTGGGGCCATCTTGCCCAGTCCCGATCAGGGCCGGCCAGCCAGGGGGGAGGGACCACAGGAGGTTGGCCAGTCATGGGAGGTTGGCTGTGGGAGTGCACCGAGCACCAGGGGGCAGCTCCTGCATTGAGTGTCTGCCCCTGGTGGTCAGTGCACATCATAGAGACCAGTCGACCAGTGGTTCAGTTGACTGGTAGTAACGGTCACTTAGGTTTTTATATATATAGACTAGAGGCCCGGTGCAAGAAATTTGTGCACTGGGGAGGGGTGTCCCTTAGCCCAGCCTGCACCCTTTCCAATCTGGGACCCCTCGGGGGATGTCCAACTGCCGGTTTAGGCATGATCTCCGTGGGATCGGGCTTAAACCAGCAGTCAGACATCCCTCTCACAATCCAGGACTGCTGGCTCCTAACCACTCACCTGCCTGCCTGCTTGATTGCCCCTAACTGCTTCTGCCTGCCAGCCTAATTGCCCCCTAACCACTCCCCTGCTAGCCTGATTGACACCTAACTGCTCCCCTGCAGGCCTGTTTGCCCTTAACTGCCCTCCCTACCGGCCTGATCGACCCCAACTGCCCTCTCCTGCAGGCCTGATTACCCACAACTGCTCTCCCTTGCCATCCATCTTGGGGTGGCATTCTTGTGGCATCCATCCTGTGGTGGCCATCTTGTGATGATGTGGGGGCAGCCACCTTGTGATGACACGAGGGTGCAAGGGCCACCTAGGCTTTTATTAGTATAGATAGTATTCCATTGTGTAAATGTACCACTGCTTTTTATCCACTCATCTGATGATGAGTCCTTGGACTGTTTCCAGATCTTAGCTACTGTGAATAATGCTGCTATGAATATAGGGGTACATATGTTCTTTATGACTGGTGCTTCAGGATTTTTAAGATATGTTTCCAGCAGTGGAATTGCTGGGTCAAAAAACAGTTCCATTTTAATTGCTTGATGAAACTCCACACTGTTTTCCACAGTGGCTGCACCAGTCTGCATTCCCACCAGTGTACTAGGATTCCCTTTTCTCCACATCCTCACTAGCACTTGTTGTTTATTGACTGCCACTCTGGCAGATGTGTAGTTACATCTCATTCCCATTTTAATTTGCATCTCTCTGATGATTAGTGATATTGAGCATTTTTTTCATATGTCTACTGGACATCTATATATATCCCCTTTGGATAAGTGACTACTCAGGTCCTTTTCCCACTTTTAAATTGGATATTTTGTCTTCCTGTGTTGAGTTGTATGAGTTCTTTGTATATTTTGGAAATTAACCCCTTATCAGATGGATCATTGGTGACTATGTTCTCAGTAGGTTCCCTTTACTTTTTGTTGATGGTTTATTTTGCTGTGCAGAAGCTCTTTATTGTGCAGAAGCTCTTTATTTTGATGTAGTCCCATTTGTTTATTTTTCTTTTTAGTTTCTCTTGTCCTAGGAGATGTATTAGCAAAAAAATATTTGTTAGAGGTCTGAGATTTAATGCCTATGTTTTCTTCTAGGATTTTTATGGTTTTATGGCTTACATTTAAGTCTTTTATTCAGTTTGAGTTTATTCTTGTGTGTGGTATAAGTTGGTGGTCTAGTTTCACTTTTTTGCATGAACCTGTCCAATTTTCCCAGCACCATTTATTGAAGAAACTGCCTTTGCTCCACTGTATGCTCTTACCTCCTTTTTCAAATATTAATTGACTATAATGGTGTTGGTAGAGCTCTGAGGTCTCTGTCCTATTCTATTGATCTATATGCCTGTTCTTGTGCCAGTACCAGGCTGTATTGATTACAGTGGCTTTATAGTATAGTTTGATATCCAATATTGTGAGTCCTCCAACTTTGCTCCTCTTTCTCAAGACTACAGTGGCTATTCGGAGTATTTTTTGGTTCCATATAAGTTTTTCGAATATTTGCTCAGATTTGAGAAATATACTCTTGGTGTTTTAATTGGGATTGCATTAAATTTGTAGCTTGCTTAGGATAGTATGGACATTTTAATGATGTTAATTCTTTCAATCCAAGAACACCTGTATATGTTTCCACTTGTTTGTATCTTCCTCTACTTCCTTTTCTAATGTCCTATAGTTTGCCAAGTACAGACTTTTTTTTTTTTGTTTAAGCTCCTTGGTTAAATATATTCCCAGATGTCTTTTTGTTATTGTTGTTGCAATAGTAAATGACTTTTTTTTAAAAGTTTCTTGTTCTTTTTAGTTTCTTGTTTATTAGTTTTTAAAATTGATGTTAATTTTGTATCCTGATATTTTTCCATATTTATTTATTAAATCTAGCAGTTTGTGGTGGGGTCTTTAGGGTTTTCTATGTACAATATCATGGCATCTGCAAATAATGACAATTTACTTCCTCCTTTCCAATTTGGATGTCTTTTATCTCTTCTTCTTTTATGATCATTGTGGCTAAGACTTCCAATACCATGTTGAATAAGAGTGGTGAAAGTGGACATTGTTGACTGGTTCCTGATCTTATGGGGAACGATTTTAATTTTTGCCCATTGGGTATAATGTTGATATATTTTGTTCACATACGGCCTTTATTATGTTGGAGTATGATCCTTCTCTACCCACTTTGCTGAGAGTTTGTATCATAAATAGGTGCTAGTTTTTCCTAATTCTTCTTCTGAGTCTATTGACATGCCCATGTGATATTTCTTATTCATTTTTTTCTGTGGTTTATCACATTTATTAATTTGCGAATATTGAAACAAACTTGCATTTCCATAATAAATCCAACTTGGTCATGTTGATAATCTTTTTAATGTATTGCTAGATCCAATTTGCTAATATGTTATTGAGGATTTTAATATCTATGTTCATCAGGGATATTGGCCTATACTTTTTGTTCTTTGTAGCATCTTTATTTGATTTGGGATTAGGATAATGCTGGCCTCATAAAAAGATCTTGGGAGTCTTTCCTCCTCTTGAATTTTTTTCAACGTTTGAGGAGGATAGGTATTTGTTCTTTTTTAAATGTGTGGTAAAATGTACCCGTGAAGCCAGCCAGTCCAATAGTTTTGCTTGATTGGGAGGTTTTATTTATTTATTTGTTTATTTTTATTACTGCTTCAATTTCATTAGTTGTTATCAGCCTATTCAGGTTTTCTGGTTCTTTCTGAATGAGTTTTGAAGATTGTATGTTTCTAGTAACTTGTCCATTTTACCTAATTTGTCCAACTTGTTGGCATATAGTTTTTCAAAGTATTTTATTACAATTCTTTGTATTTCTGTGATGTTAGTTGTTACTTCACCTCTTTTATTTCTGATTTTTTTAATTTGTTTCCTATCTCTTTGTTTCTGGATGAGTCTAAATAGAAGTTCATTTATCACTTTTATCTTTTCAGGTCCAGGATGTGATTTTATTTATCTTTTTTATTATTTTTTGTCTCTATGTTGTTCATTTCCACTCTGATTTTTAGTATCTCTTTCCTTATATTCATTCTGGGCTGTTTTTTTTTTTTGTTTTGTTTTGTTTTTGTTTTTGTTGTTGTTGTTGCTCTCTTTCTAGTAAGTCTTTGGGTAGTATGGTTAGATTATTTATTTGGGCCTCTTCTTGTTAGTTGTGAAAGGAGTGCAAAATTATGAATTTCCCTCTCAGAACTTTCACAATGTCCCATGGATTTGGGGTTGTTATGTGTTCATTTTTGTTTGTTTCCAATAAGTTTTTTATGTTTTCCTTGATCTCATTGGTAACCCATTCATTGTTTTGTAAAATGCTATTTAACCTCCACGTATTTGAATGTTTTTGAGTTTTTAATATAGTTGATTTCTAGTTTCATGCCATTGTAATCCAAGAAGATGCTTGATATGATTTCATTCTTCTTGAATTTGTTAAGACTTATTTTGTATCATAATATGTGGTCTATCTTTGAGAATCATCCATGTGTACTTTGAGAAAAATGTATATTCTGCTACTTCTGCATGAAATGTTCTGTAAATATCAGTTATATCCATCTGCTCTAGTGTGTCATTTAAGGTCATTATTTCCATGTGAATTTTTTCTCTAGAAGATCTATCCAGTGATGTCTGTGGGGATGTTAAGGTCCCCTACAATGACTGTATTGCTATGAATATTTCCTTAAAGTCTTCCAAGAATACTTTTAATATATTTAAGTGCTCCCATTTTGAGTGCATATATTTTCAAGGGTTGTATCTTCTTGTTGAATAGATACTTTTAATATGATGTAATGACCTTCTTTGTCTCCTTAATGGTCTTTGTTTTGAAGTCTATTTTGTCAGAAATGAGTATTGCTACTCCAGCTTTGTGAATTTTTGTTCTGAGATGAGTGTCTTGTAGAAAATATATATATGGGTCATGTTTTCTTATCCATTCATCTACCCCAAGTCTTTTGCTTAGAGCATTTAATCCAATTATAGTTACAGTTATTATTGATATGTACTTATGCATTGCTTTTGTTTTTCTTTATACCTATGTTACTATATATCTATAGCTATAGATGAGATAGAGATAGAGAGATGATATAGATGATATAGATATATATATAGATAGATATGGATATACCTTCTTCTTAAAACATTCCCTTTATCATTTATTTCAAGGTTAGGTGGCAATGTACTCCTTCAGCCTTTTATGTACAGGAAGGTCTTTATTTTATCATCAATTTTAAATAATAGCCATGCTGGATAGAGTAGTTTTGAGTTCAGCTCCCTGAATTTCATTACTTTTAATGCTTCATACTCATACCTTCTGGCCTGAAGTGTTTCTTTTGAGAAATCAGCTGATAGTCTAATGGGAATTCTTTTATAAGTACACTAGTGGCCTGGTGCATGAAATTCATGCACATTAAAAGGGAATTAATTAGAGAAAATATTTTAATATTGCTATTTGCCCTTTCTCTATAATAGAAGTGTCAGAGATGAAAGAAAATTAGTAAAATGTATATGAAAATCTCCCTCCTATCAGAGTATGGGGCACACCGCGAGACTCAGAGTCAAGTCCCCACCCACCTGTGCACACCTCGAAATTACACAAGACCCAGACCCAGCCAGCCCCACCCCTGTCAAGCCCCACAGGGTGGGGAGCACAGCCTCAGGTCTCCCGTCAAGCCCTGCCAGGCGGGGTGCGTGGCCTCAGGTCCCTAGGCCCGGTGCTGAGTGGGGGGTGTGGCCTCAGGTCCCCCAGTCCGGCCTCAGGTCCCCTGGCCCTGGTGCGAGGGTGCGAGGGCATGACAGCCATTTGCATATTAGTTCTTTATTACATAGGTTTTCTATCTCTCTTTTGCTGCTTTTGTGATTTTTTTTCTTTGTCTTTAACATTTGTCATTGTAATGATGTGTCTTGGAGTAGGTCTCTTTGTGTTTATCCTGATTTAGACTCTGTGGGCTTCCTGAAATTGTGTGACATTTTTTCTTCATCAGGTTAGGAATTTCTTTTGCTGTCATTATTTCTTTAAGTAGGTTCTCTATTCCTTGCCCACTTTCTTCTCTTTCTTAACCCCTTTGATGCAGATGTTGCTAAATTTTATGTTATCCCAAAGTTTCCTTAAATGATCTACCTGATTTTTATTCATTTTTCTTTCTTCTGCTCTAAGCGGTTGTTTTTTTCTACCTGTATTCAAAATCACTGACTCAATCCTCTACCTCATTCTGACTATTTTTGATTCCTTCCAATGTATTCTTGATATTCAATATGGTGTACTTCTTTTCCAGTTGGTTCTTGTTCATTGTTTCTATTTCCTTTACATGCTGTTGCCATTTCCACTAACTTCCTTGTAATTCTCATTAAGTTACTTGGGCTTCCTTTTAACCATTACTTTGAGCTCTGTATCTGATAAATTGCCTGCCTTCATTTTTCACCTCTTTTTTTGAGTTTCTCCTTTTATTTCATTTAGAGGCTGTTTATTTTTCATCCCATTTTTGCCTTCCCCTTGTATTTGCTTCTATGTAGTAGATCTAACTATAAGGCCTGCTAGTCTCTAAAGGTGGCCTTACATAGTAAGTGTTCTGTGGGACCCAGTGGTACAGTCTCTATGATCTCCTGAGCTGGTTGCTCTATGAATGTCCCTTGTGTGGGTTATTTAGGCTCCCCTTTTATAATTATGTTTTGATTGTTGTTGTCCCATTTGTGGCTGGGATCTCCTCTCAGGCTGGCTAAATGTGAGGCTCAACACTGACCATGTCATGCGAGCTGTTGTGCTTGATCAAGTTGCCCTTTTGGGCTGGCTTGTGAACAGATCAGAGCCGAAGGATTTGTCAGCAAATGTCCCAAGGCTCCTCAGGCTCTGCCCCTGCTTGCTGGGCAGCTGTCAGTCTTAGTCACTGAAAAGGCTGTTTCTGAAAGGGTTTTTGGCTGGATTAGGAGTATGAGATCTCTGGGTCTTCCATGAGAGGAGGTGCCATTCAGATTTCAGGGAAGATGGTGGATATGTTCCCCCCTCCCAGAGCCAATCATGAGACTGTTTCAGAATATTTCCCTGTCCTTTACAGCCCCTTGTATGAAGTCAAGTGGGGTCTGCTTGAAGCTGGGGTATTGTATCAGCTCTCCAGTGAGGGCAAAACACCAGTCAGATTCTTTGGACAGTGAGGGAGATGGCCCACCCCAAGGTCAGTCCCTGATTTTCCAGAGTACTGTTCAAACCCATAGGCTTGGCCTCTGCTGCTATCTCCTCAGCAGTGGTCAAGATGCAGGGTAGGGCCAGTGGAATTTCAGAGGGTGGGGCAAGCAGTATCCCTGAAGGTGGGGTATTTGCATTCTTCAAAGCTTTGGTTGCTGGGAGAGGCCAGTGCTTCTCAGGAAAAATGGCCCCTGTAGTATGGGGTGGTGAAGACCAATCACATTTCTCCCAGCTGCTGCTGTTCCATGTCTCACCCCAATGCTTCCCACCTGAGCCTCTCCTCAGGCAATTCCAGTTTGCACCACCCTCCCTCCACCCAAGCCTCAGGTGAATGAGTGACTACTAACAAAAATCTTGTCCTCTTCCCATACATCTCCTAGACTGCAGTGGTTCTCAACCTTTCTAATGCTGCGACCCTTTAATACAGTTCCTCATGTTGTGGTGATCCCCAACCATAAAATTATTTTCATTGCTACTTCAAACTGTAATTTTGCTACTGTTAATGAATCATAATGTAAATATCTGTGTTTTCCGATGGTCTTAGGCTGTACAGCAGCAGTTCTCAACCTGTGGGTCGTGACCCACAGGTTGAGAACCACTAGCAGGGTCACCTAAGACCATCAGAAAACACAGATATTTACATATAGTAATATTTAAGGTTTGCAAAGTCCATAGGGTGTTCTTTTTTCTAAATGATTAGTGTATAGCAGCCATGTAATAAATGAATGAATAAGCAAAAGAATGAAAGTCCAGGGCTGCCAATTTTGCTCAGTGCTTAGAGCATGGGATCATGGGTTCGATTCCCTCTCAAGGGCATGTATCTCCTTTGTAGGCTCAATCTCTGGCCCTTGTTGGCCATGTGCGGGAGGCAACCAATTAATGTGTCTCTCTCACATTGATGTCTCTCTCTCAAAAAAATAAAAAGTAAAAAAATAAAAAAGAATGAATGTCATTGCAAAATAAAAATTACTTAAAGTTAATAAAGTTAAAGCTAAAAAATATATTAAGGTCAATTAGAAATAGTTTTTAGTGAAATGTGTATGAATAACAAACTGCTATTTCTTCAAATTCCTCCTAAATTTTGGTTGAAATCTAAACATTTTAGATGATATATTTTAGTAGCTCCCAATTTTTAATTAATTTTTTGAGTATCATTTTATTGATTGGATCTTGTTTTTTTAATTTTTAGTTTTTGTAATTTGAGTAGACTTCAGAATCTTTCTCCTATTTATTTTGTGATTGCTGATATTTCTGCTCAACTGTTTTAATTTTTTATTTTGGTTTCTCTTGTGATTGCATCACTTATGAGGCAATCCATGATATTGGTAGAGGCTGTTTTAAAATGTTCCAAGTACATAGTCTTCCACCTTCTCTGTGTGAGTTAAAGAATAAATTCAATGTTCATCCAGTCCTCAAATGTCTCTCTTGCCTGTTAATTTCCACTGTGTTCCCTTGCATCTCCCTGTATATATTTATAGTTTCCTAGTCAGACAGAGATGTGTGCAGACATCTACCTGTCTTAAATTTCTGGCTGACTTGCCACTCACCCTAACTATGAGTCTTTCCAGATATTTACTATGGGAATTTGTTTCCTATCAAAATTGCCATGTTTAGATGACAAAACTAGAAATTTTATCCTTCTGTCCCCTGAGAAAAATCAGAAGCATTCTGAATATTGGTATCTAACTTTCAGGCAGTGATTAGAAGTCACTTTTATAGGCAAAGGCATGTGATGGATAGAAACATAAATGTCCAAATTCATAGATTTGCTGAATCTAAGCATTGTTTTCAAAAATTATTCCCTTTACTGAGCATTATAGAATATTCAAACTTAATATTTTATGGATCATAGCTAATGCCATAAGCTTATTTAGGTAAATCCCAATCTGATTTTTAACCCTAATGCTAGCCTGGCTTTTTAGATTGATTCTAGTTAGAGCTAGATGCTTTTCCTAAAAATCATACAATGGGAGTTTATGTTATCATTTACACTGACATATATTGGATTGACTGTGGCTGGGGAAGTCTACTTCATAACCTCATTTCTGCAAGTTAACTATTCTGTAGATATGCTATTGTTTTACTTGAAAAGCCATTTGACAGAAAGAGTCAAAAGAGGAAAAGAACTAGGTATATCCTAACTAAAGTTTTAAGAGAATAATTTCAGTTTGAATTCTCTAAGTGGTTTGCTGCACCTTCATCATTTATCTTTCTGTTTGAAGTGTTCATTTACCATCCTGACATAATCTAGGGCTGCACTGCATGATGTTGATGATACTTTTGTCAACATGAGGAATGCAGTGCCATTGTTACAGAAATTGTACAAGAAACAGAGACCTTAATATGTACCATCTGTTTTACAAAAAAGCTCAATGTGGTAACGCATTTGCAATACCAGAAGCAATAGCTCTAAGACATGAAATGAACATATGTTGTCTAAGAGCCTTCAGGCTGACATTGAAAAAGAGAAAAAATAGTACTTCAAGGCAAATACTGTCCCAGTAGAAAGACTGCCAGATCCAATATGGCTGAGCCCCCTGACAAGTCTCTGGTGAACAACTTCATATAAAGATTTTCACATATTTATGTGTTGTAGGACTCTTTGGCCCATCTTTTCAGGATGAGTAAAATAGTAGAAAACACCCTCTTTGTCACTCTGGGTACTATTCTGTTCCAGAGCAACAGATGTCAGAAGAAGTCACACCATACAATAAAGTATTGTGATAAAATGATTATTTCTAGGACTGGAGTGAAATTTAAATGGTGTCTTCTGATGAATGAGCAA
Source organism: Plecotus auritus (assembly GCF_963455305.1). Classification (NCBI taxonomy): domain Eukaryota; kingdom Metazoa; phylum Chordata; class Mammalia; order Chiroptera; family Vespertilionidae; genus Plecotus; species Plecotus auritus. The sequence goes on along the minus strand of NC_137775.1, from coordinate 114,271,189 downwards.
GTAGTTTCAAAAACAGCTGAAAATGCAACCACTGAAAGCTGTATGATAACATCTAGCTTTTTAACATAAATGTAAATTATGAATTTTATGAATGGTAGCTTATAAAATTTTCATATATGCATTGACTATCAAATGAAAAAGTCTGATCTCATTTTTCTAGATACATTCTAATATAAAATTATATTTTACAATGTAAATTTTAAATATATATGCACATGAATATTGCAATATGTACATAGTCATAAGATTATATATCTCTGTTACATTTATGTAACTGAGCATTGGAAGAAATTAAAAAGGTAAAATGATGGATTGTTAAGCCCATTAGAAGAAAGAGGAGTTAAGTGGCTTAACAAGTGTTAGTTTGCTTATATTTCAGTTCCAAAGAGTCAATATAGGTTTAAGTTGTATTATGCTATAATCAAGCTTAGCTCTTTATAAACATGCCAATATGAAATATAAGCCATACAGTTTTAAACAGTTGAAAAAATTAGCAGTGGGCTTGGGGCCAGGATATTGGCTTCGAGAGTCTTATCTCAATTTATAAAGGTTTATGACCTGAGGTAAATCTGACATGGAGCCATCCTTTAAGGCCTCAATAACTTCAACTATAAAGAAGGGGATTTGGATTAAATAATCTCTAAGGTTCTTTAAATTTTTTTAATCCTCACCTGAGGATATGTATTTTCATTGATTTTTAAAGAGACATGAAGGGATAGGGAGAGAGAGGAAGAGAAAGAGAGTAAGAGAGAGAGTGAGAGAAGAAACATTGAATGATTGCCTCCCTTAAGCACCCTGACCAGGGATTGAACCTGCAACTCTTCGGTGCACAAGATGATGCTCCAACCAACTGAACCACACTTGCTAGGGTGGTTCTTTCCAAATTTTAAGAATTAAATTTTAATTCAAATAGAAAATCATTTATACAGTTTTAAATGGAGAAAAAAATGTTTGAAATATGAAGTCAAGATAATTAACCCACCCACATATTTTATGTTTAAAAATATGCACTGATCTATATACCAAAGACATGTTAAACAAACTATACCTGTAGAAGAGATCTCATTTTTATGTCTATCAATTTCATGACATTTCACACATATTCTGTTCATATTCATTCTAAAACTCAGGGAAAAAAACAAATCCTTTGTTGTGACTAATCTGTTAGATACCGAGGAGATAATATATACTAGTGGGGTGCCCTTGACCCAATAACAACCATACTCCTATATTTCTCAAGCATTTTGGATCTAGAACATGTTCTTTGATGAGTATTGTTGTAGAGCTATTTTTAAAGTGATTTTTATCTTCTCATTAAATGACCTCTGCACAATGACCTCTAGCTTTCAAGGCCTGACAAAAGTCTAGAACTTATTCCAGATACCCCTGCTTGCTATTAAAGTTATGATACTCTAAAGTTAAGGGTGCCTCTAATTAGGAGATTTTGGCTTTCCTCAGGGTAGTATTCTAGACACCAGGTCCATCCTATCCCCTCATCCCACCTATCCTTAGCGATATAAGTTTTTAGATTAAGAGGAAAATATTTTGTTCACTGATTATTCTCTGGTGTATGCTACAGATAAAACACCCCAAACAGAAACATATCCAACTTCTGAGCTGAGATTTGTATAGAAAAATCATTTTTTTCCCACAGCCAACTCTGCAGTTGCACTTTTACTTTAATTACTGACTTCTGATTTCTTTATCACACCCTACATCTAGTCCCTGATCACTATCATTTCCTTTCTGTTTTATTACCCAGCAGCTGCTATTTATGATATACTAGAGGCCCGGTGCATGAAATTTTTGCACTGGGGGGGGGGGCGTTGTCCCTCAGCCCAGCCTGCACCCTCTCCAATCTGGGACCCCTCCGGGGATGTCCAACTGCCGGTTATCCCTCTCACAATCTGGGACTGCTGGCTCCTAACTACTTGCCTGTCTGCTTGCCTGATTGCCCCTAACCACTTCTGCCTGCCAGCCTGATCATACCCTAATCGATCCCCTGACAGCCTGATTAACACCTAACTGCTCCTCTGCCAGCCCAATGGCCCCCAACTGCCCTCTCCTTCAAGCCTGATCGCCGCCAACTGCCCTCCTCTGCCAGCCAATTTGGTTCTGATTGGTCGGTTTCTATGCCAGTCAGCGTCAAAAGCTCCACCTCTTAGGCAGCCATTGGCTCCTCACAGTTGACCCAGATTTGGTTCTGATTGGTCAGTTTCTATGCCAGTCAGCATCTCTGGGCCTATCAATAAGGCCTGATCAGAAAGGCAGGGCTGATCAGCAGCCCTGGTGGAGGCCTGGAGAGAAATGGAAGTGCAGCTGCTGACCAGGCCCAGACTAAAGAGAGAGGCAAGTGCTGATCAACAGCTGCCACAGAGGCTACAGATCAGACCCTGCTTCTCTCTTCAGGCCTCTCTCTGGGCCTGATTCACAGCCCCTCAGCAGTCAGTGCTGGGTCGCCATGGCAACCCAATGCTGACTGCAGGACTGACTTCCGGTTGGTCAAGCCTCCCAGTCATAGCGATGTGACTGACCCAGGGTTTTTATATATTAGGATACTAGAGGCCAAGTGAACAAAATTCCTGCACTGGGAGGGTGTCCCTCAGCCCAGCCTGCACCCTCTCCAATCTGGGATCCCTCAGGGGATGTCCCTCTCACAATCTGAGACTTCTGGCTCCCAACTTCTCGCATGCCTGCCTGCCTGATTGCCCCTAACTGCTTCTGCCTGCCAGCCTGATAACCCCCTAACCACGCCCCTGCCAGCCTGATCGATGCCTAACTGCTCCCCTGCCAGACTGTTTGCCCCTAACTGCCCTCCCCTGCAGGCCTGGTCATCCCTAACTGTCCTCCCCTGCTGGCCTTGTCGCCCCCAACTGCCCTCCCCTGCTTGCCTGGTCTCCCCCACTGCCCTCCCTTGCTGGCCTAGTCAACCCTAATTGCCCTCCCCTGCTGGCCTGGTTGCCCCTAACTGCCCTCCCTTGCAGTCCTGGTACCCCCAACTGCCCTCTCTCCCCTGCTGGCCTGGTCCCCCCCAACTGCCCTCCCTTGCCGGCCCGGTCACCCCTAACTGCCCTCCCCTGCTGGCTTGGTCACCCCTAACTGCCCTCCCCTGCTGGCTTGGTCACCCCTAACTGCCCTCCTCTGCCGGCCATCTTGTGGTGGCCATCTTGTGATGACATAGGGGTGGCCGTCTTGTGACAACTTGGGCATGGCCATCTTGTGACCACATGGGGCGGCCATCTTGTGCGAGGGTGTGACAGTCAATTTGCATAGTACCTCTTTATTATATAGGATTATGGTACCCTGAAAAGTTACATAGGAAAGTGAATGCCCTGGTTACCCTTGAATTTGAAGCTTTATTCAAACTGCTGCCTAGTCTCTTGACCTGTCAACAGTCAGGGGTGGATAAACAGGAATTCTCTTCACTATAAATCAGGGGAAATCCACTGATGAAATTCATTTCCAGCCACACAAAGTTCAAAGGCTCTGGTTTCAGTAGTGTTATGTGTTTATTAAGGAACTTGTGGATCTGATGAGGGTGAAAAGATTGGTGCAGTATGGCTCAGATGCAAGTCATTGAGTATAATTGATTTTTGATGGCTGGCTACCTGCCACCAGATGTTCATCAATTAGGTAAGTTTTAAAAACCTACACAGTTGCTTATTTAGTGATCACTATCCAGGGGTTGAGGTACTGTTTCATTACATAAGATGTCATCTCTGTGTGGTGTGACCCTACATTCAGTTTGCTCTCAACCAGTCATAATGTATGCCTTTAATTCTTAATAGCACCCCCTTTCTTTCTGTTGAAATGTCTCAGTTTGGACAATAAATCACAAGGGCATTCTTCCTATTCATCATGCTGTTCCATGCACTGTACAAGGTTAAGTTAGACATAGCTCTCGTGCTATACTAGCAAATCAGATTGACATACACAAAATAGATATTTATACCTGAATATCATTAAATTTGATATTGGAGCTGGAAGGAACTTTTATTTATTTTAAAAAATTATTTATTGTTTAAAGTATTACATAAGTCTCTTTCCCCCCGACCCTGATTGACTTCTCCCCAGTTGCTCCCAACCCCAGCACATGCCCTCACCCCGTACTGTCTATGTCTATTGGTTATGCTCATAGGCATGCGTCCAAGTCCTTTGGTTGATCTTTTATTCCCCCTCCCTACCTCCCCGCTTAAGTTGGATGGTCTGTTCCATGCTTCTATGACTCTGGATCTATTTTTGCTCATCAGTTTATGTTGTTCATTATATTCCACAATGAGTAAGATCATGTGATATTTATCATTCTCCGAATGGCTTATTTCGCTTAGCATAATGTTCTCCAGGTCCATCTATGCTGTTGCTGGAAGAGTTCCTGGAAGGAACTTTGGTTGCTTCTTAAGAACTAGTTAATAAATTGATTAGTTTATTTTTACCAACTTACTGCTTCTCCTGCACCTATTTGCAAAGTATCATCTCAATTTCCTTCCTTCATTCTTCTAGCTGGGGCTAGCTTATTTCTTTATCTTACAGGTGAAGCTTATGTCCAGAGAGAACCCTTTTCTTTGAATCAATGTCTCCCTGATACTCAGGTGATTTAATTACCTTCTCGGTTTTTGTAGAGGAATACACAAATACTTTTCAGCAAAAAAAAAACAATTCTCCTAAAATATTTTGTAAGATAATCTTATGCCTGCAAGGAGGAATACAGTACTATTATAAAATAATTTTCTGCCATTAGTCATGTCATGTTATGAGTATTATAATATTATTTTTATTAACATATCTTTTTTAATATTAAAATTCTTCATGTTGTTACATAGTGCTATTTTAGATAATTGCCTACTGAATGATCTTGATTAGCACTGGCATAGTCCATACCTGCTGATATCCAGGAAACATCTGCTGCTGGCTATAAACTCCAATATTTATTTATACTATTTCTAACTCGTTTTATACTTAATTTTGATTTTTATCAAAGTAATAGATGTAGAGGATTTTGTTTTTTTTTAATTAGCATATAGTTCTTGCATCTATAATGAATTTCAACTGTCCCATTCCCCAGTGGCAATCATTTTCAAATGCTTTATTTATCTTTGTAGTTACCTGCATATATCTAAAAGTGTATTTAATTTGCTACTTCTTGATTTTTCAGTTTTAGTTTTCTTTCTGTTTCAGGTTTACAACAGCCATCTACTGCTAACACACTTTCCCTTTCTTTATTCTTCTAATATACCACACTTTTGGTTAATTAAATAATTGATGTTTGCATTGCTATAAATAGTAAATGTTGCTAAAGGTCAAGCTATGTAGTATATTATGATCATATTTTCTTTTACATACAACCTTTTTGTAACTTGGAAATGCAACTACCTATTTTCCTGTTGTTGTTTAGTTGTTGTTGTTTGTGTGTGTGTGTGTGTGTGTGTGTGTGTGTATTGTTCATTTATCTGACAGCTCCAACCTGCTCCCAAATATGTAACTCTCAAATATCAAGATATTGATTAATGAAATTATATAGGTTTTAAATGTACAATTCTATAACACATCATCAGTACATGATCACCACCCAAAGTCAAGTCTCTTTCTATCACAACTTTCTCCCCTTTACCCTCTTCTAACTGCCCCTTCCTCCTGTTTCTTTTTGGTAGTCAACATACTGTTGTCTGTGTCTATGAGTTTTTGTTTTTGTTTTTATTTTGCTTAATCCCTTTGCCTTTTTTTTCCCCAGCCCCCCAGAACCCGTCCCCTCTGACAGCTGTCAGTCTATTCCCTGTATCTATGAGTCTTTTCCTATTTTGTATTCTTATTCATTTGGTTCATTACATTCTACATATAAGTAAAATCATATGGTATTTGACTTATAGGACTGGTTTGTTTCACTTAGCATAATACTCTCCAGGTCCATTTATGCTGTTGCAAAGGATAAGATTTTCCCCCGAGTAGTATTCCATTGTGTAAATGTACCACAGTTTTTTTATCCACTCATCTACTGTTGGTCACTTGGGCTGCTTCCACATGGCACTACAATGAACATAGGGGTACCTATAATCTTTCCAATCAGTGTTTCAGGTTTCTACTGATATATTTCCAGTGTAGCTCCACTTTTATTTTTTTGAGGAAACTCCATAGTACTTTCCACAGTGGCTACAACAATCAGTATTCCCACCAGCAGTGTATTATGATTCCCTTTTCTCTATATTCTCACCAACATTGTTGTTTGTTGATTTATTGATAATAGTCATTCTGACAAATGTGGTTTTAATTTGTCTTTCTCTGATAATTGGTGATATTGAGTATCTTTTCATATGTCTATTGGCCTTCTGTATGTCCTTTTTGGAGAAGTGTCTATTCAGATCATTTTCTAACACTTTAAATTGTATTATTTGTGTGTGTGTGTGTGTGTGTGTGTGTGTGTGTGTGTGTGTTGAGTTCTATAAGTTCTCTATTTATTTTGGATATTAACTCCTTATTAGACATTTTATTGGCAATATGTTCTCCCATTCATTAGGTTGTCTTTTCATTTTGTTGAGGTTTCCTTTGCTGTGTAAAAACTTTGTAGTTTGATGTAGTGCCATTTGTTCATCTTTTGTTTCCCTTGCTCAAGGAGATATATCAGAAAAGTACTGCCATGAGAAATGTCCAATATTTTAATGCCTATGTTTTCTTCAAGGAATTTTATGGTTTCAAGTCTTATATTTTAGTCTTTAACCCATTTCGGGTTTATTGTTGAAACATCAGGTAATTTGTAAATTTCTTTTTATTTTCTTTGAAATAGCTACATAGGGGTTTGGTCCTCAAAGTCTAATCTGTAGCTTCATGAATAAAGCAAGGCAAAATTATCTTAGATTAATGGAGGGCAGAAGTCTGAAATAGGCCTCATTGGGGTAAAAATGAGTTGCCAGCAGTCTGCATTCTTTCTGGAGACTCGAAGGAAGAATCTCTTGCCTTGTCTTTTCACTCCCTTTCTTCGTTTGGCTGTTCTCTTCGTCTTCAGAACCAGCAGTGGCCAGTTTAGTCTTTCTCACATGATATTAGTCTGACAATGTCTCTTCTGCCTCCCAATTCTACATTACAGACTTTTGTAATTACTGTGGCCCAGCCCTGCTAATCCAGAATAATCTCTTTATTGTATGGTCAGTTGATTAGCAATCTTAGTTGCTTTTGCTATGTAAACTACCATATTTACAGAACCTAGGGGAGTAGGACATCTTTGGGGGACCATTATTCTTTCTATCACAAGCTCCTGTCCAATAAGGCTATTGAACATTCAACTTCCTCTTTAACATTTCCACTTAGATATCTAATTGGCATCTCAAAACAAATTTAATTTCAAGCTCTTGATTTCCATATTCCTTTATTCTTCCAAATCTCAGTATTGAGGCAAGTCAAACTTTTTAATTGCCAAAACAAATTATTGATGTCTAGCTATTCTTATATCCACATCAAATCCATTAGCAAGTTATATTTACTTAATTTTAAAAATATATCTAGAACCCAACACTTTTTCTCACCTTGCTTCATACTTCCAGTTGCCTGAATGGTTCTTAAAATACCATGGGTTAATAAGTATTTCATCAATGAGCTAATAAATGAATGTAGTATTTCCCAATGACATGATACCTTATATTTAAATCTTTTTCACTGGTTTATACTCTTCTATTTTTTAAATTTCATTTAACTTTTAATTCAGATAATAATTTTATTGGTATATATATTATATATACTTATAAGTATTTGCTCTTGATACAAACTAAGGAATATATTGTTTAGTCAGGATTGTTACTTGAAAACAACAGAAATTATTAATGTAAGCAGTCAATAAACTTATTGTAAATACATGTGACCAAAAAAATTAATAATCAGCAGGCGGTTTTGAAAAGCAGATCCTCATAATAGGTAGGAGTCAGAGCAGCTACCTTACCCACCCTGCAACCCTATGATACAAATTAAGGGGTTGGGCATTGTTTTCTATTTCTTCTTTTTATATTTACAATTTTATGATTTCTAGAATTTTTTTCCTAGCAATATTAGTTTTATATAGCAATCATTCTTAATCTATCCCATTATTAAATTAGAGGAAAACATGATCAACTGTAAATAAAAATAACACAAAAGGTAAATATATATGATTTAGATTTACTGAAACTTCTGTTTAATGTTCTTATATTCTCATAAATTTCTATGATGTTATAACCCTTTGTTTTACATTTCTTCTTACATTTAAGTTGTGTTGATTACAAAGAAAAGCTAAACATTACATTTGATATTTTTGAATTTTAATTACCTAAATATTAAATGTTTTTATTTTTATTGAATTTATTGGGGTGATATTGGTTAATAAAATAAGTTTCAAGTGTGCAATTCTATAATACATCATTTGTATACAGTATTGTGTGTTCACCATCCCAAGTCAAGTCTCCTTTGTCACCATTTTCCCCTGCTTTGTCCTCTTCTGCCCACCTTGCCCCCTTTTCCTCTGGTTATCACCGTATTGTTGTCTGTGTCTATGAGTTTTTTTTGCTTGTTTTTTGCTTAATCCCTTCACCTTTTTCACACATCTCCCCAACACTCCCCTGTGACAGCTGTCAGTCTGTTTTCTGTATCCATGAGCCTATTTCTACTTTGTTAGTTTATTTTGTTTACAAGACTCTACATATAAGTGAAATCATATGGTATTTGTCTTTCTATGACTGTCTTATTTCACTTAGCATAATACTCTCCAGGTTCACCCATGCTGTCACAAAATGTAAGATCAAAAAAATAATAAAATTCCCTATATTCAAGTAATTCTTGTTAAATAAGTAGAAAACCAAAGAATAAGATATGGTCCTTAATTCTTTGCATTTGAAATGTCCTTCGTATTAGATTACATTTACTCTAAATGGCCACAGTGCTGCTCCATCCTAGTTTGCAATGCATGTGACTCACTCAGTTTACAGTATATTAGTTGGTCAAACAGTGGTGACTAATAAAACTAATAAGACATCCTCTACTAGAGCCAATAAATCCTTTTTCAGTACTTCATCCACTCAGCTTATATGGCCTCATTGTCAAGATTATGCCTTTCATCTATGGAAACCAATCCCTTTCATATACAATTTCAGCAAGAAGCAGTATTGACTTGTCTAACAATAAAAAGTAGAATTAGGCTTCCAACACAGAGCATTTCTAATTTGCATAAAACCTCTCTAACCTATTTCTTTTATGGCAGCCTACAACTGAAAGGTTATATTTTGTTCCATGCACCACTAATTACTCCAAAATCACTATATAGATTTATGCAATACTGTTCAGTTCTTTATGCAGATAATTAAAACAAGTTATATGCAAGATATATCAATAGGAAAATGCTATTGAAATCATTAGAAAAACTGACCAAGCACAATGGATTTCTTTTTCATAATATCATATGATGTAATAATTTAATATAGTTTCTGAGAGCCACTGTCTTAATAAAAATCATCCCAAGGGTAACACATAAGACATACTTTTATCACACATTTTAATTGAGGCTTCTAAATTACATGATGTAGAATTTTAAGAGAAAACTTTTTTTTTCAAATATATTTTTATTGATTTCAGAGAGGAAGGGAGAGGGAGAGAGATAGAAACATCAGTGATGAGAGAGAATCATCAATCGGCTGCCTCCCGCACACCCCCTACTGGGGATCGAGCCTGCAACCTGGGCATGTGCCCTAACCAGGAATCAAAAGGTGACCTCCTGGTTCATAGGTTGATGCTCAACCACTAAGCCACACCAGACAGTCAAGAGAAAACTTTTAATCATCAGAAAGATTATTATGAATAGGCTTAATACTTTACCTAAAATTGGGTAAACTGATCTGAAACTTAATTATTTAAAAAATACTAGAAGTATTTCTCATTTTAAATTCAGAGTACAGGTTGTTCCCTGACCATGTTTGATTCTTGTCACATAAATACACGCCTCTCTTGTGTACCTGAGCATTTTAACTCCAGTTTTAAAAACAATAAAAACCTGTGTGGCTTCTGTAGCTCATGTGTTCTCTGATTTCCTTAAATGACTCTTAGAAGGAAAAATTCAGGGCAGTGCTATTTCTCCATTTCTTTGCAAAGGTGGCATGTAAATGATTTGTGACCACTGTGGATAAGCCTTTCCATAGTTGTTTAATAAAGAGCAGCACAGCTCCACCAGTGTAACACAGAATGACATTGCCTCGGGTCACTTCAGGGCATGTCACATCACGTAACACAACATAACCTGATGTAACCTGATCCAACAGGTCAGGTGCCTGTTGCCTATTTGTAGGAAATAGGTTTTATTTCTTCTCCAGAAGAGAGGCCATGTCACCAAGTGTAGCAAAATGTCAATTCTAGCTCTGGGTGCAAGGAATACCAATGGGAATAATTTCCTTCCCAATTATAGTGGACTCTGTTTAGCATTGAGTTATTTAGAGTGCATGACATGAACAAGAATGTAGTTGTGATTATTGAAATCAAGTTGAAGAAAATCTGCCTTAATTAGAACAGATTTGAGAGAGGACAAAAGTTGTAGTAGGGACAGAATGCCATATTTTTTTTAAATGGCAATAACAGCAGGAGAGAGAGGAGATAAAAAAAAAGATTTATGAAACAAGTAGTAGTTAATAACCTTATATTATTTAATATAAGAGAATTTTATTTTCAAAGAAACAAATAGATGACCAAGCAAGTGCATCTTTTTTAATTACTACTTTTCAAGGTAATGAATTAGAAAGTTATTTATCTAGCACTTTCACAAGTCCTCCCCCAGGCAGTGGGGCCAGGATTTGGTGGCTGGTGCTGAAAAAAAAACCTTGATTGAATTGTTGCCCTAGGACTGTGCCAGTGGCTGCTGTCATTCAATGACATACTGAGTATGTTCGATGGCATCTTATTCAACATTGTGCCTTTCTCTTGTTGCTCTAAACTTGGGCCCTCTTTCTTTTCATCCTTTGACATACGGAGAACAATTAAAAAATGTTAGTTGTATTGCTTCATTCTTGAATTGGTCAATGCAGTTATCCATGGCACTGGGTGCATTTAGTATGTAAAAGAGACATGATACCCACTGCCTACCTTCAGAAGGCTTAGCTGAATAAATAAACAAAACAGGTGTACATTGCACACCTGAGACTGAGTAAATGCAAATCTCCAGGCTGTTACCTGGATATCCTAGAGAAGGCAAAGAAAGAAAAGAACATTGCCTATAGTAAAAAAAAAAAAAAAAAGGCCTCAGGGATTTTAATTTATTATTATCTGCTTTGTGTTTAATTTTCTAATCTCACAAGGAAATCCAAGTCTATCAAATAGTTAAAAATGCATGTAGATCACTAGGTGTGGTGAACTTTAAAAACATCTAATTTGAGTTTATCTGTAAAGGGCATGTCTTCTTACAATATTTCTTGGGCAAATAAAATAATGATTTATGAATAAAACTATAGGATTTGTCACTAGAAGATCTGAAACAAAAGGAAATTTATAAAGCAGTACTATAAAAATTCATATTTAAAAAGTTAAAACATGTTTACCTACCAAGAGGGTCATTCAAATAACCAGTTCTCTTTAATCATTTACTTGAATGAATCCCATCTTATTTGGCTGTGATCTGTTAGATGTCAAGGGAGAAGAATTGAAAAAAAAGAACAGCTTAAGAAATATATGAATCAGATTTAGTGGAAGATAAAAATTTTATATTTGTGTTAACTCAAGGGGTGATACTCTTTCTGGATCTAGATATGGAAACAAAAAGATATACAAGGGGTAAAAATGGTGGAAGCAGGCATTTACTAGTATATTTTTACAAAATAGATTTGCTCTTGCATCAGTAATCCTATAGATTCTTTTCAGATCAAAAATGGAGATAATTATTATGCTTACTAGTATGTTGTCATCAAATATGAATCATTTCAGAATTACTCATCACTTCCAATTATTTGTCCCATTATTCTCAAATTTCCTCCATTAGTTCATATAATCAAGATTTGACTGTGCATATATTATAGGCAAAGGACTATAATAAAATAATATGTGCATCAAGAATGAACCATTAAACATAATGTCAGAATTCAGTTCATAATTTCATTTCAAAGGACAGTTGACTTGCAACTTAAATAAAATTTGTGCCTCCAATACAAGTGTATAATTTGCTAATAGCTAAATATAAAATATTTGAGGTCTAAGATATAGTTAATATACAGACAGGCTTCCTTGCCTTGCAATAAAAACTAAAAGCTTTATTTCAAACAAGTACATTTTTATAGTTGGAAAAACAAAAATTATTCAATGTAATGGAATGTTGAAGTTATTAGTTATCTGTTAATTCATCTATATTTGCCAATCTTCCCAACTATGTCTACAATTTTAACCAATTACATGTCAACTTTGTGGATCTCTCTCTCTCTCTCTCTCTCTCTCTCTCTGTGTGTGTGTGTGTGTGTGTGTTTCTCTCTCTCATTCTTTCTTCCTTGCCTCTTCTCTATTTCCTTCTTCCAAAAATACCCACAGAGGGAGGTGAATGAAAACAATAGTTGGGATGGGACTCTATCAGGACATCCAGAGTCATATGACTGTCTAACTCTCTACTGTCATCAGGTTTGGCATCTCACACATTAGCATGACAAATTAAAAAGCTAGATGGAACTATAAAATGGGATCTCCTGGAACTGAACTAATTATTAATGGTTGGAAAAGAGAACAAACCCATGCTTATACAATGATAAAACTAATAAGACAGAAATTCTACTTCCTCCAACTCCACTGCCCTCAGGTGAACTAAGAGGATAAATTGCATATTTTCTTCTAAATCTTATAAAAGCCATTTTACAAAGAGACAGTAAAGCAATGGGAAAATGGGGTTAGATTGTTTTATTGTTATTTGGTTTGGAACTTAGCTCACAAAGTAAGTTTGCTACATAAAGATTTTTCAGTTATGTACTCAAAAGTTTGCAGGATTTGCTGTACAAGGAAGTCAGTCTTGAAAATAAAACCGTTTTTCTGCTTATGAATGTAATGATGAACATATGGTCAACACCTGGAATTTATAGAGGCCTTTACCTAATAAAACCTTTTGAGATATTCCAAGAATGACAACAAAGTGATGGCATGGAGCAAAACTGCCAAAGGTAATCTTCTTCACTTTCTGGTTCTTTTAAAGCAGAAAACATAAAACTAAGAACCACTGCCTCTCAGATGCTTATGAAATGTGCATTAAAGAGGTGGAAACCCCAGTTCCCTGACAAAGGTGCCATTATATCACGACTGTGAATGTCTTTCTGGATTGTCAGAGAAAAAACAGGTTTATGAAGAAGATGACTGACTGGTAAGCATACTCTTTAAAAGTAGAGTAAGACAGAGTGCAAGATCAAGTTCAAAGTATAAGAATTTTACTTATAATGTTTTTAATAGTATAGTGGAATGCATACTTAAGTGATATAAACAGATATAATATTGACTTGCAATTTTATAAAAATGGATTAAATTTAGCTGACACTTAGAAAAATGTCATTTGCAAGGTGTCTCTGAGCTCAACATAGATGTTAAAACTGAAATTTCTAATCAGAAAAAGAAAAATCATGAGATCCAGACTGAAAAAAAAATTATTGTTAAGGCATTAGGATAAGATAGCTTAATATTTAAAGAATATAAATATGTATATAAATTTAAATCAGAATAATATAGCCAAAATATACCTCACATTTGCACTAATGCTTTGCAAATAAGATTTGTTTTATAAGATAATCACAAAATCAGAATTCACCCCAATCCCAAACCTCTATTTACTTCAATTTGGACCTCAGCTGCTTAAATGTCAACACCAAAATCCACTATTGTTTTTTTAAAAAATTTCTTTTTCAATTACACTCTATGGTCAATGCTATTTTTTAATGTTTTTATTGATTTTTTTTTTTTTTTTTATAGAGAGAGAGAGGAAGGGAGAGGAAGAAAGAAAGAAATATTGATGTGAGAGAGAAACATCCATAGGCTGTCTCCTTTACCCACTCCCACTGGGATTAAAACACATAATCCGGGCATGTGCCCTGACCAGAAATCAGAACTAGCAACCTTCTGGTGCATGGGATGATGCTCAACCAAGGGAGCCATACTGGCCACGGCTGCTCAACGTTATTTTGTAGTAGTTTCAGTGCACAGCACAGTGGCCAGATAATCCAACACCCTTCAATGTGTCCCGCTCCAGTGTCTCAAGTACCCTCCTGACACCATACATATTTATTAAAATACTAGAGGCCTGGTGCATGAAAATTCACCAGAGGGGCGCAGTCCCTCAGCCTGGCCTGCCCCCTCTCACAGTCTGGGAGCTCTCAGGGGAGGGAGGCAACCCATTGATCAGGGGAAGGCGACACCCTCATCACACCTCTGCTGTTGCCACTGCCGGCAGTGCAAGGCTCGGTTGGCCCTGATTACCTGAGCCTTGAACAGTCCTGGGCGGCTGGGCAGTCACCATCTGAGGCTTGCCTGCACCTCAGGCCGGCCCTGGTGGCTAGGCAGCCACCATCTGAGGCTTGCCTGCGCTTCGGGCCAGCCCTGGGTGGCTGGGGGACTGAGGGGTCTGGGAGACAATGGAGGCAGGAGAGTGGAATGGCTGGACCTGCCTGAGGGTGGGCCTGGCCGTGCCACATGCCTGCCGCCCCGGTGGGACTGAAGGGACTGGGCGCCGCCATCTTGTGGCTGTGGGTGCCACCATCTTTGAGGGCATGACAGTTAATTAGCATATTCCCTCTTTATTAGATATGATTATTGACTATATCCTTATGCTGTACTTTACATCCCCAGGACCTTACTGTGAGTAACAATTAGTAGATCTTAACCCCTTCACCTTTTTCACCCAACCATTCAACCTCTCTCTCTTCTGGCAACCATCAGTCTGTTCACTGCATCATGAGTTCATTTCTGTTTCATTTGTTCATTTATTTTGCTCTTTAGCTTCTACATATAAGTGAAATCATATGGTATTTGTCTTTCTCTATCTGAGTCCTTTAATTGAGCATAATTCCTTCTAGATCTCTCCAGGCTGTCACAAATGGTAAGATTTCATTATTTTTATAATGGCTGAGTAATATTCCATTGTGTATACCATATGTACCACTTCTTTACCCAATTGTCTATTGATAGGACTTGGGTTAATTTCAAATCTGCCTATTTTAAACAACACTGCAGTGAACATAGGGATGCATATATTCTTTTGAATTACTGTTCTGCATTTCTTTGGATATGGTATACAATCACTGGGTCATAAAGGAGTTGTATTTTAAAATTTTTGAGGGTCTTCATACTGTTTTCCTTAGTGGTTACACCAATCTGAGGTCCTACCAACAGTGCACAAGGATTCCCATTTCTCCACATCCTCAAAAACACTTGTTTGTTGATTTATTGATGACAGCCTTTCTGACAGGTGTGAGGTGATATCTAACTATGGTTTTAATTTGCATTTCTCTAATAATTTGTGACATTAATCATGTTTCATATGTCTATTGTCCATCTGTATGTCCTTTTTGGAAAGTGTCATTTCAGGTCTCCCTATTGGGAATGTGCCCGCAACCAAGGTACATGCCATTGACCGGAATCAAACCTGGGACCCTTCAGTCCGCAGGCCGATGCTCTATCCACTGAGCCAAACCGGTCAGGGAGCCATTTTTTAATTGGATTGTTCAATATCTTGGTGTTGAGTTGTATGAGTTCTTTATAAATTTTGGATATTACCCTCTTATCAGATGTATGATTAGCAAATATGTTCTCCTGTTCTGTAGGTGATCTTTTCATTCTGTTGATGGTTTTCTTTGCTGTGCCATCACTTTATAGTTTGATACAGTCCCAATTGTTTCTTTCTCCTTTCGTCTCCCTTGCCCAAGAAGATATATCAGAAAACATATTGCTATGAGAGCTGTCAGGGATTTTTACTGGTTATGTTTTCTTCTAGGAGTATTATGGTTTTGAATCTTACACTTAAGTCTTTAATCTATTTTGAGTTTATTCTTGTATATAATATAAGAAGGTGTCTAGTGTCATCTTTCTTGCATGTATCTGCCCAATTTTTGACACCATTTTTTGAATAAACTGTTTTAACCTTTTATATGTTCTTGCCTTCTTTGTCAAAGATTAATTGAACATATAGGAATGAGCTCTTTATTTTGTTCAATTGATCTGTATGCATGGTTCTATGCCAGGGAGATGCTATATCCTTGTGTAATTTTATATCATTTAGCATGATGGTTCTCACTTTGTTCTGCTTTCTCAAGATGGCTATTCAGGGTGTTTTGAGGTTCCATATAAATTTTTAGGATATTTGTTCTAGTTCTGTGAAATGTGCCATTGATATTTTGATAGGAATTGTATTGAATCTTTATTTATTTTATTTATTTATTTATTTATTTAATTAATTTATTTATTTTAAATTGTTTGAAGTATTACAAATAGTAGTACATATGTCTGCTTTTTTCCCCCCATTGACCTTCCCCCAGCCTCCCCTTCCCCCCAGTACATGCCTTTACCTGCCCCCCCGCCCAGTGTCTTTTATCCATTGGTTATGCTTATATGCATGCGTACAAGTCCTTCGGTTGATCTCCTACAGCACCCCCCCCCCCACAACCGCAACCTCCTATGCCTTCCCGCTGTAGTTTGACAGTCTGTTCAATGCTTCTTTGCCTCTGAATCTATGTTTTTCCCCATTTCATTCCTTTAAAAAATCTTGCCTCTGCAGACTAGAAATAAACACATAATAACAAAAAATGTTTGAGTCCCAATTTCCATGTCCAACAGTTCTGAGTCCCCGTTTCAATGTCAAACAGTTCCTTAAGTGTACATGTCAGCAATGATATCTGGATGGTGGGCACATGGTGGCAATGCAGGTCCGACTCTCTCTGGTTTGGTCCTAGGCAACCTGCTGCGTCGCACAGCTGCTGACTGCTAGCGTGACAAGGCGTCGTCAGCGTCTCCCATCTCTGGACTGTTTCTCCTCTTGTCTTTGTGGTTGGAGCAGACCTGTCAATTCCTCTCTGTTGCAGGAATCCACATGGTCTTGGAGTTGTTTTCTGAAAATATACAAACATATTCTCGACCAAAAGTTAATAAAGGAATCTGTTCTATATAATTGATTTGGGATCCTTTTTATTTTTGCCCAAACAATTTTCCTTTGTCTTATTTAGACACCATGTGTGTTTTTCATGGGTGTCTTGCTATTAGCATTACAAATGAAAACTAATTTTGTAAAGTAAAAGTTTTCTAGATGTAATTTACTTATAGGATATTTTTCCTTACATGATATTACCCTTCTATCCCCCCTTTTTTGATCAATGGAGGCTTTTGTAACTTTTATAATGCAGTCTTGATAACTTTAAATTTTAATTTTTTGCACAAAAATATGACTGCTTTAGTTTCATTGCATGTTTAGGAATTTTACCATGAGATGAACTACCAATAGAAATTTTAGTTACTACATTAGGAACAGCTTTTTGTCCAGTACAATTAAATTTTCTTGAATATTCACTTATTTCAATTAGCTTATTTAAATTAATCTGAAAACTTGATTATTATTTTACTGTCAAATTTAATACTCTACCAACAATCTTAATTTACCCTGTAAATATTAGTGGAAAGGATTATTTGCATTCTTGAGTAGGCCCTGAGCATTCCTGGTGCTAGGCTGGATTTAGATATAGGGCAGCTGCTATTGGCCAAGTCTCTGTCTGTTACCTGGGTCCCAATCTGAGCTGGGCCAAGTCACTGTCTGTCACCTGTGTCCCGATCTGAACTGGGCGTGGGAAGCAAAGCAGCCATGGGGGCAGGAGACCTCCCTCAGATGGGGTGAGGTTTCAGGCCCCTGCAAGGTTGGGGGTGTGAGGGTCTGTGCCCCACCTCTGTTGATCCCCAAGTTTGCTTTGAGTAGTATGGTCATTTTAACAATGTTAATTCTCCCTTATCATTAGCACTATAGATGCTTTTATTTATTTGTATCTTCTTCAACTTTTTTCTTCACTGTCTTATAATGTTCAGAGTACAGGTCTTTTACCTCCTTGGTATTTATTTTTAGGTATGTTATTTTTTAATGCAATTGTGAATGGAATTGTTTTCTTAGGTTCTCTTTCTGATAGTTCATTATTGGTATATAAAAATGCAACCAATTTCTGAATTTATTCTGTATCCTGTATTCTACTGGATTCACTTATAAGTTCTAGTAGTATTTTGGTGGAATCCTTAGGTTTCTCTATATAAAGTATAATGTTATCTGACACTGATACATAAAAATGAAAATAATGACAGTTTCACTAATTCCCTTCTAATTTGGATGCCTTTTATTTCTTTCTCTTGTCTGATTACTGTGGTGAGGGCTTCCAATACTTTGTTGAAAAAGAGTGGTGAAAGTGGACATGTTTGTTTTGTTCCTGATCTGAAGGAAAATGCTTGTAGTTTTTCCCATTGAGTATAATGTTAGCTGTAGGTTTATTATATATGGCTTTTATTTTATTGAGGTATGCTCCCCCCTATTTCCAATATTCTTATAATTTTTATAATTTATTGGTGCTGGATTTTGTCAAATGCTTTATATGTTGATATTATCACATGCTTTTTATTCTTCATTTTTAATGTGGTCTATCACACTGAGTTGCAGATATTGTACCAACCTTGCATACAGGGAATAAATCCCACTTGATCATGGTGTACGATCTTTTTAATGTATGGCTGGATTCAGTTTGCCAATATTTTGTTCAGGATTTGTGCATCTGTGCTCATCAGGATATTGGCCTATACTTTTCTTTATTTGTAAAGTTTTTTATCTGGTTTTAGAAATGAAAACATGCTGGCCTTTGTAAAATAAGCTTGGGCATATTTCCTTCTCTTGATTTAAAAAAATAAATTAAGAAGGATGGCGTTAGTTATTCTTTGAATGTTTGGTAAAATTCACCTGTAAATCTGACTTAGTCCATCTATTTCAGGACTTTTGTATTTTGGGTGTTTTTTTTTTTTTGTTTTTTTTTATTACTTCTATGATTTTGTTGGTTGTAATGGTTCTGTTCACATTTTCTGTTTCTTTTTTTCTTAATCTTGTAAGTTTGTATATTCTATGAATTTATTAATTTATCCAGGTCATCTAAATATTGGCATACCGTTGTTCATAATATTTTCTTATAATTCTATGTGTTTCTATAGTGTCAGTTGTTACCTCTCTTTCATTCCTGATTTTATTTATTTGGGTCTTCTCTCTTTTTTCTTGATTGATTTGGTTAATAGATAAATAATCTTGTTTATCATTTCAAAATTCCAGGTCTTGGTTTCATTATCTTTTATGTATTTTTTAGACTTTCTTTTGTTTATTTTCCTTCTGATATTTATTATTTCCACCTTTCTACTCACTTCGGGCTTTGTGTGTTATTCACTTTCTGTTTGTTTTAGGTGTAATATTAGATTGTTTATTCGAGAATTTTATTGTTTCTTGAGGTAGGCCTGTAATACTATAAGTTTCCCTCTTAGGAAAGCTTACCCTGTGCCCAGAGATTTTGGGTTGTTACATATTTACTTTTATTTGTTTCAAGGTATTCTTTCACTTCTTCCTTAATTTTATTGTTACCAACTTATTGTTTAGTACCATGTTATTTAGCCTTTAAGTCTTTGTGTGTTTTTCAGACTTTTTTGTAAGTGGTTTCTAGTTTAATACATTGTGTTCAGAATAGATGCCTGATATGATTTCAACCTCTTTAAACTTATTTAGACTTGTTTTGTTGCCCCACTTGTGGTCTCTCCTAGAAAATGTTTCATGTGCACTGAAAAAAATGTGTATTTTGCTGCTTTGGGGTTAAATGCCTTGGAAATATCAAATAAATCTTGTGGTCAATTGTGTTATTTTAAGATGTTGTTTCCTTGTTAATTTTCTTTCTGCAAGCTATATCCATTCATATTAATAGGATATTAAAGTCCCCTCCTCTGACTGTATTGCTGTTAATGTCTCCCTTTATGTCCATTAATATTTGCTTTATATATTTAGGAGACATAGTTTGGGTGCATACATGTTTACAAGGGTGATATCCTATAGTTAGATTGATTCCTTTATCATTATGTAATATCCTTCTTTGTCTATTATTACAGCCTTTATTTTCTTTCTTTATCATTTTTGTTGACACTACAGATATCCCTACTGTATTTTCCCTCCCTTTGCCAGCCTCCACCCAGTCCCCCGCCCTGCCCCCACCCTCTGGCCAACACCACTACTTTTTGCAAAAGCATGAATGGGCCTGGAGCTTATCATGCTAAGCGAAAAAACCTTTATTATAAAGTCTGCTTTGTCTGATACATGTAGTGCTACCCTAGCTTTTTTAAAATTTCCACATTCACGAAATATATTTTTTCTATTTCCTTACTGTCAGTTTGTGTATATCTTTTTTTCTGCTGTGGGTCTCTTGTAGACAGCATATATAAGGATTTTGGTTTTTTATCCATTTGGCTACCTTAGGTCTTTTGATTGGAGCATTTAAGCCATATACATTTAAAGTGATTATTTATAGGTACTTATGTATTGCCATTTTGTTATACATACTTAGGTGTGTATCTTTTTTTCCTTCTCCTTAAAGAAGCTTCTTTAAAGTTACTTGATGCCCTGGCCAGTGTGGCTTAGTTGGTTGGGTGTCATTCTGTGCATTGAAAGGTTGCCAGTTTGCTTCCAGGTCTGGGCACATGCCTGCGTTGTAGGCTCAATCCCTGGTGGGGGGCATGCAAGACACAGCCGAACAATGTTCCACTGTCACATCGATGTTTCTCTCTCTTTCTCCCTCTCCCTTCCCTGCTCTCTAAAAGTCAATAAAAATATTTTTAAAATAAATAAATATTACTTATAATACTTTTTTCGGTGGTGATAAAACTCTTTTTTTAAATTATACAATCAATTACTTTTAAATTTTTTTTAATTAATTGATTTGAGAGAAAGAGAAAGAGACCTGTTGCTCCATTCATATATGCACCCATTAGTTGATTCCTGTATGTTCCCTAACCATTGATCCAACCCACAATCTGGGCAGATAAGGATGATGCTGGAACCAACTGTGCTACTTGCCAGGGCAAACTCCTTTTGTTGTTGTTGTCTGAGAAGCTCTTCATTTCGCCCTCAATTTTAAATGATCATCTTTCACAGTAATGTAGTCTTGCTTGTAGGAGTTTGCTTTTCATTACTTTGAATATTTTGTGTGGATCCCTTTTTGTCTGAAATATTTCTGTAAGAAATGAGCTGAGAGTTTTTTGGGAGCTTTCTCTTGCTGCTTTAAGATTCTTCCTTTGCATTTAACCTTTGCCATTTTAATTGTGATGTGTCACGTGTCTTGGTGTGGTCCTCTTTGGATTCATTTTGTTTGGGATTCTCTGTACTTTCTGGCCTTTTCTTTTCTTTTCTTTTCTTTTCACCATATTACAGAGGTTTTCAGACATTATTTTTTCAAATATGTTCTAAATCCCTGGATCTCTCTCTTCTTCTGGTTCCTTTATGTTGTGGTTGTTGTTATGTTTGACGTTATCCCAGAGGTTCCTTAGACTATTCTCATTTTCTTATATTTTTTCCTGCTCTCATTGGCTGTTTTGCTACCTTTGTTCCAAATTTCTGATTCAATTCTCTGCTTTATCTAATTTGTTGTGGATTCCTTCTAGCGTATTATTTATTTCAGATATTATATTTTCATTTCCAACCAATTCTTTTTTAGTGTTTTTATTATTACCATTTTTTTTGTTGTTGAAGTTCTGAGTTCATCTATTCTTCCCATAAATTTCTTTTTTTATTTTAAAATATATTTATTTTTTATTATATGATTTACATTGAGCACTGAAGAAAATATAATTACAATGATTTCAAAATGAAATTCCTGGATTAAATAAATATCCTCTATAATTACCTTCAATCAATATTTAGAAATGTATGCAGACACTAACTCAGCTAACAAATAAAATAAGCAAAATAACTGTTGAAACTATAAATCTCAGGGATGAGGAGCATGCATGATGAGTTAGGTAACTTTGCCACTGTGTTTTTTTAAATACATGATTCACATTGTTTCAATCAAATATATCTCTACTCCAAGAGTTAACGTAGACTGCTGATACTAAAACTTAAAGCTATGATCTTTGTTACCTTAAAAAAATTCAGTTTAGTACAAAGAAATTCATAAAGAAAATTTCAGGACTCTTATCAGAGGCTTTTGGTACTTGTCCTACACTGGTGTACACAGAGGTTCAGGTAAGGCTAAGAAGAGAGTTTCCTATTGAAGACATGATCAAAGAAACAGGTGAACTAGGCAGCCTATAAACTAGCTAGCCATCAAGAAGTTACCAATAAAGGACTCATATTAGTAACTAACCATGTTTAAAAAGCCTTAGCCAATGTTACAAAAACAAAACATTTAGAGTATTAGTTATGAATGCAAACATAATTGATTTTTGCCTTCTATACATAATTGTCTTGAAATGCTAAAAATCACCTCCAACTGCAGTTCTTTTGAGGAGCTGCAGGTGCACGTGAGATGATCTACTGCTTTGCCTTCTCAAAGTATTCTTCGGAAGAACTCGGATGCGCTTGATCGTAGGAGAATCCGGGGTGCAGTTTGCTGGGCAGACTTCCCCATGGACTTCCACCAACTGGGATGCTTTCACCAGGCGGAGGGTCTCCTCCACGCTCCGGCCTACTGGGAGGTCATTGCCACTCACGTGCTTGGTGACTCCCTTGGGGTCAATGATGCAGAGACCTGTTAGTGCAAGACCAGGATCTTCTCGCAGCACACCGTAGTCTCGGGAAATCTGCCGAGTCAAATCTGACAAATGTGCGATGTTCATGTGGCCCAAACCGCTCTTCTTCCTCCGTGTGTTGCTCCAGGTGAGATAGCTGAAGTGGGAATCCACGGAAACTGCGACAACTTCCCAGTTCACAGCATGAAACTCATCGGCTTTGTCACTGAAAGCAGTAATTTCTGGAAACACACAAAGGTGAAATCCAGAGGATGGAAGAAGAGCACCTAATATTTCCCCTTAAAGTCATCAAGGCTTAGTTCTTTGAGCTCTCCTTCAACAAGGGCTATACTCTTAAAATAGGCTGCATGCTGGCTGGTGGCAGGAGCATGGGGAACTGAATGAGGAACTGATGCTAAAGGCAAATTTTGCTCGACTGGAAGCAGACCACAGTACATCTGCCAAGCATGTTCTTCTGGAAGCAGCAGGCCTGAGGGCTGCAGAGGCAGAGATGGGCAATGATGGCCCAGAGCAACCTTCCCACTGTGACCGCCATCTTCAGTGCAGGCGGGAGCGGTGGGAAGGACCCCATAAATTTCTTGATCATCTTTATAACCATTATTTAGAATTCTCTATCAGTGGGTTGCCTGTATACATTTCACTTACTTTTTTTTTTGGGGGGGGGGGACAGATTTCTCCTGTTTTTTTTGTTTCTTTGTCTCCCCATTTTGGCTGCCTCTCTGCATTTGTTTTTATGTCGATCTGCTATGTCTCCAGTCCTGGTAGGGTGGCCTTATATAGTAAGTGTCCTTTGGGGCTCAG
The DNA here is from genome assembly GCF_963455305.1 of Plecotus auritus. Classification (NCBI taxonomy): domain Eukaryota; kingdom Metazoa; phylum Chordata; class Mammalia; order Chiroptera; family Vespertilionidae; genus Plecotus; species Plecotus auritus. The sequence continues at coordinate 114,247,660 of NC_137775.1, read as the reverse complement.
TGATGCAGTCTCCCTGATCAACTTAGCTGGGTGCTCTAGGAATGTCCCTTGTGTAGATTATGTGAGTCCTCCTTTGCAGTTGATTTGTTTGTTATTGTTGACAGTATTATAGATGTCCCATTAGTTCTCCCTCTCCCCCTTTCCATCCAGCCTCCCACACCCAGCCCTTCACAACACTATTGTCTGTATCCATGGGTATGCATATATGTTTTTTAGTTAACACCCTCCCACACACATACACACTCATCTCACCTCTGACATCTTTGCATCCATACCTCTAAATCTATTTTTCTTGTCACTTTTATTTTGTTCATTAGATCCAACAAATAAGTGAGAACATGGAATATTTATCTTTCTCTGTCTGGCCTATTTTGCTTAGCATAATAATCTCCAGATACATCTATGCTAAGAGTAAGAAATCATTCTTTTTAAAGCCACATAGTATGCCATGTGTAAATGGATCCACTCACTTACTAATGGACACTTGGGCTATTTCCTGATCTTAGCCATTGTTAACTAACACTGCTATGAACATAGGGTGCATATATTCTTTCTGATTGTTATTTTTTTATATTCTTAGGTGCTCCTATATTGGGTACATATACATTTATAAAGGTCATATCCTTTTGTTGGATTGATCTCTTTATTATTATACTAGAGGCCCGGTGCATGAAATTCGTGCACGGGGGTGGGGTTGTCCCTCAGCCCAGCCTGCACCCTCTCCAATCTGGGACCCCTTGAGGGATGGCCAACCACCCGTTTAGGCCACCGGGATCGGGCCTGAATGGGCAGTTGGACATCCCTCTCACAATCCAGGACTGCTGGCTCCCAACTGCTCACCTGCCTCTGCCTGATTGCCCCTAACCATTCTGCCTGCCAGCCTGATCACCCCCTAACCACTCCCCTGCCAGCCTGATTAATGCCTAACTGCTCCCCTGCAAGCCTGTTTGCTCCTAACTGCCCTCCCCTGCAGGCCTGGTCCCCCCTAATTGCCCTCCTCTGATGGCCTGGTCACCCCTAACTGCCCTCCCTGCTGGCCTGATCACCCACAACTGCCCTCCCCTGCAGGCCTAGGTCACCCCCAACTGTCCTCCCCAACTTCTACTTTCCCTATTTGGCTGCCCCCAACTTCCCTCCCCTGCAGGCCTGGTCCCCCCCAAATTCCCTCCCCTACTGCCCTGGTCTCCCCCAACTGCCTGCCTATGCTGGTCCGGTCACCCCTAACTGCCCTCCCTGCTGGCCTGATCGCCCACAACAGTCCTCCCCTGCAGGCCTTGTCCCCCCAACTTCCCTCCCCTACAGGCCTGGTCTCCCCCAACTGTCCTCCTCTGCAGGCCTGGTCCCCCCAACTGCCCTCCCCTGCAGGCCTGGTCACCACCCCCCCAACTGCCCTCCCCTGCAGGCCTGGTCCCCCCCAAATGCCCACCCCTACTGGCCCCGTCTCCCCCAACTGCCCTCCTCTGCTGGCCTGGTCACCCCTAACTGCCCTCCCCTGCAGGCCATCTTGTGGAGCCATCTTGTGTCCACATGGGGGCAGCCGTCTTTGACCACATGGGAGCAGCCATCTTTTGTCTTGGAGTGATGGTCAATTTGCATATTACTCTTTTATTAAATAGAACTAGAGGCCAGGTGCACAAATTTGTGCATGTGTGAGTTCCAGCTGGCCTGCCCTGATGGGTGCCAATTGGGCCGAGCTGGTGGGGGGAAGGGGCCATGGGCAGTTGGCTGGCTGGCCCCACCACCGATCAGAGAGGAGGAGGGGGATCAGGGGCGGGGCTGGCCAGGGGTTGTGTCTGCAGGCGGTTCAGGCTGATTGGCTGCCACAGTGCACATCACAGCCACCAGTCGTTCCAGTTGTTCTGGTCATTCTGCCATTCTGGTTGCTGGGCTTTTATATATAGAGATAGTGACCTTCTTTGTCTCTTTATAGCCTTTGTTTTGAAGTTTATTTTTTTTAGATATGAGTATTGCTACCCCAGCTTGTTATTTGTTTGTTTCTATTTGCATGGAACATTTTTTCCTATCTTTTTAATTTTAGTCTGTGTCAATAGTTTGCTCTGGGTTAGTCTCTTGTAGACAGCCTATATATGGGTTATGTTTTCTTACCCATTCAGCTACCATTTGTCTTTTGATTGGAATATTTAATCCATTTATACTTAAGGTCATTGATAAGTACTTATTTGTTGCCATTTTTTCTTTATACTTATGCTCCTCTATTGATTACTTCTTCTTTTTACTTTTTAAAGATTGTATTTATTAAATTGATTAAGGTGACATTGGTCAACATTAACATATCAGTTTCAGATGAGGATTTCTATGCTACAAGATCTGTATATTGCACCATGTGCCCACCACCCAAAGCCAAGTCTTCTTCTGTCACCTCATATTAGGACACCCTTCTTCCCCCATCCCCTTCCCTCTGGCAACCAACACTCTGCTGTTTGTGTTCATAAGTTTCAGTTTTATATCCCACATAAGAGTGAAATCATATGGTTCTTAACTGTTTCTGTCTGACTTATTTCACTTAGCATAATGTTCTCAAGGTGCATCTATGTTGTTGCAAATGGAACTATTTCATTCTTTCTTATGGCTGAGTAGTATTCCATTGGCTGTATACCACATCTTCTTTACCCACCCAATCCTCTATCACAAATACTTTGGTTGTTTCCATGTCTTGACCACTGTGAACAATGCTGCAAAGAACATAGGGGTGCATATGTCTTTGCAAATACATGATTTTGAGTTTTTTGGGTATATACCCAGGAACTAGCTCATATGGTAGCTCTATTCTTAATTTTTTCTGTGTTTTTTTTTCTTTTAATCTTTATTGTTGAAAGTATTACATAGGTCCCCCTGTCCCCCACCCCTCCTATTAACCCCTTCTAGTCTGCTCCCATCCTCTTCCCCATCCTTAGGCCCTCACCGCCCCATTGTCTGTGTCCATGGGTCATGCATATATGCATACAAGTTTATTGGTTGATTCTTCCCACCCACCCTCCCCTGCCTTCCAACTGAGGTTCAATGGGAATCACAAGACTGTTTTCATAGTGGTTACGCAGTCTATATTCCCACCAGCAGTGAATGAGGGTTCTCTTTTTTCCATAACCTTTGGTTGTCTTGTTGATAATGGCCACTCTAGTAGGTGTAAGGTGGTATCTGATTGCAATTTTGATTTGCATTTCCCTAATTGCCAGTGAGGTTGAATGTATTTTCATATATCTATTGGCTGTTTGTATGTCTTCTTGGGAGAGGTGTATTTTCAGATCCTCTGCCCACTTTTTGGTTGGATTGTTTGTTTGGTGTTGCATTTTACTGGTTCTTTATATATTTTGGAAATTAAACCTTTGTCAGAACTACTGTTTGCAAATATCATCTTCTATCTGGTGACTGCCTTTATGTTTTGTTGTCCATTTCTTTTGCTGTGTAGAAGTTCTTCAGTTTGATATAGTGGCATTCATTTATTTTTCCCTTTACCTCCCTTGCCTTTGGTGTCAATTCCATAAGATGTTCTTTATGACACAGGTCCATAAGTTTGGTACTTATATTTTCTTCCATGTAACTTATTGTTTTGGATATTATGTTTAGGTCTTTGATCCATTTTGAATTAATTTGTGTACATGGGGACAAACTGTAATCCAGTTTCATTCATTTTTGCATGTGGCTTCCCAGTTTTCCCAGCACCATTTATTGAAGAGACTAACTATTTTTACTCCAATGTGCATTCCTGGCTCCTTTGTCAAAAATTATCTCTCCATATATGTGTGGTTTTATAGCTGGGCTTTATTCTGTTCCATTGATCTATGTCTGTTTCTCTAATATCATGCTATTTTAATTATTATAGCTATCCTATATAATAAAAACCTAATATCTAAGTGTCTGGTTGACCAGTTGGCCATTCACCAAACAAAGCTTAATATGCTAATGATATGCTAAAGCTGCTCAACCACTCGCTATGACATGCACTGACCACCAGGGTCAGACAGTCGACAGGTTGACCAGTCACTATGATGTGCACTGACCACCAGGGGGCAGATGCTCCAACCGGTAGGTTAGCTTGCTGCTCTGGTCCGGCCAATCCGGACTAAATGAAATGGGCCAGACATGCCTTGGAGCCCTCCTGCAGTCCGTCCTGGCTGCCCAGCCTCCCGCATCCCTCCCTGGCCCCGATCCGTGCACCAGTGGGGTCCCTCAGCCTGGCCTGCACCCTCTCACAATCCAGGACCCCTCGGGGGATATCGGAGAGCCAGTTTCAGCTCAATCCCACAGGCCAGGCTGAGGGACCCCACTGTTGCATGAATTCGTGCACTGAGCCTCTAGTGTAGTATAATTTGAATTCAGGTAGTGTAGTACTTGCAGCCTTCATTCTTTTTTTCAGGATTGCTTTGGCTATTCAGGGTCTTTAGTGGTTCCCTATAAATCTGATGATTTCTCATTCTATTTCCTTAAAAAATGACATTAGGATTTTGATGGGGATTGCATGAAATCTGAATATTGCTTTGGGTAATATGGCCATTTTAACTATGTTGATTCTTCCAATCCATGAACATGGGATATTTTTCCATTTTGTTGTGTCTTTTTGAATCTCTTTTAATGATGCTTTGTAATTTTCAGTATAAAGGTCTTTCACATTCTTTGTTAAGTTTAATCCTATGTATTTTATTCTTTTAGTTGCTATTACAAAAGGAATTGTTTTTTTTTTTCTTCTTTTTTTTCTGAAGTCTTGTTAGTATACAGAAAGGCAATGGATTTTTGCACATTAATTTTGCACATTATAACATAACTGTATTTGTTTATTGTTTCTAATAGTTTTTTTGGTAGAGTCTTTAGGATTTTTTATATACAGCATCCATCATGTCATCTGCAAAAAGTGACAGTTTCACTTTTCCTTTCCCTATTTGGCTGCTTATAATTCTTTCTCTTGCCTTATTGCTCTGGCTAGGATTTCCAGCACTATGTTGAATAAGAGTGATGAGAGTGGACATCCTTTTCTTGTTCCTGATCTTAGGAGAAAAGCTTTCAGGTTTTTGCCATTGAGTATGATATTATCTAAGGGTTTATTATACATGGTCTTTATTATGTTGAGGTACTTTCCTTCTACTCCTATTTTATTGAGTGTTTTAATCATAAATGGATGTTGTATCTTATAAAATTCTTTTTCTACATCTACTGATAAGATCATATGATTAGTAATGTTTCTTTTGTTAAAGTGGTGTATTACATTGATTGATTGATTTGCAAATGCTGAACCATCCTTGTGCCCCTGGAATGAATTCCATTTGATTGAGATGCATTATTTTTTGGATGTACTGTTATATTCGATTAGCTAGTATTTTGTTTAGGATTTTTGCATCTGTATTCATCAGAAATATTATTCTGTAGTTTTCTTTTTTTATGTTATCTCTTTCAGGTTTTGGTATCAGGGTTGTACTGGCCTCATAGAATGTGTTAGGATGTATTGCCCCTTCTTCAATTTTTTTGGGAGAGGTTAAAAAGTATAGGTTTTAATTCTTCTTTGAACATTTGGTAGAATTCACTGGCGAAGACTTCTGGTCCTGGAATTTAGTTTTTTGGAGGTTTAATTTGGTGGCATAAAGTCTTTCCTAATATTCTAGTGTGATCCTTTGTATATCTGTAATGGCTGTGGTGATTTCTCCCCTCTCATTTCTGATTTTGTTTATATGGGATTTTTCTCTTTTTTCCTTGGTGAGTCTAGCCAGGTGTTTGTCGATTTTATTAATCTTTTCAAAGAACCAGCTTTTTGTTTTATTTATATTTTGTATAATCTTTTTGATTTCTATTTCATTTAATTCTGCTCTAATTTTTATTGTTTCCTTTCTTCTGCTGACTTTGGGTTGCTTTTGTTCTTTTCTTAGTAATTTAAGATGTGATAGTAGGTTTTTTACTTGGTATTTCTCTTGTTTCTTGAGCTAAAATTTCCTCTTATTACTGCTTTCACTGCATGCCAGAGGTTTTGATATGCTTGTTATTATTCTCATTTGTCTCTATATATCTTTTGATTTCATCTTTTATTTATTCTTTGACACAGTCATTTTTTAGTAGTATTTGTTTAATTTCCACGTATTTGTGCGTGTGTATGTGTATGTGTGTGTGTGTGTCTAACTTGTTTTTGCAGTTGAATTCTAATTTCAAGGAATCCTGGTCAGAAAATATGTTTGGTATATTTTCAATCTTCTTGAATTTGTTGATGATAGTTCTGTGACTCAACATATGGTCTATCCTTAAGAATGTTCCATGTGCGCTGGAGAAAAATGTATAAGCTGATGTTCTGGGATGAAATATTCTGTAAATGTCACTTGGTCTAGTATTTCATTTAAGACTGATTTTTTTTTTTTTTGATTTTTAGTCTGGTTGATCTGTCTAGAGCTGTCAATGGAGTATTAAGGCCTCCAACTATGATTGTGTTTTGATCTGTTTCTCCCTTTTAATTCTGTGAGTAGCTGTTTAATATATTTTGGTGCTCCCTTGTTGGGTGCATATATAATTAAGAAGTGTTATGTTTTCTTGATGTAGTGTTCCCTTTATCATTATAAAGTGTCTATTTTTGTCTCTTGTTATTTTTGTTATCTTGAGGTCTATTTTGTCATATATAAGTATGGCTACATTTGCTTTTTTTATGGATCTTGTTTTCTTGGAGAATCATTTTCCATCCTTTTACTTTGAATCTACATTTGTCTTTGCTGCTTACATGTGTCTCTTGTAGGCAGTATATGATTGCTTTTTGTTTGTTTGTTTGTTTTTGATCTACTCTGCTTCTCTGTGCATCTTTACTGATAAATTCAGAGCATTTACATTTAGGGTAGTTATTGATGTATGAGGACTTCCTATAGCCATTTTATCTTTTGTTTTCTCGGAGCTCTGTGCTTCCATTGGTTCTTTTCCTATATGTTTCTGTCTGTTGTTTTTGTTCATTGGTATTCCATAAATCTTTCCTCCATTTCTTCTTTTTTAAGCCATGTGTCCTGGTTTGGGGATTTTTGTGTGTGGTTGCCCTTAGGTTTATAAAAAGTGAAGTTATATATATATACCGTAGTTTTTTTCTCTTTTCAGTGCATCTGATCTTCATCTTCCTTTGCCAGTTTATACCTTTCCAACTTTCCCCTTGTATGTTTTTGTTGTCACAAATTATCCCTTTTTAAGCCGCACATTTTTTGGCAATGTTACTTGTAGTGTTGTGATCTTCTTCTCTTTTTTGTTTCAGGTAGAATAACTCCCTTAAGTATTTCCTGCAATGGAAGTTTTCTGGTGCTAAAATCCCCCAGCTTCTGTATGTCTGGGAATGTCCTTACTTCTTCATATTTAAAGAATAATTTTGCTGGATATATTATACATGACTGGTAATTTCTCTCTTTCAGATTTTGCATATTTGGTTCCATTCTCTTCTGGCTTGTTGAGTTTCTGCTGAGAAGTCGGATGAAATTCTGATGGGTTTTCCTTTGTAGTCACTTCCTTCTTTTCCCTGGCTGCTTTGAGAATTTTTTCTTGGTCATTAATTTTTGACAGCTTCATTACCAAGTCATTGGAGAAGGCCTCTATAGATTGATGTAACTATGTGTTATATTTTTTCTTGGATTCAAGGATCTAGTTCTTTCTATAGATTTGGGACATTCTCATCCACTATTTATTTTAATAGACTCTCAATTCCATGCTCCCTCTCTTCCTCTTCCACAATGCTTATGATTCTGGTGTCACGTTTTGTGATGTAATCAAATAGTTCTCATAGAACTCTTTCATTTTTCTTTATTCTCACTCTTCTTCATCTCTCTCTTCTTTCCTCTGCATCATTTCTTGTTTCCTATCTTCTATATCACTAGTTCTTTCCTTTAACTGATGGATTCTGTTTTCTATGCTCAATAGCTTACTCTTGATTTCCTTAATTGCATCCTTCATTTCCAGGATTTCTGATTGATTCTTTTTTTAAAGTTTCAATTTCCTTGGAGAAATACTCATTTTGTCCATTGATTTGTTTTCTGAGCGCATTGTATTGCTTTCCAGTGTTTCCTTGCATATAGTTGAGTGTTTTCAGAAATGCAAACTTGAAATTCTATCATGTAGATCACATAATTCATGTGTTCCAGCTTACTTTCTGGGGATTTTTCATTTTCTTTCTGGTCATTATTGCTACTGTAGTTGTTCATGGTATTTGCTGTTCTCCTTTGTTTTCCCATTTATCTATGAGGAGGTCTTTTTCTACACTGTTCCAGTAGATGGTGCTGAATTGCAAGATATTTACCTCTGTGGCCTCACAGTTTTGAGCCTCCAAGGCTTCTGTGGGATAGTACCGCCTCTGCTGCTTGGCGGTGGGGTTTGTTTTTTCCTCACCATAATGGCAACCCCTGACCTCTGTGGGTCCAGCCCAAGCACACTTCCTGGGGTTCAGTCACAGAGGGAGACAGTGATTCTACTGCAACAGGTCTTCATTTACAGATAATATTCTTCTGGAGCCAACTGCACGGGCAACAGGATGTGAGTTTTTTGGAGTCTAATCAGTGGCATAGCTCTGTGATTTACTTTTCTTTGTCTGAAAGATCACCACCAGGCCCAGTAGTGGGGAGCGACTCAGCAGCCCCCGTGCTCTATAGGGTAGGTGTCTGTTGACTCAGTGTTCACTCTTGCCATTCATGTGCATGACTCAGACCCTATTAGCAGTGCACCCATGATTCAGGCTCTGCACTCTCTCGCTGCTTGCACATGTGACTGTTAAACTCAGATAAACAATTGCAGATTGCCCTGCCAGACTGTCCCCTGCAGCTCTCTTCCTCCAGGCAGGCTGAAAGAAGTGCCTGCTACCACAGCTGGCTTTCTCCCTTTCAGGGCTGGCATGTGAGTTCTCAGCTGTGCTGCAGACACACTGCGCTGTAGAGCTGCTGCATCAGTGGTTACGCTTGTCTGAGCTTCCATCCCTTCTCATTTCTCCACTTATTCCAGGAAGCCCACCTTAGGTGTTTCAGTGTGTGGGCCTCTCAGGCGTGCATCTGTGTGAGCAGATACTTCTTTGTTGAATTATAGATAGTTAACTTGTTGAAATTTCGGGGGGAAAGGAAAAGACAGGCCCTTAAGGTGCATTTCCCCAAAGTCACTCTACCTGTTTTTAAAGTAGTTCCTTTATAATTTCTTGAAATGCTGGTTTGGTGGTAATGTATTTTATTAGTCTTCAATTTTAAATTATAGCATGCTGGATAGAGTAGTTTTGAATTCAGGCCCATGTTTTTCATCACTTTGAATACTTCATGCCAATCCCTTCTGGCATGAAGTGTTTCTGATAAGAAAACAACTGGCAGTCTAATGGAAACTCCCATATAGGTATTATACTGTGTCTCTCTTGCTGCCTTTAAAATTCTTCCTTTGCATTTAACATTTGTCATTTTATTATGATGTGTATTTGTGTGAGTCTCTTTGTGTTCTTCTTGATTGCAAATATCTGTGCTTTCTGGACTAGTGTGACTTTTTTCTTCACCTAGTTATGGAAGTTTTCTGTCATTATTTCTTTAAGTAGATTCTCTATCACTTGCTCACTTTCTTCTTCTTTTGGCATTCCTATAATGAAGATGTTGTTACCTTTCATGTTGTGCCAAAGTTCCATTAAACTGTCCTCCTTGTTTTTATTTTTTATTTTTCTTGTTGCTCTCTAATTGGGTATTTTTTTTTCCAAGTCACTGATTTAATCATTTGCTTCTTTCAATCTATTTTTAATTTCTTTTGTTGTATTGTTGATGTCAGATATGGTTCTTCATTTCAGAGTGGTTCTTGTTCTTGGTTTCTATTTATTTTATCATGTGGTTGTAGTTCCCACTAAATTCCTTGGTTATCCTTATGACCAATTCTTGACCTCTATATCTGATAAGCAATTATCTCTATATCTGAAATTTAGCTCTTTTTCTGGATATTCTTCCTTTTCACTCATTTGGGGGTTGTTGTTTTTTTGTATTCCCATTTTAGTTGTATTTTTGTGTTTGCTCCTGTGTATTAGGTAGAACTGCTTTGCCTCCCTGTCTGTGGGTTGGCCTTATATAGTAAGTGTCCTGTGGGACCCAATGGCACAGTCCCCTTGATCTCCTGAGCTGGATGCTCTATCAATGTCCCTTGTGTGAATTATGTGTGTCCTCCTCTTGCAATTGGGTCTTGATTGCTATAGGCCCTTGGGGTCAACCCTCTGGATGACCATAAAGCTCAACTCTGACCATGTCATGCAAGTTGTTGTACAGGTGTTTTTGACACAGTATTTCCACTTTTAGGAATTTACCCTGAAGTTATGCCTGAGTTGGGTAGCCTAACTGTTCCAAGAGGTTTCATGCTGAATCTTCAGTGATCATCAGGTAAAATTTGGGGGATAACTCCTGCAAAGGTCCTTGGAGGGAAGCCTAGACCAGCTGTGATAAGGGGCCCAATCCTGTCAGGAAGACCAGCATCCTGTTCCTCTGATGCCTTTCAAGTTTGAGTTCTTGATCCATGCATCCAAATTTAGTGAGGCATGAGTGTTTGTAGTTGATTCTTGATTGCTGTTGACATATTTGTGTTGAGTTGACCCTCAGGCTGGCTGGCTGGGATACTGATTCTGACCACAGTGTACAAGTTGCTGTGCAGGAGCTCACCCCAGAAAATGAGATTCTTCTTAGCAAATCTGGTGCCTGTCAATACTTCCCCTCAGGGCTGCCAGTTGTGGAGTTAATCAATTCATGCTCTGATGTTGTCTGTAGCTCCCTACCAGGTGAGTTGGTTCTGGGGCCTTTTGAGAGTCATCCTAGTGCAGATTAATGTTACATGCTTACTGAGACTTTTCCTGTGCTACCTGTTAAAAGCTATAAAGCAATCAATGTTTGGTAACTGCTTCTACTGGGCCTGGGTTCACAGTGGGAGGGGCCAAGCTGCTTACCAAGACTGATTTCCATAGTACAAGGACAGTACAGATCATCAAGAGGAGCAATGTACCCAAATCCCCTTCTTCTTTCCAGCTGCCCTCTTGGTTCAGACACTAAAGAGCCTCTGGCAGTATGTGAGTTACATGAGCCAGGGGTCACTGGGTCACCATGTAGGTGTGAGTGGTGTTCCCCTGGTTAATATAGATTGAAACTCAGTGACAGCGTTGGTTCTGAGATCACTTAGTCAAAGACTCAATGCTCATTAAGTTCAGCTGCCATTGGCCTAGGGTCTGTGGACCTTTGTTGGGGGCTGTGGTCTTAGAGAGCCAGCTGAGTGAGGCCAGTAGAGTTTATTAGACTAAAAGACATTAATATCTGTCCAGTTGGTTGGAATGCCTGTGAGGGGAAAACATTTGCCCGTCCCCAAAGTCATACAACTCATTCTCTCTCTTCATTTCTTTGGTATCCCTTGAGTTTGCCTGGATTTTCTCGAGTTGGTCAAGAAAGATTACAACAGGGGTACAGGCTGGCTGAAACCAGTAGATTTTCCCTCAGGTTGTGAGCTTGGCAGAGAGGTGTCTCAGTTTTCCAGAGGGTGGGACTATTCTCCCCAGGATGATGCCATACGATGGCCCATGGGTACAAAGCCAGGCTTTTTCCCTTCTGAACTGTATTGACCTGGCTTCTTCTGTATATCCTTAGTTATAAGACTTCTGTTCAGCTAGTATTCAGATGGTTATCCAGGCTGATTGGTTTATAATTTAGTTGTAATTTTGATATGGTCCTGGGAAGTAGTTAGTGTGAAGTTTACCTACTCTGCTGTCATCTTGAATTTCAATATTCTTTTATGATATCTTTCCATAGCTCCTTAGTCCTCATAATCTATTCATTCTCTCAAGGACTCAGATTCAAATGGGAAGAATAAATGGGTTATTTCACTCAAAATCATATAAAAAGTACCTAATTTACAATTGCTTATCAGAGTTAAGTACTATAAATACCTATTTGGAACTTTAAAACAAAACAAAGCACAAACATTTTCCTATTGTATCTCCCAGGAAATCAGCCAGTTGATAACCTCTATAACTATTGGATCACATGCCACCATCAAAATAACAACAATAGCAACAACAACAATACAGTTGTTATAGCATAGGGAAAGAAGAAACCACAGCCCATCTAGAATACCTGGCTTTGCTATAAAGAGGGTACAGAGGAGTACCCCCTCACCTTTCCCCTCCCACCCCTTCTTCCCCCACAGGCATGAATCTCCTAAACTTTAAGGGACCCCATGAAGCTTGCAACCAGGCCAGCATTGGGCAGTGGCAGTTTATCCTGGCGAACCCCCTGAACCTGTGCCCAAGGTCCCCTTTTCTCTGACATTTTAGTGAACCAAAGCAGCCCAGCCTAGGCTCATTTCCCCAACCCTTCCTTGTTTCACTGTCCCCAGCTTTAATAAGCAACCTCTAAAATCCACCTGGATTCCTGTTGTGAAATTTTCCTGCAGGAAGTCAAGAACCCACACACTATTGCTGGCCCTAGGCAGACTCTCCTTTCTGGTAAACCCCTACTTGGTCCATAATTTTGCTCCTCAAAATATGCCTAGGAACCATGCTCCTTCATGAGGTGGTTAGTCTTAGCCTGGAGCAGAATTCTCACCTGGATCTGAGGTAGAAATCTGACCCTATCAACTTGACAGTGCTCTAGCTAGAATCCAGAAATTTAAGGCCACTCCTTTCTCCCTGGAGGACCTGTACCCAAACACTGAGAGACACTTCCTGACCCCAGGCTCCACTCACAACTCAGAAATCCTGAGTCCTGGCTCACACCTTTCCAGATACCCAGCACTCTGAAACACCACCCCTTGCAAGAGCCAACCAATCTCCACTTGGGTACCAATATCTCAGGCTCCTGACACCAACCAGCCCATGGAGATTCTCGAGTTGAGGTTCAGTTCCTACTCTCCAAACATTTAGGACTATCATCCTCAACCCTTATTGAACCCAGGCTCTCCATGCCCCAGCCCAGCAGGGACCCAGATGTTAGAGGGCAGCTGAGCCAGGGGTCAGGTTGTGGTGGGTAGGCCAAGAAGGGTGGGATCAGCTGGGATTGGGAAGGGTAGATAGCAACATGGGCAGCTGGCAGAGGGAAGGAAAAACCAGCAGAGAAAAAGAAACTGGGAGGGAGGAAGAGATAGTGAGAAGGAGAATCAAGGAGAGGAGGAAACAGCAGAAGTGGAGGGCTATAGAGAGAGAGAAAGAGGAAGAGATTGTGAGGGAGAGAGAGAGACTTGGCTAGTCAGAGAGGAAAAAAATAAAAACAGGATACAGAGGAGTTTGCAGGGTAGCTGATATATGCATACTAGGTATGAAATAGATAAGTGCTCTGTGATGGTGGCGAACCCTATTTGTTACAGTCAAGAGCCAAGAATGGTAATTATAATCTTAAGTTACTTTTTCCTAATGTGTGTGTGTGTTTTAAATAGTACTCGTGTTTAGAATTATTATTAGTGGGAGTGGGTTGTCCACTGGTAGAAGTGGGGGATCCCTTTCTCTACTCAGTGGTGGGGGTCAGATTCTTACAATATCTTGAGAAAAAGAATTTTCTAACCCTCTCATGGGAGGATGAGTGATTTTTATTTGCATAGAATTACATCCCTGGGTTTCTATGATCCCATTTCCCTTAAGCCAGTCCTGGAAGATGTGCATATGGGAATTTAGCATAGCTAAAAGCATAGCCAGAGTCCAAAGTTTCCATTCCATAATAAAGGTGAGTCCAGCATAGCATCAGGCTAATTACAGTTCTTTAGGTCATTGTGTGTGGGGTCCACATGGCTGTGGACCATGTGAGTGAATACAAGAGAACAGGAGCATGAGAGTCCCACAGGTCAGGAGTCAAACTTGAGCAAGAGGCAAAGAGAGAACTCCCATGTTTAGAAGCTTATGTACCTCAAACCTTCCTGTGCTTGCAGTGACCACGTTTACTCTGGCTAATGACCTGTTCCCAAGTGTGACTGACAGACAAGTACCTTCCCTTTTTTACCCAGATTTTACTGAGCATACCTATAATGTTTGCCTGTCCTTTGCCATGTTATTAACAATGGTATCATGATATCTTTTATCATAACACTAGAGGCCCAGTGCATGAAATTTGTGCACTGGGTTGGGGGGGGGCCCCAGCCCAGCCTGCCCCCTCTCACAGTCTGAGAGCCCTCAGGAGATGTCCTACAGATGGCTTAGGCCCTCTCCTCTGCGGGAGGTGACTGGCTGATCAGGGAAAGGCGCCACCCCTTTCACCCTGCTGCTGCTGCCACTGCTGGCCGCCGCAGCCACCAAGGTGTTTTCATCAACATGGACTCCAGACCCTTCACCACAAAAAAATGACAACTTTCTTTAGGCACTTTCAAGATGTCTCTTTCACAGAATATGACATTTCTATCTTTCTTTCTTTTTCTTTTTTTTTTTTTTTAATCCTCACATAAGGATATTTTCCCATTGATTTTTAGAGAGTGTGGAAGAGAGAGGGAAAGACAGAGTGAAACATCAATGTGAGAGGGACACTTCGATTGGTTTCCTCCTGTATGAGCCCTGACCTGGGCCCCAGCCAGGGAGGAGCCTGCAACCTAGGTACATGCACTTGATCAGAATCGAACCCGGACCCTGCGGTCCACAGGCCAAGGCTCTATCCACTGAGCCAAACCGGCTAGGGCAGGATATGACATTTCTTAGGCCCTCCAGCAGTGGACCTTCATTTTTTCCTCCAGGAGTAAGGTGGAAAAACCCTAGATCACCTTCTTGGATTCTTATTACCCAAGTTACAAGAACATTGCGAGTGGTGTACCAGGAGCTTAGCCAGTGAGTAGTCAGAAAAGATGTTTTATCTGAAGCTCACACGCAGAAGTGGGACTGCTGGTGCACGGTAGCTGGAGTAGCCCCAGGCCCTCCGTCTGTGTCCGCCCCAGGTCCCCCTGTCAGTGTCTGCCCCAGGCCCCCCTGTCAGTGTCCGCTCCGGGGCCACCTGAGCTGGCGTGGTGGCTCAGGCCGGCCCCCTTGTCTCTGTCTCTGTCTCCACTCTGGTTCTTACCTGCGCATGCAGCCTCCTCCTGACTGGTCGTGACTGTTATGGTGTCCCGGCCTAATTTGCATATTACCTCTTTATATATAGAGAGAGATATAAGAGTGTAATATATTTCATTTATTATGACTTTATTTTTTTGGTCAAACATCTATAAAAATTACCCACTGAAGAATTCACCATTTGGGGCTTTTAGTTGATTATTGGTGTAGAATTATAAAAGCCTAATCAGCCCAAGAAAACAGTTCATTTTTCACTCCCACACCAGTTCTGTCTCTTACCCTGGGGAACAGATAGTAACATCCTATCTAATAAAAGGGTAATATGCAAATTAACCATCACTCTGTCATAATAGCCACAAGATTGTGGCACCCAGTCTTCTCAGCCCCAGCCCCACCAGAGCCCCCCAGTCCTGGGCCGGGGGGGGTGGCCGCTGAGAGCAGGCAGTGTGAGCAGCCTGGTGGAATGCTTACTTCATCCCCACGGCGATAAGGCAAGCGTTCTGCTCCCAGCTGAAGATGGGCCTCTGGGCCATGGAGAGCCTTTGGGCAGCGGGCTCGGAGCAGCCAGGCCCTGCAGAGAGCTACTGGCGCATGGATTCGTGTTCAGGGCTACTAGTAACTTATAACAGTCTTTCTCACAACTCATTGATCATGAATCATTGCTTTGTAGATGATGTAAATATTTAAAATTAGAAGATGCAATTTTGGTTATCAAAAATGTAGACTCAAACCTGTTGAGATTTTAAATGTCTTCCATTACACATGTCTTTCATTTAGTATCCTTTTGTTTTATATATTCTAATTAGTTTGATTTAAATACACATGTAATAAAAAATGAAGACTTCATAGAAATGCTGAATTCCATTCTTTGCCAAGAATTTAGGTATTTTACTAATCATTAAAAGTGAGGGTAAAATAATATCAAATAGAAAATAAATCATAACAAACTGTGCCCCGAAAATTGGGAGAGTGTGTAGCAAATACTGGTCATAGTAAGCACTAAAATTTCTCAGCTAATGCCAATTATCAAAGTTAATGGAAAATCCGGAATAGCTGCTAATAATTGAATTCAATAGAGAATTGATAGCACATGGTGATCAGCAATGTTAATGGAAAAAGTCTCACACCAAATTGCTCCTTTTCAGATGTCATCTCAGAATAGTAAAAAGCTGTGTGAGTTTTGACTTATGTTGACAATTTCCATTTCTTTGCATTAATCACGTGTATATAATATGAAATAGGTGCAGTTTATTGTGGCAACAGGGGTTTAATTATTGCTTCAAATGTATTTGCAAAAGTGTATTTTTTACGACTTTGGAACCCTAACAATGGAAGTGATCACTTCTAATTGTCCACAGAATCCCTGAGAGCTATCTAGCATGATAATCTGGTCTTTAGATTTGGAATTTTGAAAGGCCCATTTTCTTTTTACTGTGAATCAAAGGCCTCTGGTTTTCTCAGTGCATAAAGCCATTACCAATCTCACAGATAATATGTGGTATGAAAATGTAACCTTTCCTGTTTCCTCTCTAACTAAACAAGGAACTTTGGCCTGAATTTATTCTTGTTATTTCTAATTTTCTGGGTTCAATTATTATGTTGATTGTATAGGATAAACTCTACAGTGAGCATGGTGACCATCTGATTAACAGTATTCAGACCATAGGAATTGTGTGGGCAAATGGGGAACCAGAACTGATAGCATGTAATTAGGAATTATTTACCAGAACACCTTTTATTGCAGTTGACCAGGTTCATTCTTGCCTAACTATTCCCATTCCTTCCAGATTCTGCGCATTTGCCCTTCCCATCCTCCTATTATGCTATCCTCCATCCAACTTGTGTACTCAGATATATTTATGCTTCAATGCCTGGCCTTAATCTCACCTCTATTATGATACATTTTCTGATTATCATCTGATTTCACTTATTTGCATAAGCAAGCACTCATTGTCTGTGTTGCAGATTTGATACTCGTACTGTCTTATATCATTTGACATATATTATTACTTAAATTTTAATCAGTCCAACCATTACAAGGCAATAAGCTCCTTTTAGCAAAAGGAGTCTGGTAATTCTTTGTCTTCCACACAGTGCATAAATCTAAGTAGCTTCCACATAGGAGACAGAATTGAGGGGGAAAAAAGATAGCGAGAGAGACCATTGAAACTGGAGTTAGATATGTAGATATAAGCATTATTTAGCTCTGCCATTTTAAAATCCTGAAATATTTCCCAAGTTACCTGAGCCCCATGAGAATCAGATATCTTATTCAGTAAAATGGGAGAATTCCTGGGCAATTTATCTCTAATTTGGTTGTCAAGAGCAAATGAGATTGCACATGTGTATAGGCTTATTCATATGTGAATGGATATATTGCAAATAGATCTCATCATTGTAATAAGTATTTAATACATGTTTGAGCATAGCTTTCAATATATAATTTTTAATTCATAGTTTTCACTTACAATTTTTAGCTTCTTCTGACGGAAGACAGAACAAAAAATCTCCAAAATATGTAAAATTGAAAAATAACATAATTCAATGTAATGAGTAAAGGGAAAACAAAGTGAGAGATTGCAAATGGAGTCAATGACTGTGAAGGCAAACAAGTTCTGTAGATCTGGAGTCTGACATGGCACACAGCTCAATAGAACCAGAATTTTATATTTCTATACAAAAAGGCTAATTTAAATGTAAATCATTTTGGAGTGCCAGTATGTTGTAAGTATCTGGTTATTTGCTCTAATAAGAACTATATTATTGCCCTCAAAAAACTTCAATCTAAATAACAGAATAGTCTTCCCATAGGATAACAAATTGAGCTCTAATATGTAAAATAGTTCATATTCCAAACTTATTAAATCTTGAATTCACACTATTTTTTATTTTCACTAAAATACAAATATAACTAGATATAAAAACTCCAGTTCATAGACCATGCAGAAATTATAAAATATAGATTAACTAGAGGCCCAGTGCACGAAATTCGTGCATGGGGGGTGTCCCTCAGCCCAGCCTGAACCCTCTCCAATCTGGGACCCCTAGAGGGATGACCGACTGCCTGTTTAGGCCCGATCCTACTGGACATTCCTCTCACAATCCAGGACTACTGGCTCCCAACGGCTCACCTGCCTGCCTTCCTGATTGCCCTTAACCATTCTGCCTGCCAGCCTGATCACCCCCTAACCACTACCCTGCCAGCCTGATTGATGCCTAACTGCTCCCCTGCCAGCCTGATTGTCCCTAACTGCCCTCCCCTGCAGGCCTGGTCACCCCTAATTGCCTTCCCCTGCAGGCCTGGTCACCCCTAACTGCCCTCCCCTGCAGGCCTGGTCTCCCCCAACTGCCCTCCCCTGCAGACCTGGGTCCCCCCCCAACTGCCCTTCCCTGCAGGCCTGATTGCCCCCAACTGCCCTCCCTTGCAGGCCTGGTCCCTCCCAACTGCCCTCTCCTGCTGGCCTGATCGCCCCCAACTGCCCTCCCTTGCAGGCCTGGTCCCTCCCAATTGCCCTCCCCTGCTGGCCATCTTGTGGTGGCCATCTTGTGTCCACATGGGGGCAGCCATCTTTGACCACATGGGGGCAGCCATCTTGTTTGTTGGAGTGATGGTCACTTTGTATATTACTCTTTTATTAGATAGGATTATCTATTTAATAAGGAACATGCTTAAGCACAGAAAGTAAATTTGAAAATGTTTGGTTCTTTGAATAGGGTACAAATTATTTTTTACTTATGTTTTTATAAACAACTAGGGGCCCAGTGCACAAATTCATGCACCTTGAAAGGAACTGTGGGCTGCGAGGCTGTGGTGGGCACAGGGGTGGGCCTTGGTCCATCCTCCACACCCATGCCTGGCCCCTCCTGCTGCAGCCTCTGGTCCCCTGTCTGCCGGCAGCCCCACTCCTGTTGCCACAACTCCCACACGCTGATGGTGCCTGCCCTGCTCACACCCGCTGATGGCATGGAGAATTGGGGCCGGCACCAGCAGTGGGTGCAACTGGGGCAAGTGCTGTCAGCGGGTGCGAGTGGCAGCTGCTGCCCCAATCTCCCCTCAGGAGCAAGGGGAAGTGGAAAAGCCTAGAGGGGTGATTGGGGGTGGCAGCCGCCACTTGAACCCTCTGATGGCACCAAGCAATCAGGGCTGGCACCGGGCACTGGCAGTGGGTGCGAGTGGTGGCTCTGGCACCTGCAGCAGGTGTGAGTGCCAGGCAGGACTGCGGCACATGGGAGCAAAGAATTTGTAGTAACTACCAGAGGCCCACGCCGATGACAGCCAACAGCGCCCCGCTTTGGTCTGGTGCCCCCACTCACCTGCTCCACCATCCCACCATGGCCTATGCCTGCTATGTTCTGTGTGCGCCCCCTGGTGGTCAGTGCATGTCATAGCGACCAGCTGTTTGGTTGGTTGGTTATTCCACCGTTTGGTCTATTTGCATATTAGCCTTTTATTATATAGGATATAATCAAGGAAGGAAAAAAATGAAAGGAAAACTAGATAAGCATTTTTCTGATTTGGAGAATGGTAAAGATAGAAGAATAGGTGATGGCAGAAACAAATTCAACTGCTTTCTAAGATTAGATAGGTTATTTAAAATAAGTGAATGATCAATTATAGTGAGTGGAATAGATATGGAAAATGGAAGGAAGAACATCTGTAAAACAAGTAAATTCAAACTTTTGAAATATTACATGTCCCAAGCAAAAAATTTCATTACAAAATACCTGTGAATGCTGGATAGCATATTACCAACTTTAAAAAAAAATGTTGACTGGAAATATCAACGGAAAATGTCCAAGAACCAAAAAATTAGAGGGAACGAAAAACTAGCACTAACATTGTGGCTGTATTTGGAGAGTATCCTGCACATGAGTTATTTCTGGCCAGAAGTGCTTGAGTTATTTATGGCCAGAAAATATTAGACAATAGAACCTGGGGGCTGCAAAAGACAGTAGTATGACAAAAGCCCCTTGCACTAAACCACTAAATCTACATGCCTGATAAAATGGAAATTTTGGGGAAAAAAAATCATCAGCTCAGAAAGACAGTAAAAATTCTTTCAGTTTCAACCTGGGCTGTGAATGAGACCAAATATTGCTCTGGGAATATAGCCTGGAATGGTACCTCTCATGACTTTGCAGTTAAATTTTATGTTACTGCCATAGTCTCCAAACTCCTAAGTTTAAAAGTTTGCATAAAATGTAAACTAGGGCCCTGGCCAGGTGTGGCTCCGTTGGTCGGAGCATTGTTCCGTACATCAAAAGGTTGCAGGTCAGGACACCTGCCTAGGTTGCAGGTTTGGTCCCCAATTCAGGTGCATATGAGAGGCAACTGATCAATGTTTTACACTTATCTCTCTCTCTATCTATCCTCCCCCACCCTCCCTATCTCTGTAAAATAAATAAAATCATATCCCCAGGTGCAGATTAGAAAAAACAAAAATGTACATTAGGACCCCACTAAACCCTAATGCACCTAGCAAAAGCAACCAAAATACTTTTTGGAGGAATATGGTTTTATATTATGGAAACTCCATTGACTATGTACTCATAGTCTGAAATTACAGAATGTCTGAGAATAAAACAGCAGACATATCACACAGTCAAATTAGACTCCCAAGAACTTGATAGAACTATTGGGAAAATGCTACAAAATTTGAGTTTAAAGTATATATAGTCTCAAAAAATATTCAAAATTATAAAAACTAGAGGTCCAGTGCATGAAAATCCATGCACTCGGGGGGAGGTGGGGTCCCTCAGCCTGCCTGCACCCTCCAGGAGCCCGCAGGGAGCGGGCCTAAGCCACAGTCTGGCCTCCCTCTGCAGGAAGGGACCGGCAGGCCGAATGGGGGACCACAACAGGTAGCGAACGGCCAGCCCTGTCCCCCACCGCCCCACCACCACCACTGGTGGCCTCCTTCTGTGGGAGATGACTGGTGGGACAATCAGGGGATGGTGCCCCCTATCGTACCTCCACCACTGCCAGTCTCCACCACCATCAATTACTGTCCCCTCCCTCTACCTGCTGGCACCCTCCCCTGCTGGTCCCGCCCCTGCTGGCCCCGCCCCCACCAACTGGTTGTTCTGCTGTTTGGTCAATTTGTATATTAGGCTGTTATTATATAGGATAAGACAGTATCAATAAGGAATAGATGTTATTCCTTGAACAAAAGATTGATCATTAAAAGTTGTACCTGCTCTATCCACAAGTGCTTGACTACCTTCAAAAGCCTCACAGACATTATTATTTTTAAAAAGTTCAACCACAGAAAATGTAAATTATATACAGTGATCAAAATTCACAACCTGTGAAAGTTTGGGGGAATTCTTGGGTGAATAGCATCAAGTTGGAGATTGCCCTTCCCATTTTATGTTGATTTTGAGGCAATGATCAGTTTATGCTCAAGAAGGCTTCAGAAGAAGCACTCTCCTTGATTTAGAGCCAATTTTCAAAGAAGGTGAAGGGATTAGTCAAATAACATATCTGTATAACACAGACACAGATAACAGTGTGATGATGACCAGGGGGAAGGAGGACAGGGGCTGGGTAGAGGTGGGCAAAAGAGGGCAAAACGCGGACATCTGTAATGTCAAAAATGAAATAAAGTTTAAAAAAGATAAAAGACGAGGATGGAAAGAAGCAACATGGAAGATAGGGGAATTTGGTTTTAATGAACTAATAATTTCAGAAAGGTCAATGGAAATAGTCTCTTGAAGGAGATCAGTAGTGAAAGAAAGAAAATTAGGGCTTTAAGCAGCTGTGAAAGAGGTTTATGAGTACATGATATGATAGCTAGCTAATGGGTTTTGCATATGGACAAGTAGACACAGATGATAGATTTAAGGAACATGGCTTGAAACTAGTGGATTAAAAATGCTAAATTGTATATGAATCCTGATGGTTTCAGCCTCCAGGTTATTTCTCAGCACTCAAAAGGCATGCTTCTAGATTTCCTGGCATCTATTAAGCACAATTCTCCCAAGTCATGTTTTTGTTGTTGTTGTTGTTGTTTTGTTTTGTTTTGTTTTTGCCATGCGTCTTTGATAGTATAGTATGAGTTTCTTATACTTGCTGATCTTTGAACCTGGGAGATTATTTGGATTCCAGAATTCTCTACTCTAAAAGTAACTAAGACTAGGAGGCTTAGTGTTCTAAGTGCTGTAAATTAAAAACTTTATTAGATTAGGGAGAAAATACACATCAGCTGGAGATAAGATTTGCAAGATCCCATAGGCCTCCTACTTAGCAGAGTTATAGGAGTATGTGGTGAGGACAATTCCTGAGACTTACAGTCTTTTAACTGAGAAGCCCTGAAGTGGCTGTAAAAGAATTTTCCTCCAGTGGCTGAGGGCAGGACTAAGTGGGCCCTGAGTTGCTTTAGGAGGAGTTTTATTGGTTGAAGATAGCTAGGAAATGGAAGCCATGGTCTTCAACCCACCTTATACAGTGTAAGTTTTAGAGGGTAAAAATTACACAAACTATATCATCACACTTTATGATCATAACCCTCACAAGTACACTTAGCTTTTTCTCTTCTAATGCTGAAATAATCTGCCCTTCTCCATAGCCATTTCTTAATCTTTTAAAGAAATAAACATTGTACTGTATTTCTAGAAAAAAGTCAACAATTAAGCTCTCCCTACAGTTGGTTTATAGATTTCCATATTCTTAGTGGCAAGTTATTTAGTGTGTGTGTGTGTGTGTGTATACATGTGTGCATATGTATGTGCGTGCAGTGAAGAGCATGTGGACATGAATATATTTATATGATGCTCTCAGTCCACGTTTTCATTGTCTCTTTAAGATTTTTAAGAAAGTAAAGAACAAAATAAAAACAGAAAATAATTTTAAATGGCATTTCAACTAAATTTTTTCTCAGTTCACAAAACTGAAACATTGTAAGGAAAAGATCACATTTAACCTTTCTAAAGAAATGAACCAAGCTTTGCTATCACTACTTTTTTACACTGGTTCCATGTGGGTGGTCTTTTATTTCATAGGGCATATTATTCTCCTGTTATATATGACAGCCACTACTGTATGTCATTTTTATCCAGGACAATAAAGTGAAGGCAAAGTTTCCTTCTAAACTTAGTAACCGGCTTCTCTTACTGTGACGAATGTTTATGGATTCCTCTAATTACACGTCTGGTTTAAAGCTAAGATACCAAGAGAATACAGTTCTCTTTTGTAAAGTTCCCAAGGTTTTTCTATAATAATCAATTACTATAATGAGTTTTTTTAAAGCTTCCATTCATCATTTTCTTAAATATATAAACTACCAGGATAAAGATAAATAGCCATAGCCAGAAAACCCTGAGGCACTCTACCAAAGGTTTCATTTAAATCAAAATCAACTGGAAAATATGTTGGGTTTTATTTCAAAGTCAATCCTGGTTAGGTTAAAAAATGTGCAAAACAGAAAAGGAGTAAAAGAAAATCCTTGATAAGCTAGCTTCACAAGAAGATAAAGTATCACTCTTACAATCACTGTAGTTCACATATATTTGTTAAATGGGTCTCACTAGCCAGGTCTTCTACTTTTAAAACTAGAAACAAATTCTTTACTTAGGCCTTTTCTAACCTATTAACTTATTATCTCTTTCTGTTCTTAGAAAAACAGTAGCCAAATGGGGGGTTATTTGGCAAATCTGTCTTAACTAGGGTTTTTCAACTTTGGTACTATTACCTTTCTGGCAGGTAGAATTCTTTGTTGAGGGATGTTGTCTTGTGCACTGTGGGGTGTTTAGCAACCAGCTGCCAATAGCAGATACCCACTCCTCTGAATTGTCACAAGCAAAACTTTCTATAGACATTGACAAATGTCCTTATGGGGCAAAGCCCCCCTCCAATTTGAGAACAACTGCTCTATACTTTCCATAAGCATTAAATGAAAAAGAATTCAGTAGAATATGCTTGTAGCATAAAAATGGCATTAAACGGAGAAAACTAGGGCACAAAGTAAGATGACTCAGCTAGCTGGAACTTGGAAGGGATGAAATTGGGTAAGATTTAGATGATGATGGAAGAAATGACAATGAAAGCATGGAAAGGTTTCCTATATCATTTACCCATGATTGTCCTATATCCTATATAATAAAAGCCTAATATGCTAAGTGTCCTGTTGTCCAGTGTCCATTCAACCAATCAAAGCATAATATGCTAATGATATGCTAAGGCGACTCAACCACTTGCTATGATGCGCACTGGGGGCAGACAGTCAACAGGTTGACCAGTCACTATGATGTTCACTTACCATCAGGGGGTAGATGATCCGACTGGTAGGTTAGCTAGCTGCTGAGGTCCAGCCAATTGAGACTGAGTGAGATGGGCCGGACACACCCTGGAGCCCTCTTGTGGTCCCTCCCTGGCTGGTCAACCTCCTGTGTCCCTCCTTGGCCCCAATCATGCACTGGTGGGGTCCCTCAGCCTGGCCTGTGCCCTCTCACAATCCAGGACCCCTTGGGCGATGTTGGAGAGCCAGTTTTGGCCAGATCCCACAGGTCAGGCCAAGGGACTCCACTGGTGCACGAATTTGTGCATCGGGCCTCTAATATATATAAAATCTTTATTGTTGAAAGTATTACATAGGTTCTCCTTTTTCCCCCCATTAACCTCTTCTAGCCTGCTCCTGTCCCCCCTTCCCCAAACCCTCACCCATCCAGGCCCTCACCATCCCACAGACACCCGTCTGTGTCCATGGGTTATGTATACATACATACAAGTTCATTGGTTGATCTCTTCCCACCCACCCTCCCCTGCCTTCCCTCTGAGGTTCAATATTTTGTTCATATTTCTATGTCTCTGGGTCTGTTTTTGATCATCAGTTTATTTGGTTCATTAGATTTCACATATGAGTGAGATCATGTGATACTTATCTTTCTTTGACTGGCTTATTTTGCTCAGCATAATACTCTCCAGATCCATCCATGCTGTTGCAAATGGTAGGATTTCTTTCTTTTTTATTGCTGTGTAGTATTCCATTGAATAAATGTATTACAGTTTTTTGTTTGTTTTGTGTTGTTTTTTTAAATCCATTCATCTGCTAGGTGATGGGCACTTTGACTGTTTCCAAATCTTAGCTATTATAAATAGAAGTGCTATGAACATAGGGGTGCATTTATTCTTTCTGATGAGTGTTTTGGGTTTCTTAGGAAATATTCCCAGAAGTGGGATCACTGGGTCAAATGGGAGTTCCATTTTTAATTTTTTGAGGAAATTCCATACTGTTTTCCACAGTGGCTGTACCAGTCTACATTCCCATCAGCAGTGTACTAGGGTTCCCTTTTTTCCACAACCTTGCCGACACTTATCTTTGGTTGATTTGTTGATGATAGCCATTCTGACAGGTGTGAGGTGATATCTCATTGTTGTTTTGATTTGCATCTCTCAGGTGATTAGTGTCTTTGAGCATTTTTTCATATGGCTCTTGGCCATCTGTATGTCTACTTTGGAGAAGTGTCTATTTAGGTCCTTTGTCCATTTTTTAATTGGATTGTTTATCTTCCTTTTATTAAGTTGTATGAGTTTCCTATATATTTTGGAGATTAACCCCTTGTCAGATATATCATTGGCAAATATGTTGTGGGCTCTCTTGTTATTTTGTTGATGGCTTTTGCTGTGCAGAAGCTTTTTATTTTGATGTTGTCCCATTTGTTTATTTTCTCCTTAGTTTCCATTGTCTTAGGAGATGTATCAGTAAATATATTGCTACAATAGATGTCTGAGATATTGGTGCCTATTGTTTCTTCTAGGACTTTTATGGTTTCACATCTTACATTTAAGTTTTTTATCCAATTTGAATGTATTCTTGTGTATGGTGTAAGTTAGTGGTGTCTCTTTTAAAATTACTATTTCTTAAGTGTGTACTTTCTGCAAGATATATTCTTTAATCTTGCTTATCTTCATCTCATGTCTTTCCTGTTTTAATGTGCATTTTCATTTAGTAAACATATTGATCATTTGATAATATCTTTATTAGAATTTATATGTACTGATTTGTGAATTGTCTATGATCTTTCCTCATTTTTTCTCTTTCTGTTTTCTTTTATTCATTAGCTTATAAAGGCATTGATATAGTAAAATATTAATTATTATTCACACATGTAAAAAATTACATTTTAGTTTATGAATGGTATTTCTAAAGAAAAAGAGAAAGTAACAAGATAAAAGTTTGATAAAATTGACCTATTAAAGTTTTTTTAAATTGCCCTCTTTACCTTCATTAAAATATTGATTTCCTAATATTAAAAATATGATTACATGTGGATACATAGCAAACAAAGAAGAGAACTGCAACATATATTAAATGATTATTCACAGTAATGAGGTCATAGATGATTTTTATATTTCTTTGTGTATTTTTAAATTTCTCCTAAATTTCAATGCATTTGTAATGTTATTGTAAGCAAAATACACTAAGAAAATATAATTTTAATTGTTTTGTAAAGGCAGATTACAAAAATTACCTGCAACTGCAGTTTTTCTTAGTTGGGATTCAGCAAGTTTCTATACATTAGATACACCTAATATTTGTTTCAGGAAAGTGATGGTAATTTATAAAGGAGGCTTGGGAGGGGCAGATGAAGGGTGGTGGGGGTCAATGGGAAAAGAAGCAAAGGGGGCATCTGTAATACTTTAAACAATAAAGATAAATTAAAAAAAATAAAAAGGACTCTTTAAAGTATTGTTATTATGTTTTTACATTTGGAGGTTCTTAACTTACAGCATGATAAAATATTCTAATTATACAGGTTTTTAGCGAGAATCTGACACACACATAAAAAATACTAGGCTGAGAACTATAAGCATGAAGTTTGAATTCTGCCCTCATACTTTTTGAGAGCATTTCCTTAGACAAGCCACCAAGATTTCATAGTTCAGTCTTCTCTGTGTAAGTGACATATCTCCACTTCTTCCTTATATTGCAGATGTAATGGACTCAAGAGAAAAAAAGAGAATTAGAAAACAGTGCTAGCTAGTTTTAGATATTTATATTTTAATAGTGTTTATTTGCCTGCAAAACGTTTTGTTTTCAAATGAAGTGTGGAATGTAATATCAAATCATCATGCATAAGAGGATACTACTTTAAAATATTTTATATGATTAATAACATGAACAACTGTTTTCCTTGTATTTTAAAATTATTTGTTGACTTCTTGACTATAAAAGCTTCTCATTCATTTTTCCTGCCACACATTTCCAAAGAAATATTTTAGATAAACCTAACCAGAATCCTGAGTTCTAAACAATAGCATCTGAGTTTTTTTCCCTAAAATTAAATATCAATATGTACCATCCCAATTAACTTTTAAACTGAAGACCTCACAGGCACATCTGAAGGAAAGTAAGAGTCATCTAAAAAGATGGGTATAAATTACTGAAATTGCAGTGTGCCCTCTGGAACTAGTGTTTTTGGCTTATCATGGACCTTATAAGGCATAATTTTTAGGTAAATGATACTTGATTTGCTACTTATTTTGGGGGAAGGATGACTGGGTTGCCTCAAAATAAAATATATCCCATGACAATGACTTATACAGAACATTGAGTTTATGGAAAAAGCAGTGGTCCAGAGAAATACCTTCTTATTTATGTCAAGGATTTAAAAAATGCTACATTTAAATTTAATATCATAATGAGCAGTATTTCGCTGCATGATAGGCCTCATTACACTGCAGCATGTACAGTATTTGGCTTACTTAACAATTTTTATCAATCATTTAAAAATGGACAGTGCACTAAAAAAGTGATAGAGGTTTACTTTACAGCTCTTAAATCTACAAAAATGTACACTGAATCAGGAAAAAAAAAAAGACAAATAAATATAAGAAGTATTTGGTAAATCCTGGGCCCATTATTTAATTTATTCAGAAACCAAAGATAATGATTGTTAATTGTATTAACAAATGCAATTTCTATTTGTGACAAAAAATCTCTCTCTGATTTTCTTTTTAAGATTTACCATTTTCTACCTATATGAATTTGTCAAATTTGTATGAAACATCAACTTCCTGTCACTTTTAGAGTCTACCCAATTATTGCAACAATTAATTCTTCCCATTTTATCATAGTTTGAAGCAATCTGAATCAAGGACTCCTTTCTAAATTCCTCTAAATGTGAATATACAAAACATGAAAACAAAAACAGCAATAATGTGGAAACTTACTGGTTGATTTCACTGACATATTTTAATTCTTCTTCTTCCTTTTCAGGTATTCAAGTTTGAATTATATTAATATTTACTCCACCCTTGTCCTTATTTATAATCATGAATAGTATCTTCTTTTTTAAATCATTGCTTCATGAATTTTTACTTATACTTTTGCATGACTTGTTGTGTCACAATTATTTTAAAAGAATTAGATTTGTAGTAGATGATATTAGGTGAATATAATCCCTGGCGCTGTCTCTGATTCTGGGCAAAAATTTTAATTTTTCTGGGCATAAGTGGCTCTGCTATAAGATAAGAATATTTTTGGCTAAGTACTAATGTAAGAATTGACTATGAAAATGAGAACATATTTTATTAAATAGATAGTATTTACATTTCTGTAGTAGGAAATTTGTGATATTGTGACCAATATTGTGACCAAACTTCCTACAATACCTATTTTTCTTTTTAATTCATTTATTACATTCCCCCCAACTAGAATATGAATTATTTAAAAGAAAAAGAAGTTTGTTTTACTCGCAGTTATACTTACATCCTTAGAACAGTGTTTTGGTATAAGGTAGAATCTCAGAGAAAAATTTTTCAGAACTAAATTAACAAATATTCACATTTCTAAAATATTGTAGCAACTCTCATCAGTTAAAAAAATTGATTTATTCTTATTAAACTATATTAAAAGTAACTTCACTAATATTTAGGAATCCAGGAATAAAGAATCCCACTGTAAGTCAACTGTCAGAGTGATTCTTAAATAGATAGCTTTTATTTTTTAAAGAAAAATGTTTCAAATTCACCTACCTTATTCTACCACACTGGAGCTATTGGAAAGCACAGGGATTAGTATGGGTTGGTCTTAAAAGGCCATATTAGATACCTCTGGTATAATTTTTCAAAATGGTGTACAGTGTTTTAACTTTAATGGCAGCCATGCAGCTAAAACCACATATGCTTTTTAAAAAACATATCTCTAAGTGGACTGTCATTAATACGTATAAGTAATAAAATGATATACTTTTGTTTTAGATATATAAACATTATCATGTTTATATCAGCATAATTACGAACTTTTTTGCACCATTATAGCTGGGTTTCATTCTACTATCACTAGCTGCTTAATAGCAAAAAGGCTCCATTTTCAATGGAAGCTTTTAGAAATTTTTTTTAACTATATTTGATATAAGACAGTGTTGTCCTGATGGAAAAAAAGCTTCTTTTTATATGTGCATTTACATTAGAAATAATCCACTAAGATATTTATTCATATCCTGAATAGAGCTTTTTAGTATAGAGTTTCAGTTGGAAAAAAAATATGGCAATGTGATGAGTTTGTTACAAAACATATAATAGTCTCAGCACCCTGCTTGCCTGCTGTAAATATATGATTTTTAATAAAAAAGAATATACATTTAGTCTTCCTTTGTCAAAACATGTTACTTATGACCTGCAATATGGCTATGGTCCTAAATTTCTTCTAAATATGAGACATCTACCATGCCAGATTACATGATAACTTCACAAAATGGGCAAATATTCACCAGAAACCGTAAGGTGAATTCTAATAAAGTCAACTACTACATAATATAAAAAGCTATTACATAGTAATTCATTTCAACAGTCCAAAATAAAAAAAAGAATAATTAGAAAAAAATGAATAGGCTAAATACATTAGAGTCTCTGAATTTTTTGCTTGTGTTTAAGCAACAGACCTAGGGTATTTTAGTATCATAGGATCTTAGCACTAGGAAGAATATCAATGACCTTATAGTTCAACTTTTCCTTTTTCTCTCATTTGCAGATGAACAAATCCAGAGAGAAAACTATTAAAGTGTTTTTTCTTAATTAAAACATTCATTAATATGTGTCTCAAAAATCATTATCCTATATAATAAAAGGCTAATATGCAAATAGACCAAACTGTGGAACAACCGAACAACCAAACAACCAGTCGTGATGACGTGTGCTGGCCACCAGAGGGCAGACGCTCAATGCAGGAGCTGCCTCTGGTGGTCAGTGCGCTCCCACAGCCAAATTCCCATGGCTGGCCAACCTCCCGCAGTCCCTCCCCCTACCAGCCAGCCCTGATTGTAGCCAACCTCCTGCGGTCCCTCCCTCTGGACTAGGCAAGATGGCCCCAATTGGCCCCTATTGCTGGCCAGGCCAAGGGACCCCACCTGTGCACAAATTTGTGCACCTGGCCTCTAGCTTTACTTTAACAATATTTTTCAAAAATTATTTGTACAGAGAGTTTGTAGTTTATGGTTGCACCCTCACTATACACCCAAGTGAATATAAAATGATTAAACAGTAATCTCCCTGAGTTTTTAATTCATAGAAGCTATTCGAGGTTTTTTTATTGTTTTTTATTTTTACCAAGTGTTATAAAAATTTCTCCTTAGTGAAGGACCTATTCACAGTGGCTCAGGGCAATATTTAAGGCACTCATGTCTTAGTCACAGCTCAGACAGAGACACAGAAAACTGTGCAGTCAGCTTTGAGCATCATGACAAGACAGATATTTTATTAATTACTAGAGGCCCAGTGTATGAATTCATGCATGGGTAAAATCCCTCTGCCTGGCTGGCCATAGGGGCTGACTGGGCCATCTCTCCCAGTCCTGATCAGGGCCAATTGGGGCTGGCTGGTGGGGAGGAGGGACCGTGGGAGGTTGGCCCATCCATCGGGCAGAGGGACCGCAGGAGGTTGACAGGCTGGGGGGAGGGACCTCGGGAGGTTGGCCAACTGCAGGAGGTTGCCTGTGGGAGCTCACTGAACTCCAAGGGACAGCTCCTGTGTTGAACATCTGCCCCCTGGTGGTCAGTGCACATCATAGCGACCAGTCATTTGGTCAACCGGTAGTAACAGTTGCTTAGGCTTTTATATGTATAGACTAGAGGCCCGGTGCATAACATCTGTGCATGGGGCGGGGGGGTTCCTTAGCCCAGCCTGCACCCTCACCAATCCAGGACCCCTCAGGTGATGTCTGACTGCCGGTTTAGGCCCAATCCCATAGAGCCTAAACTAGCAGTCGGACATCCCTCTCACAATCCAGGACTACTGGCTCCTAACCACTCACCTGCCTGCCTGCCTGATCGCCCCTAACCACTCTGCCTGTCTGCCTGATGCCACAACTGCTCTCTTGCCTGCCTGATCACCCCTAACCTCTCTGTTGCCTGCTTTATAGCCCCTAACCACCTCTGCCTGCCAGCCCGATTGCCCCTAACTGCCCTCCCCTGCCGGCCTGATTGCCCCTAACTGCCTCTGCCTGCTGGCCTGATCACCCCTAACTGCCCTCCCCTGCCAGCCCAGTCACCCTTAACTTCCCCCCCGTACCAGCCTGGTCACTCCCAACTGCCCTCCCCTGCTGGCCTGATTGACCCTAACCGCCTCTGCCTTGGCCTCCACCACCATGGCTTTGTCTGGAAGGACGTCCAGATGGATGTCTGGTCTAATTAGCATATTACCCTTTTATTAGTATAGATTAGTAACATATGGGAACCATGTTATCTGCTTGTGTCTTAAATAGTCCACTCAGAGAGCTGTCAGCTAAGATCAGAATCTCCATGGCTAAGAGGCAACAACTCTCTGGTGACTGAGAGGAAAAGTGGGAAGAAGGGAGCTTAGACAATGGGTTTAAACAGACTAAAGGGAAAAGAGAAGGGAACAGGAGAGGTTTGTCTACCACTGCTAGAAGTGGTCACTAGGGGGATCCCAGGAGTCCAAACAAAAGTTGAGGGGATAAGTGAAGTGGAATGATGAACACATCTCTGAAACTTCACTCCTTTCCCCATCCCCAGTAGGTTGGAATAGATCACTTAAACTTCAGATAAGGTTGAACTTATATGTTCTTTTTTGTTTTGTTTGAGTGCTTGTCTGAATAATGAACAGACCATTTTATTTTAGCCTATACCACCAGTTTCTTATACCATAAAGGAACACAGCAGGAGTTAGGTGCCTAAGGAAAGAACATCACAGGTTCAAAGGAAGTGGAACAGCAAAACACAGTTGATCCAAGAGAATGGGGAGATCTAGAATAAAGTTTTTTTTTTTTACATTAAATAATTTTTATTTTTCAATTACAATTGACATATTATATTAGTTTCAAGCTTACAACCGAGTGATTAGACATTGTATAACTAAATTATCATCCCGATATATCCAGTACTCATCTGACACCATACATAGTTATTACAATATTATTGACTATATTACCTCTGCTATACTTTATATTTCCATGTCTATTTGGTAACTACTAATTTGTACTTCTTAATCCCTTCATATTAGTCACCTACCTCCCCACCCCACCTCATATCTAGCAACCATCAAAATGTTCTCTGTATCCATGACTTTGTTTCTATTCTGCTTTTTCATTTATTTTTTAGATTAAATTATTAATAGACATGTATTTATTGCAATTTTATTATTCATATTTTAGATTTTATTTTTCTTCTTGAAGTAGACCCCTCAATATTTTCTGTAATGCTGTTTTGGTGGTGATGAACTTCTTTAGTGTTTTGTTTTGTTTTGTTTGTCTGTCTGGGAATATCATTATATGTCCTTAAATTCTAAATGATAGTATTACTGGTCAAATAATCTTGGTTGTAGGTCCTTGCTTTCAATCACTTTTAATATTTCTTGCCAATCCTTTCTGGCCTGCAGTTTCTGTTCAGAAATCAGCTGACAATTTTATGGGAACTCACTTGTAGATAACTAAATGCTTTTCTCTTGCAGCTTTTAAGATACTCTCCTTGTCTTTAATCTTTGGCATTTTAATTATGATGTGTCTTGGTGTGGGCCTCTTAGGGTTCATCTTGTTTGAGACTATGTGTCCTGGACATGTTTGTCTATTTCCTTTACCAGGTCAGGAAGGTTTTCTATTATTAGTTTTTCACATAGTTTTTTTTTTTTTTTTTTAATCTTTAATGTTTAAAGCATTACATATGTCTCCTTTTCCCCCCGTTGACCTCTCCCCGGCCACTCCCACCCCTCCAGCACATGCCCTCACCCCTCTACTGTTTGTGTCTATGGGTTATGCCTATATGCATGCATACAAGTCCTTCGGTGGTTGCTCTCTTACCCCCTCCCCTCCACCTTCCCTCTGAGGTTGGATGGTCTGTTTGATGCTTCCATGTCTTTGGATATATTTTTGTTCATCAATTTATGTTGTTCATGATATTCCACAAATGAGTGAGATCATGTGATATTTATCTTACTTTGACTGGCTTATTTTGCTTAGCATAATGCTCTCCAGGTCCATCCATGCTGTTGCAAATGGTAAAAGTTCCTTCTTTTTTATAGTAGCACTAGAGGCCTGGTGCACAAATTCATGCAAGGTGGGGTCCAGCTGGTCTGCCCTGATCAGAGTTGGGGGGCCAATCAGGGGTGGGGCTGACCATGGGGAGGGGCCATGGGCGGTTGACCAGCTGCCCCCAACCCAGGTCGAACTCCTGGTCGAATTCCAGGTCAAGGAGACAATTTGCATATTAGCCTTTTATTATATAGGACTAGAGGCCCGATGTACAAAGATTTGTGCAAGAATGGGCCTTCCTTCCCTTGACTGCCAGCACCGCCTTTGCTCCGTCCGGAGCCGCCTTTTTGCTCTGGCCTGGAGCCACCTTTCTGCCTTCCCACACTGCCCAGAGGCCCAGAGCGACTGGGGTAATGTGAAATGCCTGCGCCGTCACCATGGTGATGAAGCAAGCGTCCACCTTGCCCCCGGGCACTCAGTGCCTGCATATGCAAATTAGCTTTCCATCTTTGTTGGGTTAATTTGCATACTCACTCCTGATTGGCTGATGGGCATCGTGAAGGTATGGTCAATTTGCATCTTACTCTTATTAGTGTAGATAGTATTCCACCACAGTTTTTTAATCCACTCATCTGCTGATGGGCACTTAGGCTCTTTCTAAATCTTAGCTATTGTAAATTGTGTTGCTATGAACATAGGGGGTGCATACATCCTTTCTGATTGGTGTTTCTGATTCCTTGTGATATATTTGTATAAGTGGGATTACTGGGTCAAATGGGAGTTCCATTTTTAAATTTTTTAGGAAACTCCATACTGTTTTCCACAGTGGCTACGCCAGTGTGCATTCTTACCAGCAGTACATGAGGGTTCCTTTTTGTCCATACCTTCATCAGCCCTTGTCATTTGTTGATTTGTTGATGATAGCCATTCTGACAGGTGTGAGATGGTACCTCATTGTCCTTTTAATTTGCATCTCTCAGATAATTAGTGACTTTGAGCATTATCTGTATGTCTAATTTGGAGAACTGTCTATTCAGGTAATTTTCCCATTTTTCAATTGGATTTTGTCTTCCTCTTTTTCAGTTGTATGAGTTCATTATATATTTTGTAAATTAACTGCTTATCAGATGTATCATTGGCAAATATGTTCTCCCATAGAGTGGTCCACCTTTTCATTTTGTTGCTGGCTTCTTTTGCTGTGTAAAAACTTTTTATTTTGATGTAGTCCCATTTGTTTATTTCCCCTTTGTTTCCTTTGCCCTAAGTGATGTATCATCAAACACAATGCTATGAGAGATGTCTGAGATTTTAGTGCCTATGGTTACTTATAAGATTATTATGGTTTCACCACCTATGTTTAAATTTTTTATCCATTTTGAGTTTATTCTTGTTTATGGTATAAGTTGGTGTTCTAGTTTCATTTTTTTGCATGTAACTGTCCAATTCCTCCCACACAATTTATTGAAGAGACTGTATTTACTCCGTTGCATGCTCTTGCTTTCTTTGTCAAATATTAAATGAGAGTAATGGCTTGGGTTGAATTCTGGGTTCTCTGTTCTGTGCGTTTATTCCTGTTCTTGTGCTAGTACCAGGCTGTTTTGATTACAGTGCCTTTAATATCTGGTATTGTGATCCCTCTGACTTTGTTCTTTCTTAAATTTGCTGTGGCTCTTCAGGGTATTTTTTGGTTCCATGTACATTTTTGGAGTATTTATTCTAGATCTGTGAGATATGCTGTTGGTATTTTAATAGGGATTGCATTGAATCTGTAGGTTGCTTTGGGTTGTATGGACATTTTAATGATATTAATTCTACCAATCCATGAACAAGTTATATTCTTCCACTTGTTTATATCTCCCTCCAGTCTTTTTTTTCAATGTCCTGTAGTTTTCTGAGTACAAGTCTTTTACCTCCTTGGTTAAGTTTATTCCTAATTATCTTCATATTTTTGTTGCAATGGTAAATGGGACTGTATTATTATTTTCTCTTTATGAGAGTTCATTATCCTATCTAATTAAAGAGTAATATGCAAATTAACCATCACTCTGCTACACCCACAAGCCACACCCACCAGCCAATCAGGAGCAAGTGTGCAAATTAACCCAACCAAGATGGCTGCAGCCCCAGAGCAAGCAGGAGGCTTGGGTTTCCCTGGCAATGGAGGAAGCCAAGCTTTCTGCACACCTTGACCAGCCCAGGCCTCCACTCAAGGCTACAAAGTTTCAATTATAGAAGATAAATAAATCCCAGATACCAGGGCCTCCGCTTGGGTCGCCAGGGGGCATGGCCAGCCTGCAAACCACCACAGGCCCCTTGCCCAGGCTGCCCCATGCCCCAAGGGAACCCTCACCCTGATCCGGGACACCCTTCAGGGCAAACCAGCTGGCCCCCACCAGTGCACCAGGCCTCTATCTTATCTAATAAAAGAGTAATATGCAAATTGATCATCACTCCAACACACAAGATGGCTGCCCCCATGTGGACACAAGATGGCCACCACAAGATGGCAGTTGACAGGGACCAGGCCTGCAAGAGAGGGCAGTTGGGGGTGATCAAGCCTGCAGGGGAGGGCAGGTAGGGGTGACCAGGCCAGCAGAGGAGGGAAGTTGGGGGCAACCGGGCCTGCAGGGAAGGGCAGTAGTGGGGGACCCAGGCCTGCAGGGGAGAATATTTGGGGGGGACCAGGCCTGCAGGGGAGGGCAGCTAGGGGTGACCAGGCCTTCAGGGGAAGGCAGTTAGGGGCAAA
Source organism: Plecotus auritus (assembly GCF_963455305.1). NCBI lineage: Eukaryota > Metazoa > Chordata > Mammalia > Chiroptera > Vespertilionidae > Plecotus > Plecotus auritus. Next base: position 114,211,539 of record NC_137775.1, on the reverse strand, counting down.
CAGGCTGGCAGGGGAGCAGTTAGGCATCAATCAGGCTGGCAGGGGAGCGGTTAGGGGGTGATCAAGCTAGCAGGCAGAAGCGGTTAGGGGCAATCAGGAAGGCAGGCAGGCAAGCAGTTGGGAGCCAGCAGTCCTGGATTGTGAGAGAGATGTCCGACTGCCCATTTAGGCCCGATTCTACCGGGATCGGGCCTAAACGGGCAGTCAGACATCCCTCGAAGGGTCCCAGATTGGAGAGGCTGCAGGCTGGGCTGAGGGACACTCCCCTCCCCCCCGCTCCCCGTGCACAAATTTCTTGCACGGGGCCTCTAGTTGGTGTATAAAAATGCCATAGATTTATGGATAATAATTTTGTATTCTGCTATATTGCCAAATTCTTTTATTAAATCTAGTAGTTTTTTGGTGGAGTCCTTAGGGTTTTCTGTATACAATATCATGTATTTGCAATAATGGCAGTTTTACTTTCTCCTTTCCAATTTGGATACCTTTTATTTCATCTTATCTGATTGCTGTGCCTAGTACTTCCAATACTATGTTGAATAAGAGTGGTAAAAGTAGACATCCTTGTCTTTTTCCTATTTCTTAGGGGAATGTTTTAATTTTTTGCCCACTGGTCTGGGCTGTATTTTTGTCATATATGGTCTTTATTATCTTGAGGTATGATCCCTCTAATCCAGGGGTGGGCAAACTTTTGACTCGAGGGCCACAATGGGTTCTTAAACTGGACCGGAGGGCCGGAACAAAAGCATGGATGGAGTGTTTGTGTGAACTAATATAAATTCAAAGTAAAGGAGTGGAGGGGAGAGCAAGAGAACCCTCTGCTCTTTCAGCTCTGCGGGCCGGATAGAACAGCCGAATGGGCCGGATCCAGCCCGCGGGCCGTAGTTTGCCCACGGCTGCTCTAATCCCACTTTGCTGAGAGATTTTATAAAAAATGGGTTTTGGATTTTGCCAAATGCTTTTTCTGTGACTATTGATATTATCATATGATTTTTGCCTTTATATTTGTTTATGAGATGTATCACATTTCTTGATTTATGAATATTGGACCAGCCTTTCATCCCTGGAATAAATCCCACTTGGTCACGTTGTATGATCATTTTAATATATTGCTGGATCTGATTTGCTAATATTTTGTTGAGGATGTTAGCATCTAAGTTCATTGGGCATATTTGCTTGTAATTCTCTTTCTTTGTAGTGTCTTTATCTGGTTTTGGAAGTAGGATAATGATGGCCTTGTAAAAAGAAATTGAAAGTGTTCCTTCCTATAGACTTTTTGGAATAGATTCAGGAGGATAAATGTTAGTTATTCTTTGAATGTTTGATAAAACTCCCATGTGCAGGTGTCAGACAGGGCTTTTATTTGCTGGGATATTTTATTTTATTTTATTTTATTTTATTTTATTTTATTTTATTTTAATTACTGCTTTAAGTTCATCACTTGTTATCAGCCTATTAAGGATTTCTAATTCTTCCTAATTCAGTATTGGAAGATTGTATTTTTCTAGGAATTTGTCAATTTCATCCACAGTTTCCAACTTGCTGGCATATAGTTGTTCATAGTATTTGCTTACAATCCTTGGTATTTCTGTGGTGTCAGTTGTTAGTTCACCTCTTTGGTTTCTGATTTTATTTATCTGAGTTCTATACCTTTGTTTCTTAATAAGTCTGGCTAAAAGTTCATCAATCTTGTTTATTTTTTCAAAGAACCAACTCTTGGTTTTATTGACCTTTTGTATTGTATTTTTAGTCTCTATGTCATTTATTTCTGCTCTGGTCTTTATTATTTTCTTCCTGCTACTTACTGTGGGCTTTTCCTATTGTTCTCTTTCTAATTCTTTAAGTTTTAGGGTTAGATAGTTTATTAGAAGTTTTTCTTGTTTTTTGAGGTAGGCCTGTAATGCTATGGACTTCCTTCTCAGGACTGATTTGGGGTTATGTGTGTTCATTTTCATTTGTTTCTAGGAATTTGTTTTTATTTCTTCCTGATCTCATTGGTAGGGTGGCCTTATGTCATGGGTGATCTGTGAGACCCAGTAGTGCAGTCTCTCTGATTACCAGACCTGGGTGCTCTAATTATGTATCTAGTCCACCTTGTCTGGGCCCTTCTATTGTAAATGGGTCTTGATTGCTCTTGGCTCATTTGTGCATGTCTCAACCTTTAGGCTGGCTGACAGTGAGGCTCAGCCCCTAACACTGTGTGCAGCTTATTGTGCAATTGCTTATTACATAATTAGAGGCCCAGTGCACGAAATTCGTGCGGGGGGCGGGGGTGTCACTCAGCCCAGCCTGCACCCTCTCCAATCTGGGACCCCTCAAAGGATGTCCAACTGCCGGTTTAGGCCCTATGGGATCGGGCCTAAACTGGCAGTTGGACATCTCTCTCATAATCCAGTACTGCTGGCTCCTAACCACTCACCTGCCTGCCTGATTGCCCCTAACTGCTTCTGCCTGCCAGCCTGATCACCCCCTAACCACTCCCCTGCCAGCCTGATTGACACCTAACTGCTCCCCTGCCAGCCCGATCACCCCAAACTGCCCTCCCCTGCCAGCCTGATTGCCTCCAACTGTCCTCCGCTGCAGGCCTGGTCACTCCCAACTGCCCTCCCCTGCCAGCCATCTTGTGACAACGTGGGGGCGACCATCCTGTGGCGACCATCTTGTGATGATGTGGGGGTGGCCATCTTGTGACAGCCATCTTGTTTTGACATGGGGGAAGCCATCTTGTGTTGACGTGGGGGCAGCCATCTTGGGATGATATGGGGGCGGCCATCTTGTGGTGGCCATCTTATGACAATAGGGGGGTGGCCATCTTGTGGTAGCCATCTTGTGATGATGTGGGGGCGGCCATCTTGTGATGCAAGGGCATGAGGGCCAATTTGCATATTACCTCTTTATTATATAGGATTCTCCACTGTAGATTTGGAGCCTGCCAGTATCTCCCTGAGAATAGCTGCTTGTAGATCTTATTGGATCCTGCTCTGTTGTAGTCTGAAGCTGGACACTGGGTTTATAGGTTTTGGGCCAATATCAGACACTATTTGAGATGTCCCTGACTACCTGTTTAGAGTTATCAGTGATCCACAGCTTGTGGCTCTTTCTGCTGGGGTTGAATGCATGTAGGAAGGACTGAGCTGTGCACCAAGGTCTGCTTTTCCTAGCCCAGGGCCCAGAGGCAGGCCAGGCAAAGACTCAAAGCACCCAGCAATCCACCTCTGCTTGTAAACTGATTGTTAGTCTGTCACTTAATGGGCCTCAGGCTATAGAGCTGTTCTTGCCATAAACTTCACAGGGTGGGACAAGAGCAAGCATGTCAAACTCAAAGGCTGACATGGGTCAAATAAACAAGGTTTAAGTTTATGTGGGCTGTAAAAAAACAAAAGCTTCAATTTTCATAGAAACGTAGATTTATTTCAATAGAGACATGCTGAATACAGAGCGCTGAAATAAATGAGTCATTGTTAACATAAAATAATTGAACATTTTAATAAAAATTAATATTTTTCTTGAGCATTAACTTACCAGACACTGAATAACTGCACAAATAATAAGTGTAATGCAAATAAACTTATCTTTATTGTTTCCGAAAGTAAAATATTTCCTGTTGCACACACCAAACAAGTCAGTCAAAAACTAATGACATGGAAATCAGCTGCTAAAATATTCGCTGCTAGTATTAGTGGAGAGAAATGGTGCACCTGAGTATAAGGAGCGTAAGGGAAATGAATGCAACATGATTATAGTAATCAGTCATTAGCGAACGTTGTAGTCCTTTATTAATAACTAGTGCCCCCATGCATGGATTTGTGCACATTGAAAGGAAATTAATTAAAAGTTGGTCAGCGGGGCGGGACTGGGCGAGACAGCCTGGACACGACCTGGAGCCAAACTCCCATGGCCCCTCCCTGGCCGGCCGCACCTGGGGCAACACCACGGCTCAAAGGGCATCTGTGGGGTCCCTCTGTCAGGTGGGGTCCCTCAGCCTGGCCTATGGGGATTAGGCCAAAACCAGCTTTCTAACATCCCCTGAGGGGTCCCGCATTGTGTGAGGGTGGTTCTTGGGTAACATCCCCTGGAATCAGGCTCCCTTCTCTCTGGTTCTGGGGTGTGTCACCCAAGAACCACCGCTGTTAAGTCACTGTAGCTCCACAGCTCCTGTGTTGAGCGTTTGCCCCCTGGTGGTCATTGCACATCATAGCTACCAGTCAGATGGTTGGATGGTCGCTTAGCCTTTTATATATATAGATTATGTATAACAGGATATTGTAAAAATTAAGTTACGAATATTTTATTAAAATGTTTCTTACATACTGTTATATTGGCTGGGCTACAAAAATATTTGTTGTGGACTGCATGCAGTCATTGGGCCACGAGTTTGACATGCTTGGAGTAGGGTTTCCAAAAGATGGGACAAAATCTATCCCCCAGGCCAGTGGTTGGCAAACTCATTAGTCAACAGAGTCAAATATCAACAGTACAACAATTGAAATTTCTTCTGAGAGCCAAATTTTTTAAACTTAAACTTCTTCTAACGCCACTTCTTCAAAATAGACTCGCCCAGGCCATGGTATTTTGTGGAAGAGCCACACTCAAGGGGCCAAAGAGCCACATGTGGCTCATGAGCCGCGGTTTGCTGACCACTGCCCCAGGTAGAAGCTGCATTGATGGGAATGCTCTGCCTGAGAAAGATGGTTTCTGCCATATGGGGGAATGACTCAGCACAGGGATCCCAAAGGCAGTCCCCTCTACTCTCTCCCACTGAACTCTTGTATCTCTTGTCCACTCTGCCCTGCCACTGTTGGAGCCAAGGCTACGAATGAAATTTAGTGTGTTGACTCTTCAAGGGGGTGCTTGTGTATCTAGCTATCTGTCCGTGCTGGACTGAACCTCTGGTGCTTTTCACAGTCAGATGTTATGTGGGGACCTTTCCTAGTTCTGATGCTTTGGACTGGGGACCCCATTTTGGGGTTTAGACCCCAAACTTCTCGAGGGAAATGCCTTGCAGCCGAGATATCCCTCTGGAACTCCAGCTGTTGCCTGTGGGAGCCCAGCCAGCCCTCTCACTCCTCTACAGTTCCTACAAGTCTAGAAGTGGTCTCCTCTTTGTGTCCTTGGTTACAAGGGTTCTCTCCAGCTGTTCTTCAGTGGGTTATTCAGGATGTTTTTTCTATATATTAGTGGTAATTATAGTTTGGTCCTGGGAGAATGTCAGTGTAGCTTCCACTTAATCCACCACCATCTTTCCTCCCCTCTGTTTCTTTTCTATTGTCAATAGTGCTACTATGAATACAGGGGTGCATGTAAAACGCGGAAATTAAACTGGGATGCGTGTTTTTTCCTCTGGGCAGGATGCAAATGTGATTTCCCGGCTTCTTATGCAGCTGGATTATAAGAATGAAGCCACAGACAAAAGGTGGTATAGGAAAAGGTGGAAATTTATTGAGAAACAAGCACAGACTCCCACGTGAGGAGGAGGAGAGAGATGCACTGAGCCCCTCTTTCTGAGGTTTATAAAGGCTGCAGTTCTTTGTGTCCTGATATCCCCTCTGATTAGTCACTATAGCATCTTCACAGCTCAAACCCCACGTGGGGTTCTCCTCTTTTTCTCTCTTTTGTTTTTTTCTATTCCCTGTGGCCTTCCTCTTTATTCTGTGAATAGATGGCTTCCTCTCCTTTATTCTGTAAACCTGTTGGCAGCTCCTTTATTCTGTGAATGTATACCTTTCAGCAGCTCCCAGCCCCCTTATTCTATGAATGTATACCTTTTGCAGCTCCCAGCTTTGTAGCCCTGTGGTTCACCCTCATGGACCCCCTAATTCCTAAAACTCCCTAAACCTGCCTTTTTTATCCCTAAAAACTCCTTTCACGTATATTCTTTCTGATTGATGTTTTGAGATTCTTAGGATATATTCCTAGAAGTAGAATCACTGGGTGAAATGGTAGTTCCATTTTTAATTTTTTGAGGAAACTCCATACTGGTTTTGACAGAGGCTGCACCAGCAGTGTACTAGGGTTCCCTTTTCTCCACATCTTCACAAGCAGTTTGTTGTTTGTTGATTTACTGATGATAGCCTTTCTGGCAATTGTGAGGTGATACCTCATTATAGTTTTAATTGAAATCTCTCTGATGATAAGTGATGTTAAGTCTTTTTTCATATGCCTATAGTTCATCTCTACATCATCTTTGGAGTAGGGTCTGTTTAGGTCCTTTATCCATTTTTTAATTGGATTGTTTCTCTTCCTGGTGTTGAGTTGTATGAATTCTTTATATATTTTGGAAATTAACTCCTTAATAGATATATCATTGCCAAATATGTTTTCCGATACTATGGGCTCCCTTTTAATTTTGTTGATGGTTTCTTTTGCTTTGCAGACACTTTTTAGTTTAATGTAGTCCCATTTGTACATGTTTTTCTTTGTTTTTCTTGCCCTAGGAGATGTATCTGTGAAAATATAGCTACATGAGATGTCTGAGTTTTTACAACCTATGTTTTCTTCTAAGATTTTTATGGCTTTGTTACTTATGTCTTTTATCCATTACTAGAGGCCTGGTGCACAAAATTTGTGCACGGGGGGAGGGGTGTTCCTTAGCCCGGACTGCATCCTCTACAATCTGGGACCCCTCAGGGGATGTCCAACTGCTGGATTAAACTGGAAGTCAGACATCCCTCTTGCAATCTGGGACTGCTGGCTCCTAACCACTCGCCTGCCAGCCTGATCACCCCCAACTGCCCCTCCCCTGCCAGCCTGATTGCCCCAACTGCCCTCTCCTACTGGCCTGATCACCCCTAACCACCTCTGCCTTGGCCCCTGCCACTGTGGCTTTGTCCGGAAGAACATCCGGAAGATGTCTGGTCTAATTAGTATATTACCCTTTTATTAGTATAGATGAGTTTTTTCCTCTGCCTGGTGTAAGTTGATGATCTAGTACAGGGGTGGGCAAACTTTTTGACTCGAGGGCCACAATGGGTTCTTAACTGGACCGGAGGGCTGGAACAAAAGCATGGATGGAGTGTTTGTGTGAACTAATATAAATTCAAAGTAAAGGAGCAGAGGGGAGAGCAAGAGAACCGGATAGAACAGCTGGATCCGGCCCGTGGGCCGTAGTTTGCCCAAGGCTGATAGTATCATCTTTGCATGTACCTGCCCAATTTTCCCAACACCATTTATTGAAGAGACTATCTTTACACCATTGTATGCTCTTGCCTCCTTTGTCAAATATTAAATGACTATAATGGTGTGGATCAATTCCTGGAGTCCCTGTTCTGTTCTTGTTTCAGTTCCAGGTGCTTGTTTACAATAGCTCCGTAGTATAGTTTGATACCCTGTATTTTGATACCTCCAACTTTGTCCTTCTGTCTTAAGATTGATGAAGCTATTTTGGGTCTTTTTTGGTTCCATATATATTTTTGGAATATTTGTTATAGCTCTGTAAAATATGCCATTCATATTTTAATTGTTATTCATTGAATCTCTAGATGGCTTTGAGTAGTATGGACATTTTAAAAAAATATATTTTTATTGACTTTGGAGAGGAAGGGACAGGGAGAGAAAGATAAAACACAAATGATGAGGATTAGAATCATTTATTGACCACCTCCTGCACACCCTCTACTGGGGATTGAGCCCATAACCTGGGTGTATGCCCTGACCAGGAATCAAACCATGGCTTCCTGATTCATTGGTTTATGCTCACCCATTGAGCCACACTGGCTGGACTGGACATTTTAATTATATTAATTCTTCTAATCCATGAACACGGTCTTCCACTTGTTTGTATCTTCCTCTATTTCTTTTTCAACAAACTATAGTTTTCTGGGTACAGGTCTTTTCTCTACTTGGTTAAGTTTATTCTAGGTATCATTTTTTGTTGCTGTTACACTGATAAATGGGATTATTTTTAAATTATCTCTTTCTGCATGTTCATTATTGGTGTATATGGCCTTTATTATGTTGAGGTATGATCACTCTATTTCTACTTGCTGTGTGTCTTTATTATAAACTAGAGGCCAGGTGCATGAAATTTTTGCATGGGTAGGGTCCCTAGGGCTGGCCAGTGATCAGGGCCGATCAGGGCTGATCGGGGGCTTCCTTCCCTCAGCTTCCAGCTGCCTGCCAGGGCCTTCCTTCATTCCATGCCACCCCTTGAGGGTAAGCACATGTCATAGCGAGCAGTCGAACTCCCAGTCGGTCAAACTCCCAAGGGGACAATTTGCATATTAGCCTTTTATTATATAGGATGGGTGTTGGATTTTGAGGATTGCTTTTTCCTGTATCTATTGATATGATTATGTGATTTTTACCTTTCATTTTGTTTATCTGATGTTTATTGATGTTTATTGTGAATATTGTACTAGCCTTGTATTCCTGGAATAAGTTACAGTTGATCATGTGTATGATCTTTTCAGTATGTTGCTGGGTTGGATTTGCTCATATTTTGTTGAGGATTTTAGCATCTATTTTTATCAGGGATATTGGCCTGCTATTTTCTTTCTTTGCATTGTTTTTATCTGATTTTGGAAAGAGAATAAGATTGGCCTTGTAAAAATAGCTTGGAAGTTGTCCCTCTTCTTGAATTTTTTTGGATTTGAGGAAGATAGGTGTTAGTTTTTCTATGAATATTTGGTAAAACTAACTGTGAAGCCATCCAGTCCAGTATTTTTGTTTGCTAAGAATTTTTTCACAACTGCTTTAATACCTTTAGTTGTAATTAGTCTATTTCTGATTCTTCCATATTGTTTTGCAAGATTGTTTGTTTCTAGGAATTTGTCCATTTCATCCATATTTTCCAATTTATTGGCATATAGTTGTTCATAGTATTTTCTTACAAGCCTTTGTATTTCTCTCAAATCAATTGTTACTTTGGCTCTTTAATTTCTGATTTTTTATTTATGGCCCTTTTTCTTTGTTTCTTGATGAATGTGGCTAAGCATTCATCAATCTTGTTTACCTTTTCAAAGATATAACTCTTTGTTTCACAGATCATTTTTTATATTTTTAGTTCCTAAGTCATTTATTTCTGCTGTGATCTTTAATTTCTTTCTTCTAGTTACTCTGTGCTTTTCTTGCTGTTCTCTTTCTAATCATTTAAGTTGTAGGGTCAGTTTGTTTATTTGAGCTTTTTCTTTATATTATGGTAGGCCTGTAATGCTATCAATTTTCCTCTCAGGACTGCTTTCCCTGTGCCCAATATATATTGTTTAATTGCGTATTCATATTCATTTTTTTTCCCCAGGAAGTTTTTGATTTCTTCCCTGTACTCTTTGGTAACTCATCCACTATTTCATAACATGCTATTTAGCCCCATGTATTTCAATGTTTTTGATTTTTTTCCTTGTAGTTATTGCTATTGAGATCAGAGAAGGTGCTTGATATGATTTCAAGCTTCTTGAATTTGCTAAAGCTTATTTTATATCTTAACATATGGTCTGTCTTTGAGAATGTTCTATGAACACTTAAGGAAAATATATATTATGCAGCTTTGGGATGACATGTTCTATAGATATCCATGAAATCCATCTGATTCAATGTGTCATTTATGGCTTCTGTTTCCTTGTTGATTTTTTTGTCTGAGAGATCTACCCAGGGATATTAGTGGCATGTTAAAGTCTCCTTCTATGCCTGCATAGCTGTCAATCTCTCCCTTAAAGTCACCAAGGTTGTGTGTGTGTGTGTGTGTGTGTGTGTGCGTGTGTGTGTGTGTGTTTTCATATATATTTAGGTGCTCTTATTTTGGGTGCATATATGTTTACAGGAGTTATATTTTCTTGCTGGATTGATTCCTTCAGTATTATGTTGTGACCTTCTTTGTCTCTTTAATGGCCTTTGTTTTAAAATCTGTTTTGTCAGATACAAATATTGCTACCTTAGCTTTTTCTTTTGTTTCCATTTCATGGACTTTTTTTTCTTTTCATCCTTTTTCTTTTTGTCTGTTTGAATCTTTTGCTCTGTGGTGGATCTCTAGTAGAGAGCATATACTAGTACATGGGTTATGTTTTCTTATCTGCTTTCCTACCCTATGTGTTTTGATTTGAACAGTTAAAGTTTATTATTAATAGGTACTTATTTATTGCCACGTTTTTTCTCTATACCTATTTTCCTCTCTCTTTCTCAATTGTTTCTTCTTTCTAAAACAGTCTCTTTAACATTTGTTGCAATGCAGGTTTGGTGGTAATGTACTTCTTTAGCATTTTTGTCTAGGAAGCTTCTATTGTGCCTTTCATTTTAAACTAGAAGCCCAGTGCATGAAATTTGCGCATGGGGGGTGTGTGTCTCTCAGCCCAGCCTACACCCTCTCCAATCTGGGACCCCTCAAGGGATGTCCGACTGCCCATTTAGGCCCGATCCTACCGGTAGGATCGGCGGTCAGATATCCCTCTCATAATCCAGGACTGCTGGCTCCCAACTGCTCGTCTGCCTGCCTTCCTGATTGCCCCTAACTGCTTCAGCCTGCCAGTCTGATCACCCCCTAACCACTCCCCTGCCAGCCTGATTGATGCCTAACTGCTCCCTTGCCAGCCTATTTGCCCCTAACTGCCCTCCCCTGCAGGCCTGGATCCCCCAAATGCTCTTCCCTGCAGGCCCGGTCACCCCTAACTGCCTGCCCCTGCAGGCTTGATTGCCCCCAACTGCCCTCCCTTGCAGACCTGGTCCCTCCCAACTGCCCTTCCCTGCTGGCCATCTCGTGGCGGCCATCTTGTGTCCACATAGGGGCAGCCATCTTGTGTGTTGGAGTGATGGTCAATTTGCATATTACTCTTTTATTAGATAGGATTATAGTCTTGTTTGATAGAGTAGTCTTGGATTTACATCCTTACTTTTCATTACTTTGAATACTTCATGCCAATCCCTTCTGGCCTGAAGTGTTTCTGATGATAAATCAGTTGACAGTCTAATATGAACTCCCTTGTAGGTAACCTTCTTTCTCTCTCTTGCTGCTTTTAAGATTCTTTGTCTTTAACATTTTTAATTTTAATTATAATATGTCTTTGTGTGGATTTATTTGTGTTCATCTTTATTAGAACTCTGTGCTTCCTTAACTTGTGTGACTTTTTCCCTTCACCAGCTCAGGGAAGTTTTCTGTCATTATTTCTTTAAAAAAATTCTCTAGTCCTTGCTCACTTTCTTTCCTTCTTTTCACCTATGATGCAGGTGTTGTTACCTTTCATGTTGTCCCATCCATCGTTCCCTTAAATTATCCTTCTGATTTTTAATTATTTTTTCTTATTGCTTCTCTAATTTGGTATTGTTGTTTTTTTCTACCTTGTCTTCCAAATCACTGATTTGATCCTCTGCTTTTTTTCAATCTACTTCTAATTCCTATCAGTGTATTGTTGTCCGATATGGTGTTCTTCATTTCAGAATAGTTCTTGTTCTTGGTTTCTATTTCCTTTTTCATACATTTGTAGTTCCCATTAAGTTCCTTGTGATTATCACCAAGTTTCTTGTGCATCCCTATAACCATTACTTTGAACTCTATATCTGATAAGATAATTGCTTTCCTCCATTTCATTTAGCTTTTTCTGGAGATTCTTCTTTTTCTTTCCTTTTTTTTTTTTATCTCACCAGCTTAGATGTCTCTTTGTGTTTGTTTTTATGTATTTGTTAGAACTATTTTACCTCCCAGTCTTTGTGGGGTGGCCTTATGTTGTAAGTGTCCTGTGGGACCTAGTGGCACAGTCACCTGAGTTGAATGCTTTATAAATCCCTTGTGTGGATTATGTTGGTTCTCCTATTGTAATTAGGTCTTAATTGCTATTGGCCCATTTATGTGTGGGGTGAACCCTCAGGCTGGCTGACTGTGAGGTTCCACTTCGACAATGTTGTACATGTCCTTGTACAGAGCCAACAGAACTAAACAAGGCAAAAGAAAACAAAACAAAAAAATAAGACATCACAAAACAATGTCAATAGAGCATGAAAAGAAAAAAATATATAAAATAATAAGTCAAAAGTAAAACAGAAAAAGAGGAGGAAATATATGAAAGGAAAGAAGAAAATTAGAAAAAGAATAAAGAAAGAAAAATAAAAAAGATTAGAAAAAGAAAACCAGAAAAAAGTATTTGCAAAGAAAATAAAATTAGGAAAGGAAAGATAGAAATATATAATATTAAGGAAAAAGAAAAGAAAAAAGAAAAAGACTTACAAAAAATAAAGAAAAGAAAAGAAAGAAAGAAAAAAGTGAAACATCTTGCATCCTGCTTCGATGTTGTCCAAAGACAGCTACTGGGTCTGTAGGTTACTGCCATCCTGACAAACTGTCTCCAGCTACTATCCACTATACTAGGATGTGGCTTCCTCTGCTGGGCTGGGCTTGGCCCAGGAATAAACAAGCTGCTCTCCAAGGCAGGTTTTTATCACCACTGGGCCCATGTGTGAGTCAGTAAGCATCCCAAGGCTCAGTGCGATCCATCTCTCCTGGCCTTCTGCTGCTGGCTGGCTGCCAGACTTAGATACTGAAAAGGCTTATTCTGTGAAAGAGTCTATGGTAGAATAAGGAGGTTGGGCTTACTGGATTTGCCATGAGGTGGAGGTGCCTTTCAAACATCAGGGAAGATGGAGGGTGTGTTTATCCACCTTTGAGCCACAGTGTGCGTCTGACATAGGTTTTTTCCTGACATCAGCAGGATGGAGCCCCTAATAGTCAGGCAGATGGAGCCTGCAGAACCCATAGGTTGGGTCTGCAGGAAGCTGGTGGTGGGTGTGTCTCTATTACATATCTCATGAAGTTCCCGGGAAAGTGGGAGGAATGGTTCCACCCCAAAGACAGTCACTGACAACTCTTTAGACTGCCCAGCCTTCTAAGCCCCAGCCTATACCTCTGTTTTATCAGTGGGTCTTAAAATGTGGGGTGTATTAAACATCTAATGGCTTGTAGATAAATGATCAATGATATTTTGATCAAAACATTGTACAAAACATTGCACATAACATGGTGTATTCAGTTGCTTCTCCCTTCTCAACTACCCCCCTCCTTATTCTAGTAATACTCCTCTTCCCCCAACATCCACTTTCAGGGGAGCTAAAAGGCAGGTTCTGTGCTAGTCATCCTATATAATAAAAGGCTAATATGCAAATTGACCGAATGGCGGAATGACCAGTCACTATGACATGCACTGACCACCAGGGGGCAGACGCTCAATGCAGGAGCTGCCCCCTAGTGGTCAGTGCGCTCCTGCCTCCACAGCCGCTCTAAGGATGTCTGATTGATGGCTTAGGCCCACTCCGGCGGGGAGCCAGCCTAAGCAATCAGTCGGACATCTCCAGTGGGCTCCTGACTGTGAAAGGGCGCAGGCCGGGCTGAGGGACCCCCCACCCCCGAGTGCATGGATTCCGTGCACCAGGCCTCTAGTTTTGCATAATTCCATTATCCAAATTAGAAAGCATGGTCTAAAGTTCGAGGTTATATTGTTAGTACAAGGATAGAGCCTGAACACAGTTGATCCATGGTTTGTCTGTAATTTCCACATATTAGACACTGAAATATATTTCTTCCACATGAAGTCACTCAGACACCCCATCCGTAAAGATCAGTATTTTAATCTGGCATATTGACATCATAATTTTCAAATCAGTCTCTAAACATATGCTCTATTTTCTAATTTTACTTTTTGCTTCCTTATTTTTTCAACATAGATTTCCATAGTACATAATCATAATTATGAAAAAAAATGAATGGCAGTTACTAGAATTATATTGTTGGTAAAAAGATAACAAATCTTACAGTGTTTGAAGTATTTGCTGGTAAAATATAATGTACATTTTTAATACTTTGGGTAAATTTGCCAAACTTAAACCTCAGATTGATGATTTTAAAAAGTCTGCAATCATTAGTATAAATTCTTGACTGCATATTCCTGGAGAGCAGTCTTCAAAATACATCATTTCTATGAATTAAAATTCTCCCATGTAGGTTTACTATATAAACCAGGGATCCTCAAACTATGGCCCGCGGGCCACATACGGCCCACTGAGGACATTTATCCAGCCCGCCGGGTGCCGCTGCCTGTCCTGCTTAGCAGCCGACTCGTCCCAGGCCCGCAGTGCGCATAGGAATTTGTTCATAGTTTTTTTTTTTTTTTATAAACTATAGTCTGGCCCTCCAGCAGTCTGAGGGACAGTGAACTGGCCCCCTGTTTAAAGAGTTTGAGGACCCCTGAAACTCTTTCTTTCTACAGATCTTTCTTGTGCCCCACCTTTTAGCCATCTTCAGCTTCTCTTTCAGCTGGGTGTTTTGCAAACAAAAAAATATAAATCCAAGTTAAAAAACACCTGTTACCCTGTCTTTTTCCAGTCTAAATTTCTAGAACAGAATCATTGATATGTTCATCTGAAATATGTCTATGCATCAGTGGAGTCTGTAGCTAAAGCTATGAAAAAAACTGCTCTAAGTGTTCCACAATCAAATGGCAAGCCATACCCAAGCTTGGCCCATTTACATTTTGCAGTAGAAAAGGCAAGCACATTTTGGGACTCTCCCTCCCCCATTTATATACTTAAATGATTTAAAGAGCAGATGGCATAGAGGAATTTTTATAACAATTAAGGATAATCATAACTTGCTCAAATTTATAGCCCTTGACACATCTTTGGCAAAGGGACACACACAACAACATGCCAAGGTTAAGTACTGTTCCTTTCCACTAACATCTTGTAGTGTGGGATTGGAACCATTTAGCCAGTGCAAGCCAGAAGATCCTGAAACACTAGTTGGTCACTCATTTGATAATTGACAATGTGGAGTGACATGCAAATGGATAAAGAAGGCTTTGCCATTTTCATAGTGATAAAGAGCTTTCATATCAATATAGTTAAGAAGTCACCTGCTACCTGTTGTCTACTGTGTCTTCAGTGTTTCATATCACTGTCATTAAGTCACTTATTAGCCAAATTATTTTCCGCATAAATTTAACAGCTAAATCCATCCATTTTTAATTCACACAGGTGATTATCTCACAGAATGTCGTTGAGTGGTATATTCCTTTTCTGCTTTTCCCAGTACCCATGGGGATTTCTAGAATATAAAATAAACACTCTTACAAGAGTTATAATTTTTAATTAATAGGAAATGCTACATTAAATCTACTTATTATTTTCCTTTATGTTGTATCTCTGATCTGAGATTTCCTTCTGGCAGCCCTGCTACACACAAGTCAACTGAACTATATTCTGCGTTACAGCTCACATTGAATTGATATTCATTAGAGTGTTTGTCTTTCTTCCTTTTCTTCATAGGAGGTCCTGAACTTTGGAGGGTCACACAGATAGCTGTCCAATACAAAGAAACGGAATTCTCTGCCAGCGTGACCAATCCTCTCATGCTTGAATTGCAATGTACTCTAGCTTTTGGTTTCTGAGAATCTATCACTTAACCGTTGTTGGAACAGACCAAATCACTTAGACAGGTTATTAAAACTGTAAATATGTAGGCTCCACCCCCCAATCATATTGAATTTGAATCTTTTGAGATGGAGTCTGGGAACTTGCTTCATAACAAATTCCTACAGTAACCTTTTGCCAGATGAAAATTTGAGAACCATTGGAACATTGGCAGGGATTTAACTTATTTCCAGGCTTTGACTCAATATCAAAGAACTCTTGAAAACGTAAGGACCCTGGGGACATCTGGTCACAATGGCTCTGTCAGTAGCTGTTTTGAAATACCCCTGACCTTAACATTTAAGAGTGAAAGATAACATATAAAAAGAAAATGAAACAGCAACTCAAAGCCTGGCTCCAAAGCAAACCAAACATCTCCTTGAACCAGAAAAGGGATATAAATTCAAATCGGAAAGAGGTTAAACGTAAATGCCTTTTGGGTTCTGGAGCCAGAAGCTAGTAGGTAGTAGAGGCTTAGTTACCTAGTTCCAGCCTTACTGTGGGTTATGCCATGGCTTTAAGCTCACGAAGGAAGCTAATGGAATTATGGTTTTATGCATATGGTGCCCAAGACATAAGCTAAGAGAAAGAAAAAGAATATCAAACCAAAAGCAAAAACAAAAACTAAATCAAAACTAAACCAAGCATAAAATTCCATACGCAAAATGACCCTGACAACCCAAATTCTGAAATAAATAAAGACATTTTATGCAAAGGAAGACTGCCATTGCAATCAATAATTAACAGAATTAGAACATGAGTTAACTTCAGATAAAAATAATGGAAGTGCCAATATGACTGAAATATAAAGTTAATGTCATATATTTATGATACTCATTCTGTGGATTCAGAGAAGAAAACGTTCTTAGAGCCCACCTAGCTTGTACCAAAATGTTAAGAACTTGGAGGAAGCCTATGTAAGTACTTAAATATTTACTATGCTTGCTTAACTCTAACAATGTTTGCCTGATATGTTTTCTTTAGGACCAGAAAGTAAAGATAAGGAAGCTACCTGAAGCTCCTAGAAACCACTATGACAGTTTGAAACTGACTGAAGACCCCTTCAGTGGCCTCAGCGTTACATTTTCTTATTATGCCCTCATTATAATATTAAAATTTCTGTTCAATGCCAGGCTGATTTGCCATTTTCTGTACATGAAATGTATGTGTAGCCATGCTCGCTTCTTGTGCATGCTCACCCCAAACTTACCACAGCGTGCTATAATGTAAGCAGCTAGCCCTGTAATACCCAGTCTTTTGTTCTCAGGGTGCCACTACTTTGAGAATGACCCCCAGTGTGCTCCTTGCTTGCTGGCTTGTAATAAAGTTCTTACTAACAAAATCACCTTGCAGTGTTCTTTAGGCTGACTCCTGCCAAGTGGCCAGATGTTAGTTTGGTTCATTAACAATCTCTCTCTCTCTGCCAGTCTCCCGTCCCTGCTTCTCTCCCCATCCTATTGTGTTAACCAAGGCCCTCAAATAATTGTCAGGATTCCTCTATCAGTATCACAGCCCTGTATAATAGTTCTATTAAATCACCTCAACAGAATTCAGAGAAAATAACAAAGATTTAAAAGGAAAGTATTGTTTAAAAACACACACACATAAATATAATTGCAATGAAATTAATGTTAAAACTTAATTCTAAGTTTAAAAGAAAAGCAACAAAAAATTCTACTTGCTTGTCAACTTAGCCTCATTTATTTCTCTAAGATAAAACTTGCGTCTTTAATTCTGTCATGATGTATAGAGTGCTAAAGTGCTTTGTCCATGTGTAGCCATGTTTGCTTACTGTGGATGCTCACCCAAACATATCTCAACTGCTTTATCTTCAAGTGTGGACTAAAAATTTTAAACAAGGGCACTCTAAGCTTTCTTACTGCAGCACTCACATTATGCATATTGTGCCAACTCCTTTGGAACTATAAATGACAGAGTTTTTTGATTTCTCATGTATCATCATCTACTCCACATGGTCCAACAGCAAATCATGTCTTAGACTGATTGCAGAGGAGGTGACTAAGATATAAAGTGGCTGAGGACGTTTAGTCATTTAGAAGGCAGCAACATGAATTATCTACCCTTAAGTGATATCTTTTCATGTAACATAATAACATCATTCTAGAAAATGGTTTTCATGACTTCTTACTTGTAGGGTATCCAGGACTTATCTACATGGAGGCATTAATAAGATAGATACGGTGTCCTGGACTTGATAAAGACATTTAACACATGCTGTTATACACTAAAATATTTTAGAGTTACCTAATTTTTTGTTAAAAAGTAATAACAAGAGAATGTTTAAAAAATTTTAGGCTCAATCCATTTTAAGCTTAATCTCAAATTCTACCATAAAAATTTTCAGCTCTGTGATAGTTTTATATGCAATACTTATGTTGCATATAAACATATATATTGCATATATTGCTTAGCTCTCACGTTTAAGAGAATTATAGGTAAATAGTTTATCATGTTTCATCAGCTTGAGTCAAATGAGAAGGGTGAATAATATCCTGGGCAACTAAGGATATTCAAGAGCAGATTGTAGAAATAAATTAATATACATTTGCTTTCTTTTTTCCTTCTTCCTTTCTTCCCTCTTTTCTTCTTTCCATCATTTGTATTCAAATATTCACTGAAAAATTCATTCAAACATTCAAGTTTTTATTCTATGCTACATGTGCCGAGACTATCAACACAGAAAAGGACAATTTCAATTTACATAGTTTTGCTTTGCAGAGGATGACTCAAAGCACTATTTGAATATGAGGGATGCACTGGAGTAGCAATAAAAGTTTAGTAGAATCTAAGAAAGGCCTGGGGTGGGGCATGCAGGGTGGAGGGGGTCAATGGTGAATAAAAAGGGGGCATCTGTAATACTTTCAACAATAAAAATAATTTTTAAAAAACCTGACTTTATAATAATAAAAAAATTATCCAAGGAATTACCTGAGACCTAAAGGATTGGTACAAGCTTGCCATGCAGAGAAGTAGGGAAAATTGTTCCAGGATGAAGAGAGAGATGGTCTATGAAGTAGACACAGGCATGAGAAAGAACTGTTTTCAAGCAATTGTGAGGAAGTCAGCTCTTTTCATGATTAATAACACCCTCATGGTTTATTTTATGTGTCAACTTGGCGAGGCTCTCATGCCCAGTTGTTTAGTCAAAGTCTAGTGTAGATGTTACTGTGAAGGTGTGAAGATGTGATCCTCCATAATGTGAGTGGTCTCCTCTAATCAGTTGAAGGCCTTAAGAGCAAGAATTGAAGTTTCCTGGAGAAGATGGAATGCTGATAATTCTGCATTAAGACTATACCATTGCAATTCTGACTGTATTTGTGCTCTGCAATTCAGCTTGCATCTCCTTTACGGTTATTGGTCTGTTTATCTGGAAAATATTACTTATACAAATTCTAATACACAGTGAGTTTTAGCTGTACTCTATACATTTCATGGCTCATTTGATTTACTCCTTATTGTAATGTATAAGTAAGGTAAGGACAAATAGAAACAGACTTACTAAAAACAAACAAACAACCCCACAGAAACCTGGCCTCAGCCTAGTCAGGTAGAGATGGAACTGTGAATTTAACCCAATTCTGAGTAACTCCAAGGTCCTCACTTTTTACTGGTAATTACTATACTGCCTTCTTAGGATATAAATTGTGAAAAATGTCAGTCACAGACCCTGACCTCCAGGAAGTTAAATGCTAGAAAAACACATTCAATATTAATTATAATACAAAAAGTACCAGAAATGTCAAATAAGAGTTGGAGACACTGTAATATTGTATTACAGTATTAGAAAGAGACCACCACATATTCTATAGTTAAATATCAACAAGTAGACATTTTAGGCATAGCTAAGACTTTTTTTTTCTCCTTTCTTGTCTTTTTTTTGTTCAATACTGCCATGATTTGGGTTGTTCTAATACAGAGTGCTTTGTACAACAAAGTATTGCTTTATTGAAAGTTCATATTTCTCTTGCCTGTTTTATTGTTTCCCAAACAACAGGAAAGGCTTTGATGCTTCATATTACCTAATTCTTTAGATCCCAGTCTATGGATAGCTGTTCTTCTGCTTCCTGATAGTTTCTTCTTTCTTCTTCTCATACTCACCTTATTTTGGTTTCAAGGCCAGATTCATCTTCCGACTCTTCTATTGCATGAGTAGGAAGACGATGATACATGAATATAACAGAAAAATGTGTTTTAGAGTCCCGGTGCCACCATTTACTTACTTTATGATTTTGAACACACCTTAGAAGAGGTACATGATGATCAGTCTTGGAGAGAGTGTCATGTTCTACATAATGACATGTTGGCCAAAATGGACCACATATATGGTGGTGATCCCAGAAGATTATAATGAAACTGAAAAATTCATACCACCTTGTGACATTGTAGCTGTCATAACATCATAGCTCAATATTCATGTGTTGTAGTGCTGCTGGTGTAAACAAGCCTACTGTGCCGCCAGTCATATAAAAGCATAACATATACAATTATAGTACATAATTCTTGATAATAATAAATACTTATATTATTGGTTTCTGCATTTACTATACTATACTTTCTATGACTAGAGTATATTCTTTCAAATGATAAAAAATTGCCATAAAACAAGATGCCATGTTATGCCAGTAGCCTCAAATATTTTGTGTTTATCAGGTCTCTTGATTTCATCATTTTCTTTCTTGCTTGATTTAATCTTGTGTGGTTTTGTACAGTAATATGCTGTATTGGTTTGTAGCCTAGGAACAGTAAACTACACCATATAGCCTAGGTATGTACTAGACTATATAATCTAAGTTTGTATAAGTACACTCTATGATGTTCACACAGCAAAATCTCCCAATGACACATTTATCAGAACATATCCTTATTATTAAATGGCACAGGACTATATAGTGTAAGAACTGAATTAATAAATATTCATTTTGTTCAAATCTTTGGTGGTTTCTCCTTACACAATGGATTAATTCTCATGTGATTTAGTACTGTAGTGTGAAAAGAAATGATGCATGAAATTAGTACTTTAGTGTGAAAAGAAATGATGCATGAACTACGTCTTAGTTCACTCAGTCTGTCATAAGAGGATACTACAGACTGGGTGATTATAAACAGAAATTTACTTCTCACCATTCTGAAGGCTGGAAGAACAAGATCAAGGCACAGGCTTATTTGCTGTTTGGTGGAAGCCCACTTCCTGGTTCATAATTTTCTTACTTTGTCCTCATGATGAAAGGGGAAAAGGAGCTCTCTGGGGTATCTTTTATAAGGGCACTAATTCCATTCATGAGGGCACCATGACCTAATTTTTTCCCAAAAGCTTCACCTTCAAATGCTATCTTATTGGGAATTATATTTCAACATACAAATTTTGGTGGGAAAAGATACATTCTTCTATAACACTACACTTCCAGTCATTTCCCGGGTCACTTTGACATTCACCTTCTGGTAAATGAAAACTAGTTCATTTATTTCCCTAACAAGAGATCATTTTCCCCATCAACTTCAGTTAAGAGATAAATATAGATATTTTGTAGGGTCTATAGCTTATGCAACTTGGGAGTTCTTCTTTAGGAAGAAGAGAAGAAGAAGAATGAAAGGAAATAAATTATAAATACAAAATAGAGTATAAGTTTTAGAAGGGTCCTATTCCCTTATATTTTATTTGCTTTTGTGTAAATCTGCCCCCACTCATTTCACCATTTAATCAGCTAGTATTTTTTTCCCTTTTCACTGCTTACTAAATATAACCTACTCTCTGCTAAAACAGTACCTTATCTTTGAAGACTGACAATTGATTCAAGACCAGTGCAGTATTTTCTTCTCCGAATTCTTGTAGTATTTATTATCTTTGCTATGAATTTAGTCTGCATTACAGACTGATTTATATAGTTATTTAAGTTGAAATGCATATATGATTTTATGAAATGTCTAATTTGGCTGCCAATTCCCTCTGTATTGGTTCTGTTTCAACCCTATCCCCAACCTAACAGTGTTTTGTGTGCAAAGGTGCTATTTGTTTGTTGATTTATATCAAAGATGATATTTCTAAGATTCATTTTTAATGAAAAGACAAGATAGATTTTTTTTAATTTAAATATAAATTGCTCCATTTATAATTTCAAGGGTACTCAGTCCATCCAATTAAAATTAAATAAAGCTATTCTTATTTATATGTTATATAAAATGTGTTAAACTAAATTGGTATGTATAATAGATGTCTTCTAAAAGTTAATGCTCATGAGAATTATGGGGCATCTACCTTTATTTTTATATGAGGATAATTTTGTTAAAACATTTTTATTAACCAGTTCAATGCATTTTATAGTGTTCTTCCTAAAGAAGTCTTAACTATAGCGTGTTATCCCTATGAAAGAGTGTCTATATCTAAATGAAGTGTCATAGAAGCTGCAGGAAGGAGAGCAATTATACACCATGTCTTAAACTATCCTTTCTTCAGTTGTATTGCTGTTGAAGTATATTTCTTAAGCCCTTGATGCGATTACATCAGCAAAATATAATAAATAATATGAGTAATCAACGAATTTTATTATACTGTATCTTTTTACATGAAAAGCTTATAAGTAGGCATAAAATACCAAAAATTTCCTACCCCAAACTGCATTATATAAAAAGCTGTTATAAGCATGGGAAATGCTTTTAATCTGAATGAAGTTCATTAGGTTTGGATTTAGTTGTTCATTTGTGCAATCAAGGTACAAGTTGAAATGCCTACCTGTTTACTCTCACTTTTCTTGAGATTGCCCAGCAACATGGAAATATTATAATGAGATAGGATAAAGTTAATTTAATAAATAATTATAAGAAAAAACACTTTTGAAGATTAATAACAGCTGCAGAGTAAGTGGATGCTGCATGCACACGCTCCCAAAACCAAACTGGAATTACAACTGAAATATAGAAAAACTTCCTGAATAATCAATGGAAGACTCACTGGAGAGAACCCTGATAACCTAAAATGGAAAGTGAAGACCCATAGAGACTAGTAGGAGGGGCAGAGGTGCGAAAGGGCTGGCTGAGTTCCCACAGACAGTAACTAGAGTTCTGGAGAGATATCTCAGCTGTGGGGTCTTGTCACTGAAAATTCTAGGGTCTAATTCCTGAGCTGGGCCCCCCAGCAGAGAGCATCAGAACTAAGAAGGGTACCCACAGAACATCTGGCTGTGAAAATCAGTGGGGTTGTTTTCTGCCAGGGAGAGATGGCTGGAAATGCAGACACCCTCTTAAAGGGCCTGTGCACAAAATTCCATGTGGAGTCAGCAGAGGGAAAGCAGAGTGGACTGGAGCTATGTGAGCAGAAACCAGAATCGGAAGCTCTGGGGTTAGAGCTCTGAAGGTAGACACCTTGGTTTTCTGTACTGAGTCATTCCCTTACCATGTGGACTTCATCTTTCTCACACAGACATTTGCTATACAGGCGGCTTTGCCTGGGGGGAAGACAGTTGACCCAACCTATTGGGACACACCTTGCCTCAAGGTGGGGAGTTTCTGTGGCCCATTAAGAGACTGAGAATAACAATTAGCTTCCAGGCAGAAGCAATTGCCCCACCCTGTGGGAAAAACTCTCACCACACCTGTGTACAATTGCCTTAGGGCTTTTTAAGATGGAATCTCATCAGTCTGTAGGCAGAGGTGGTCTCTGGAGCTTTTGAGTCTTTGCCTGATCAAATTAATCAGAAACAGCATTTGACACTGTCCTGCTCTAGAGATTGAGAGATGTAGCAGATCTACCTAATACATAGTCACAAACTAAAATAGGCATCCAAAATGAGGAGACAAAGAAACAACCTCCAAATCAAAGAAAAAGAGAATTCTCCAGAAGAAGAGATAAATGAAATGGAGATAAGAAACTTATCTGATATAGAGTTCAGAATAATGATGGTAAAGATGCTCAAAAGTATGAGAAAATATATAGTAACTATGAAAACAGAAATAAACAATGACAGCACAAATGAAGAACACATAGGAAGGAATACACAGCAGATTAGGGGAACTGAGGATCAAATCAGTAAATTAGAAGTCTGAGTTGAAAAAATCACTCAATCAGAGAACCGGAAAGAAAAAAAAAAACACAATTAAAAAACAGGAGTGCACTTAAGGGAGCTGTGGGACAATATGAAATGCAACAATATTCAAACCATAGGTATGCCATAAGAGGCAGAAAGGGATAAAGAACATGTTTAAAGAAATAATGGCAGAAAACTTCCTTACCCTGGTGAAAAAAAAAGTCACAAAAGTTTAGGAGGCACAGAGAGTCCCAAGCAAGAAAACCCAAACTGGCCAACACCCAGACACATCATTATTAATATGCCAAAAATTAAACACAAAGAGAGAATCTTAAAGGCAGCAAAAGCAAGGCAAACTGTTACCTACAAAGGGGTTCCCATAAGGCTGTTATCTGATTTATCATAACAAACTCTACAGGCCAGAGGGAATGGCATGAAGTATTCAAGGTAATGGAAAGCAAGATTCTGAAACCAAGATTAATATATACAGTAAGAATATAATTAAAAATAGACAGTGAAATAAAGAGCTTCCCAGACAATAAAAGGCTAATGGAGTTCATCACCACCAAGCCAGCATTGCAAGAAATACAAAAAGGACTGCTGTAATAAGAAGAAATGGGAAGAGAAACATAAGCACACAGAATTAAAATGGCAATACGTAAGTACCTATCAATAATAACCTTAAATATAAATTGATTAAATGCTCCAATCAAAAGACATAGGGAAGCTCAATGGATACAACAACATGACCCAACTACATGCTGTCTACAAGACACCCACCTCAGAAGAAAAGACTCACACAGGATTAAAGTGAAGGGATGGAAAATTTTTTTCAAACAAAATGGAAAAGAAAAAAAAAAGCTGGGATAGCAATACTCATATCTGACAAAATAGACTTCAAAATGAAGGCCATCACGAGCAATAACAAAGGTCACTACATGCTACTAAAGCAGTAGTGGTTCTCAACCTTTCTAATGCCGTGATTCTTTAATACAGTTACTCATGTTGTGGTGACCCCCAACCATAAAATTATTTTCGTTGATACTTCATAACTGTAATTTTGTGACCCACAGGTTGAGAACCACTAGCAGGGTCACCTAAGACCATCGAAAAGCACAGATATTTACATTATGATTCATAACAGTAGCAAAATTACAGTTATGAAGTAGCAACGAAAATAATTTTATGGTTGGGGGTCACCACAACATGTGGAACTGTACTAAAGGAATCGATCCAACAGGAGTATATAACCCTGGTAAACATATATGCACCCAATATAGGAGCACCTAAATATATAAAAAATACTTTTAGAGGACTTTAAAGTAACAACAATACAATCATAGTAGGGGACTTTAACACCCCACTGACTTCACTGGATAGATCTTCCAGATAAAACAATTAACATGGAAACAGTGACTCTAAAGGACACACTGGATCAGATGGATTTAATTGACATTTATAGAACATTTCACCCCAAAGCTGCAGAATGTACATTCTTCTGAAGTGCACATAGATCATTCACAAAGATAGACCACATGTTAGGACACAAACTAAGTCTCTACAAGTTCAATAAGATTGAAATCATATCAAGCATCTTCTCAGATCACAGTGGAATGAAATTAGAAATCAACTACAGTAAAAACAGCCAAAAACATTCAAACACATGGAGGTTAAGTAGCATGTTATTAAATAATGAATGGGTTACCAATGAGATAAAAAAAGAAATAAAAATACTCCCTGGAAACAAATGAAAATGAACACACAACAACCACAAATCTATGAGACACAGCAAAATGAGTCCTGAAAGGGAAATTCATAGCACTACAGGCCTACCTCAAAAAACAAGAAAAGTTAATAATAAGCCATTTAACCCTACAACTTAAGAAAGAGAACAACAAGAAAAGCCCAGAGTAAGCAAAAAGAAGAAAATAATAGAGACTAGAGCACACATAAATGACATAGAGACTAAAATAACAATACAAAAAATAAATGAAACCAAGAGCTGTTTCTTTGAAAGGATAAACAAGATCAATGAACTGTTAACCACACTCATCAAGGAACAAAGTGAGAAGACCCAAATAAATAAAATCAAAAACAAAAGTGGAGAAATAACCACTGACACCACAGAAATACCAAGGATTATAAGAAAATACTATGAACAACTATATGCCAACAAGTGGGACAATGTAGATGAAATGGAAAAATTCCTAGAATTTTAAAATATCCCAAAACTAAATCAGGAAGAATAAAAAAATAAACCTGAATAGGCCAATAACGACTGATGAGATTGAGGCAGTAATCAAAAAACTCCCAGCAAACAAAAGCCCACGTCCGATGGCTCCACAGGGGAGTTTTAGCAAACACTGAAAGATGAACAAACACCTATCCTCCTCAAACTATTCCAAAAAATCCAAGAGGATGGAACACTTCCCAGCACCTTTTATGAGGTCAGTATTATCCTAATTTTAAAACCAGATAAAGATACTACAAAAATTATAGGCCAATATCCTGATGAACATAGATACTAAAATCCTCAACAAAATATCAGATCCAGGAATATATTAAAAAATCAAACACCATGATCAAGTGGGATACAATCCAGAGATGCAAGGCTGGTACAATATTTTCAAATCAATAAACGTGATACATCACATAATCAAATTGAAAGACAAAAAAATCACATGATCTTATCAATAGATGCAGAAAAAGCATTTGACAAAAAAACCAACACCCATTTTTGATAAAAACCCTCAGCAAAGTGGGAATAGAGGGAACATATCTCAATATGATAAAGGCCATATATGACAAACCTACAGCCAACATCGTACTCAATGGGAAAAACTAAAACCATTTTTCCTAAGAATAGGAACAAGACAGGGATGTCCACTTTCACCATTCTTATTCAACATAGTACTGCAAATCATAGCCACAGTGATCAGAGAAGAAGAATAATTAAAAGGCATCCAAATTGGAAATGAGTAATGAAAACTTTCATTATTTGCAAATGACATGATATTATACATAGAAAACCCTAAAGACTCTGCCAAAAAACTACTAGATTTAATAAATGAATTTGACAATGTAGCAGGATACAAAATCAACACCCAAAAATTGATGGTTTTTCTACACAACAATAATGAATTCTCAGAAAGAGAAATTAAACAAACAATCCCATTTACCATTGCAACAAAAAATTAAGATATTTAGGAGTACACTTAGCCAAGGAGTAAAAGACTTATACTTGGAAAACTACAGGACATTGAAAAAAGAACTAAAGGATTATAAAAACAAGTGGAAGAATATTCCATGTTCATGAGTTGGTAGAATCAACATCATTAAAATGCCCATACTACCCAAGGCAATCTACAGATTCAATGCAACCCCTATTAAAATATCAACAGCATACTTCACAGATCTAGAACAAATTCTCCAAAAATTTTATATGGAACCAAAAAAAGACCCCAAATAGCTTCAAATCTTGAGAAAGAAGAACAAAGTAGGAGGAATTCATAATACCAGATATCAAGTTAAACTAGAAAGCCACTGTACTCAAAACAGCCTGGTACTGGCACAAGAACAGGCATGTAGATCAAAGGAACAGAACAGAGACCTCAGAAGTCAATTTTAGCCACTATGCTCAATTAATATTTGACAAAGGAGGCAAGAGCATACAATGGAGTTAAGACATCTCTTCAATAAATGGTTTTGGGAAAATTGGACAGATACTTGCAAAAAATGAAACTAGACCACCAACTTACATCATACAAAATAAAAAAAAAAAGAAAAAGAAACTCAAAATGAATAAAGGGCTTAAACATAAGACAGGAAACCATAAAAATCTTAGAAGAATCCATAGGCAGCAAAATATCAGACATATGTCATATCCATATCTTTACTGATACAGCTCCTAGGACAATGGAAGCTAAGGAGAAGATAAACAAATGGGACTACATCAAAGGAAAAAGCTTCTGCACAGCAAAAGAAACCATCAGCAAAACAACAAGAAAGCCCACTGCATGGGAGAACATATTTAGGAATGATTCATCTGATAAAGGTTTAATATTCAAAATATATAAAAAACTCATACAAGTTACCAAAAAGAAGACAAACAATCCAATGGAAAAATGAGCAAAGGACCTAAATAGACACTGCTCCAAAGTGCATATACAGATGGCCAAGAGACATATGAAAAAATGCTCAAAGTCACTGATCATCAGAGAGATGCAAATTAAAACAACAATGAGCTATCATATCACACCTATCAGAATGTCTACCATCAACAAATCAACAAATGACAAGTGCTGGTGAGGATGTGAAGAAAAGGGAACCCTAATATACTGCTGGTGGGAATGCAGACTGGTGCAACCATTATGATAAACAGTATTGAGTTTCCTCAAAAACTTAAATATGGAACTCCCATTTGACCCAGTGATCCCACTTCTAGAAATATATCTTAAGAAATCCCAAACACCAATTATAAAGAATGTATGTGCCCCTATGTTCATAGCAGCACAATTTATAATGGCTAAGATCTGGAAACAGCCAAAGTGCGCCTCAGTAGATGAGTGGATAAAAATGTTGTGATACATTTTTACCATGGAATGCTATGCAGCAGTAAAAAAGAATCTCTTACCCTTTGAGACAGCATCAAGGGGCCTGAAGAGTATCATGCTAAGTGAAATAAGTCAGTCAGTAATAGACACGTATCACATAATCTCACCCATATGTGGAGCCTACTAAACAAAATAAACTGAGGAACAGAGTAGATCCAGAGACATGTGATACTTGTGGAACAGAGTGTGGAATCTCAGGGGGAAGGAAGGTGGAGAGGGTGGGTGGTTGGGAGGTAATGAACCAAAGGCCTTATATGCATATATACATAACCCCATGGACACAGACAGTCAGGTGGTGAGGACCTGGGGCTGGTGGTGGGTTATAGGGGATCTATCAGGCGAAAAAAAGGACATGTGTAATACTTTCAACAATAAACATTTTAAAAGAAAAAAAGACTGAATAGACTATATGATCTCAACTAAATTTATGAATGTATTTGAATGTATATGCATGAAAGTAAGACTAGAAGGAAATCTACAAACATTTTGGCATAGTAAAAATAAAAGTATCTTTTGAACACTCACAGAGGTCTATTTAATATAAGATGTATTTTATCTAGAACTGATCAGGAATTGTCTTCTGGGAGTTTCTAGCCATCAGGGAGTCTCTATTCCCTCTGGACCACAAGAATCCCAATGCCAGGAATGATGTGTGGAAGCTTGTGGGGTGCAGAAAGGAGAAGAAAATCACTATGAACACAACAGCAAGAACTGGCATTTATCTAGAATTTGTTGTCAGGTGTCATTCTAAGCATTACACTTCTTATTATGTAAGTCTAACTGCAAATCTATGAGGTATACATGGTTATTTTCCTCGTCATGCAGATATCATATGAGGCCAGTGAGGTCAAATAACTTGCCCAAGGCCACACAGTTAGATACAAGCAGAGTTGCTATTTGAAGCCAGACAGTCTGGTTCCAGAGGCACTCTTTAGCCACTTTGGTACGCAGAGTACACAAAATAAATAAATGATAAAAAACAAAGACTCTATGTTTTAAAAGTTTGCATTTTATTGAGGAATGGCTGCTATCTAAAAATATAGAGTAATACATTAACTAATGAACTATTTAAGAGTTGCTTGTAAAGTGAAACTAAAAGGTGTAAAAAGATGTAAAAGGTACTGTCCATATGGAACACAACAACTTTACCAAGCCAAGCATGGCATTGAGGCCTCCATTAGAAGTAGAGTGATGTTAGGCCAAAGGCAGGTATATGTGTGTGTGTTTATATGACAATTTCTTTTCTCAAAGAGTTCCTAATCTGATCGTGAATCATTTATGTAAATAAATAAATTTAGCACAGATCAGAATAAGCACTGGGATAAGGGAATTGAAGCGTAGAGTAGAGAACAATGGAAAGAGCACAAAGAGTTTACTAATGCTGCTATTCCTGGAAGGGATTGCTGGAAGAGGTGATGATGTTTAGGCATGGAGGTAGTAGCTTTTCACTTTATAATAGAGGGAGAAAGAGAAGGAACTCATGACAAAAGTAAGAGCAGAAACAAAATGAAAGAGATGGATAGCCTGAGGTATATTTAGTGAACTCTATCCAATTTGGTATAGATGACTTGACAGGCAATAAGGTGGGAGTCAGGGAATGGGAAAAATTGGGGGACTGGAAGATAAAAATCATATCACTGACGAAAAGCCAAGCTGTAAAAGTGTTGTAATGCCTTGGCAAAGCATTGGACCTCTAATAAGACACTCTAGACTTCCCTGTGGTTTTTGTATAGAGGGGATGCTTGCTCAGAGAAGTGCAGTTGGAAGATTCTTCGTATAGAGCACCAGGAAAAAAGTGTAGGCTTGAAAAGGGAACTAGCTCACACATTAACATATTAATTTAGATGATAAGAAGCAATAGCCTAAATTTAAGAACTGAATGTGTGAACACAAAATATGGAGTGGAAAGTTAAGTAGCACAGCAGACTTTTCTCACTTTAAGCGTACAGGGAATAAACACAGAGAATCTCACCTTCTATACTGGCCCAGTTGAGCAAGGGGAACGTTTCTTCTGTATATTTAACTGATAGATGGTTTCCTCTGCACATGCAGCAATAGGTGTCCAGCCTACTAAAACCTCACCAACTAATACAATGAATTATGATAGATGATGAAATCACACAATTCCTTTCCAAATTCAATGTCAAAGAACAGGCCAGAACCAAATACTCTGGTATGTCAGTCTTCAACATTGTGCATTTAAATATTTCTGGTTTGTTTGTTTTTTGCATCAAATGTGATGTCCCTTAAGTAAAATAATGACCTTGTTAGTCCTCTATTATTACTATGTACCAACTTCAACAGTTTTTATGATAATCATGTGTTATTTATTATATATATATATATATATATATATATATATATATATATATATATATAATGTCTGGCATATAGTAAGTGCTAGAAAAGTAGAAACTATTATTACCATTATCATTATTTGCAGTAGTAATGGGTAGTGTTCCCTGGGATGGGATAGTTGATCTGATTTAATGTTGCTCCAATCAGTAACTACAGATGTTTGCAAGGTAGCTGGTCAGAGTTGTGGACAGAGTGATGACTACTTATCACGGAGTTAACTGGAATCCACTAAGATACTCCAGCATCTACTATCGGGAGTTAGCCACCTTCACAATACAGCCATATCTTGGAGATATATGAGTTTAGTTCTGGATCACCACAAAAAAGCAAGTATTTCAGTAAAGTGGTAATCTTTTTTGCTGGTGGAGGATTTTGCCATCAATTTTTAAAAACAAAACAAAACAACAAAATACATCTGTGAAGCACAATAAAGTGAAGTGAAATAAAATGAGGTATGCCTATACAGAAATCCACAAGCTTATTTGGCAAGTTTATTTTCACAGGTGAACATTTGCAAATATAATACAACTTTAATCAGGAAAAATATGATGAAGGCACTCAACGTTGTGATTCACAATAAAAGCAAATCCTGCTGTCTTCAAGGCAGTAAGTGTTATCCTGGCATAAGAACCCTAAGGTCATGCCATTAATTAGCTAGTTATTTAGAAATTAGAAGGATTTAGAAGTTAGAAGGGACTCACTTAACAAGGAACACACACCCCATGATACAAATGACATGAGTGGTGAGTAAATTTACTTTCAAGAATTAATAAAGAGTGCCAATGAACCACATATGGTATTCATGTGTAATTAAAAATAAGTTACAGTGTAGAGAAACATTAAACATGCTAGTAAATTTATCTCCTCAATTAAAACACATTAGAAAATCTCCCCTAATTCTTGATAGAGAACATATGTATTTTCTGCATGAAATATGGAAATGATTTCCCCTGCTGACTCAATATTTGTTTAAAAGAATCAACAAGATTGCAGAAATATATGAGAAATATTTTACTGACACCATGGTGAACCAGATGACATTTAACAACAACAGAAAACCACTCCCCTTCTTATTTTTTGACAGTTTTTCCCTCTGCTAATGGAATGTAGTATACTTGAACAAGTATAAATAATCGACCATGAATAGTGCTACCAACTTTTTCTTTTTTGAGTTTTCTATACAACAATAAATACGACATTCCAGATGTGTAACAGGAAACAGAGTCACTTAGATTTATGATGTATTCTCCCAAGTTTCCTTGCAAAGAGCAAACCCTGGACTTAGTGGGCTATGCCCTCTTATTAAAACAATCATAGCTTACGCTCTGGGAAACTCGGAGTCAGCCTCAACTAACAACTCAGAACTACAAACCTGTTAAAGAAATACTGGAAATATAACCAATAAATAAGTTCAATACCCCAGGGAAAAACATAGCAGATTCAAAAATGAATTATGTTCTAATAAGTGAATTTATTTGAACCTCATTTTACTAATGTGGACATCATCAGTTCAGTCATGCAGTTATCTCTTTGGTTACTTAGACACTTATTTAATAATCTCTACAATTACTCTCCTCCAAAAAAGTCACTTTTAGGAAGATATGAAAAACAAAAATATGAATAGAAAAGAAAGTTGATAGTATGGTAGGAAAAAGAAGGTTAAAGCCACATGAAAAATTAATGCATAAATCCCCAATATAATTTCACATAACTCTATTAGAGATTGGCTACAAGTTTGCCTCTAAGCTTCCTAAGAATCAATTAAAAAATGGAAACACAATCAAGTTACTTAATAAACAATTGAAAAAAATGAAAACTGGCATAATACAACCTTGAAGCCTGATGACATTTCTGTCCTAGTTTTTTATGTACAGAAAGAACAATGAGTCAAGACATGAAAGTAACCAATAAATGCATAACACATGCTACCAACATCCTTATAATACATTTAAAGGTAACTACTCCTCAGCTTTTTGAAGATGCTTCAATATGGCCTGTTGGCATGAGCCTACATGCAAATCAAAGTAATATGGCTTCTCTTTCTAAGATCTGAATTATGCCAAGGACATCACTTGGATTATGGAAGAGCTAAAAATACTTTAATTAGTGGTTCTTAAAGTGTGGTCTCCAGACCACATCTAGGAATTTACAAGAAATACAATTCTTGGGTCCCATCTCAGATATTCTGAATCAGAAACTGTGGGAGTGAGGCTCAACAATTAATCCATTAATTTTCACAATGGATAAAGATAACAAGGTACATTTATAGCTGAAAAATTGCAAATAGAAATGTTTACACAACATGTACCTTTCAGTATTTCTGGAGTATGTATTGTGAAATAAATGCCTTCATCAAAAGAAACTGAATGAGCATAGGAAATAATTCATAAATTTATTTAGAATGCATGTCAGTGAAAAGTTTTTATTTTTGGAAAGTGTAAGTACTTATTAGAGAAAAGAGAAATAAAATGATTAAAAGGGTGAGGAGAAATAGGCTAGATTATGCCTGACAAAAATATGTAATCCTTGGGATAATTAATTCCACTTACCATGAAACAAAAATATTCAACATAAAATAAATTTTAAAGATTGCATCTGTACAACCATAGTCAAATCAGTCATGACTGAAATATTGTAGACCATGCTTCATGAGATAGAGTATGTTGATTTGAAGTTTCAAATGCCCTAAGGGATAAGAACAGCTACAGAAAAAAGTTAGATACATTGCATTGCTTTGTCAAATATATATATATATATATATATATATATATATATATACACACACACACACACACATATATATATGTATGTATATGTCTATGTATACATATGATATGTATATACATACTTATGTAAATTTATATATGTAAACATTCTATATAATAAGAGGCTAATATGCATATAGACTGAACGGCGGAACAACCAGAACAACCAAAGAACTGGTCGCCATGACGTGCGCTGACCACCAGGGGGTGCGTGCGAAACATGGCAGGCATTGGCTGTGGTGGGATGGTGGAACAGGTGAGGGGAGGTGCCAGACCAAGGAAGGGTGCTGGTTGCTGTCATCAGGGCAAGCCTCTGGTGCTTACTAAAATTCTTTGCTCCCATGCACCACGGTCGTGCCCAGCACTCATACCTGCTGCCAGTGCTGGCCCCGGAGCCACCATTCACACCCACCACCAGTGCTGGCCCTGCTCACACCCACTGCTGGCACTGGAGCCGCCGCTCACACCCACTGCCGGTGCCTGGCGCCTGTCCTGATCACTCTGCGCCATCAGTGGGTGAGAGTGGCGGCTGCTGGCCCTGATCGCCCCTGAGAGCTTCTCCACCTCCCCCTGCTCCTGAGGGGCAATCGAGGGGTTATCGGGGCAGCAGCCACGCTCTCACCCACTGACGGCGCCAGCCCAAATCACTCTGCACCATCAACGGGAGTGAGCAGGACCAGTACTGTCAGCACATGGGAGTGGTGGCAATTGGAGCTGGGCTGCTGGCAGACAGGGAACCAGGGGCCACAGTGGGAGGGGCCGGGCAGGGGTGCGGCCCACAGTTCCTTTCAAGGTACATGAAGTCATGCACTGGGCCCTTAGTATATAATATAATTAATTTAAAATTAGAAATTCAAAAATAAGTGCTATGGACAGAATTGCATTCAGCACACCCCAATTCATATGTGGAAGCCCTCTCACCACTATGTGAGGACCAGGCCAAGAAAGACAGCCACAAACTGTGGGTCACTTTTTAGCTCCAAACAGGTTTCCCAGTGCCAGTCACAGGCAGTATCTCACATTGGCCTGCACATGAGTCCCTCCCAAGAGGCCCCAGAACAAATGCATGCAGGGGCAGCTTCAGACAAAATCAGAGCAAAATGCAATAAGCTTCAAAAGCAGCATATTCAAAGGGAGATCAGTGGAGACAACAGACTCGCTGAGGTGAATTCTGTGTCTTGTGGTCTGTATTTGAATCGAAATTTGCATATATGCCATGGTCAAGGTCAATGCTCAGAGTAAGCCAGCCTGAGGTTCAACCCCATGCACAAATGGACCAATACCAATCAAGACTCAATTAAAACAGTAGGGCCCATGTAACCCACACAAGGGACATCCCTGGAACACTCAGCTCAGGTGATCAAGGAAATTGTACAATTGGAGCCAACAGGACACCTACTACAAAGGGCCATCCTACAAAGCCTTGGAGTCATAACAGATCTACCTAATACATAGAAACAAAAACACACACAAAACCAGCCAAAAAGGGAGACAATGAAATATGCCCTAAATGAAAGAAAAATAAATAAATCACTAGAAAAAGAGTAAATGATACAGAGGTAAGCAATTTATCAGATGAAGAGTTATTAAAAATGGTATAAGGATGCTTAAAGAATGTAGTGAAAACTACAACAGCATAAAATGATAAAAAAGCCAGTCATAAATGAAGAATACAATATCTAAAATGAAGGATACACTATAAGGAATCAACAATAAGTTGTGTGAAGCAGAAGATCAAATCAGTGACTTGGAAGACAAGGTAGCAGAACATACCCAATTAGAGCAAAAAAACAGCTGCCTTCCCTGGGACATTTTCCAGATTAGAGCACCTGTTAGGTCACAAAACAAGTCACAATACATTTAAGAAGATTGAAATTATATCAGGCATCTTTTCTGACCATAATAATAGAAACTAGATATCAATTGCAAGAAAAAAAATGAAAAATGCACAAAGAGGTGGAATTTAAGTAACATGTTACTAAATAATAAATAGATTAACAATAAGATCAAGGAAGAAATTAAAAGTTACCTTGAAACAAGTGAAATTGAGATCACAACAACTCAAAATATATGGGACACAGCAAAAGCAGTCCTAAAAGGAAAATTCATTACAGGCGTACCTAATGAAATAAGAAAAAAAATCAAATAAACAATGTAACTTTAAAATTAAAAAAAATAGAAAAAGAACAACAAAGTTCAAATTGAATACAATAAAGAAAATAATTAAGACTTGAGCATAAATAAACAAACTAGAGTCTAAAATAAAACAAAAGATTAATGAAACCAAAAGATGGTTCTTTGAAAAGATAAGCAATTGATACATCAATGGAGCAGAATAGAGAGCCCATAAATAAATCCACAACTTTATAGTCAATTAATATTTGACAAAGGAGTGAAATAAATACATTGGA
Organism: Plecotus auritus; assembly: GCF_963455305.1. Lineage (NCBI taxonomy): Eukaryota > Metazoa > Chordata > Mammalia > Chiroptera > Vespertilionidae > Plecotus > Plecotus auritus. The sequence goes on along the minus strand of NC_137775.1, from coordinate 114,175,975 downwards.
GTAAAGCAATCTAGTCAATAAATGGTGTTTGGAAAATTGGACAGATATGTTTAAAAAATGAAATTAGACCACCTTCTTATACCATACACAAGAATAACCTAACAATGGATTAAAAACTTAAAAGTAAGATTCAGCCCTAACCAGTTTGGCTCAGTGGATAGAGCATCAGCCTGTGGACTCAAGGGTCCCAGGTTCGATTCTGGTCAAGGGCATGTACCTTGGTTACAGGTACATCCCCAGTAGGGGGTGTGCAGGAGGCAGCTGATAGATATTTCTCTCTCATCGATGTTTCTAACTCTCTCTCCCTTTCCCTTCCTCTCTGTAAAAAAAAAATCAATAAAATATATTTTTTTAAAAAAGTAAGATTCAGAACCATAAAAATCCTAGAAGAAAACATAGACAGTAAAATCTCAGCTGTTTCTCATAGCAATATTCTTTTCTGATATATCTCCTTGGGCAAGGGAAACAAAAGAAAATATAAACAAATGGTACTACATCAAACTAAAAAGATTTTGAAATGAAAAGACAACCCACTGAATTGGAGAATATATTCACCAGTGATATATCTGTTAGTGGGTTAATATCCAAAATTTATAAAAAACTTATAAAACTCAACACCAAAAAAAGTAACAATCCAATTAAAAAATGGACAAAGGACCTGAACAGACACTTCTCAAAGAGGACATTCAGGTGGCCAATACACATTAAAAGATGCTCAATGTCACTTATCATCTGAGAAATGCAAATTAAAACCACAATGAGATAGCACCTCACACCTCTCAGAAGGGCTAACATCAATAAATCAACAAACAACAAGTGTTGGTGAGGATGTGGAGAAAACAGACCCTTGGGTACTGTTGGTGGGAATATAGACTGATATAACCACTGTGGAAAACAGTATGAAGTTTTCTCAAAAAATTAAAAATGGAACCACCTTTTGACCTAGAGATTCTACTTCTGGGAATATATCCAAAGAAACCTGAAACACTAATTCCAAAGAATATATGCACCTGTATATTCATTACAGTGTTATTTACAATAGTCAAGATGTGGAAACAGCCCGGCCTGTGTGGCTCAGTGATTGAACATCAACATATGACCCAGGAGGCCACGGTTTGATTCCAAGTCAGGGCACATGCCTGGGTTGCAGGCTTGATCCCCAGTAGGGGGCATGCAGGAGGCAGCTGATCAATGATTCTCTTTCATCATTGATTCTTCTATCTCTCTCTCCCTCTCCCTGCATCTCTCTGAAACCAATAAAAATATATTTTAAAAAAGACTTAGAAATAATCCGAGTGCCCATCATAGATGAGTGGATAAAAAAGCACTGGTGCATTTACACAATAGAATACTACTCAGCTATAAAAAAGAAGGAGTTCTTATCTTTTGTGACAGCATAAATAGAACTGGGTTGTATTTTGCTAAGTGAAATAAGCTGATCAGAGAAAGATAAGTACCATATGATTCCACATATATTTGGAATCTAAAGAACAAAATAAACAAAATAGAAACAGACTCATAGATACAGAGAACAGACTATCAAAGAGAAAGCGTTTTCGGGGGCTGGAGGAAAAAAGGTGAAGGTATTTAGAAAAGAAAAACTCAATACAGACACACACACACAAAAAGAAGCCTTCATGGGAAATAAATTAATACATTAATTCAGTCTTACATAGGCAATTATAAATCTCTTTCACATGTATAAACATTATACATACAGATATTGCCATAATATTTTTTAAAAATTGAATTTCAGGAAAAAGTAATCTATTTCCTGCAGTTTAAAACAGTTCATAAGATTATGTTTACAAGATTCAAAGACAAAGTCTCAATGGCTATATTGTATAACAGGAGTAGTTATAATGTCTGTCAACCATATGTATATATTTTCTAAATATACACATTACGCAAAGAAATTATAAAACCTCAAAACTATACTTCACCTAAAATAAATATGACATTGTATACAGGGTGTTGGCCTGCTGCTAAGTAATTATGGGAAATAATGTGAACGTGAAGCTTAAGTTATACAGGCATATATCAGGTTTCTGTAAAAATCACATAAAATTCCTCTAAGGGTCTGTAGGAGAAACACAGAATATTAATGTCAGGGAGTTCCATTCCAGTATTTCTGTAAGAATTATATGTGTGGATATGGCAGTTACTACAGACTTGCACTAATATAGTTGAAAACATTCTATGAATTGAAAAAGAATACTTCCATCCCCAAAGTGCCAAATAACAGGTCACCTCTGGTGAATGGAGAAAGGCGTAATTATGGGTGCATTTAATACCAATAAGGAATTCAACTTTGAAAGCTTTCAATTGCTTTTATGTCACATACTGGTTATGAATAAAATTTAAAAAGGTATACCACAAAGAGTACATTAAAACTTCAAAGATTAAATATATATATATATATATATGTATATATATATATATATATATACATATACATATATATATATATTATAGCATTTGTTATGTTGCAATGGCATGCTATATTATTGTCATACAAGATCTCAACTGTCAAGTAAAATGTATGTGTCTAATCTGAAACCATAGATTTTTAATTTTTTTCTGTTCAAATTATTTGCATTTAAGCTAACATTTATAACTACCAAAGCCTGATAGATGATCAGACAAAGATGTATAAAAATATCCACATACTATAAGTTAAAGTATGAATTTATGGGTTAAAAAAACCACCATTCTATAATAAGTGTAGGTGATAAAAAGAATATACAGTAAGATTTCATGGAGACAGTGAAGTAATACTACTTTATGTTATCCAGATAAACTGAACATATATCATGAGCAATGTTTTAACTTTCAAAAAAGTATAAAACTAAACATTGAGGCAATGTTGTAGATCCCCAGACAATTTTGTTTTAAAGTTTAAGTGCCAATGATATTTAAGAGTCGGAATGAGTAGCATGATAGTTAATGTCTGTCAAGTTATGATAATAATCTGTGTAATAAACCTTGAATTTTTGGCCCGTTTAATGGCTTTACCCATATTGATTATGTTGGTCATTGTCAAGAATATTGAAAGAAATAGACTTTTTATGTATTTGTTCACCACTCTCTAAAAAGGAAGCTCTAGCAAGCAGCAAGTGGTTAGAATGTATTGGTCACAGAATATGAAAATATAATTCATATAACCTTGAGAATCACACAGCCTATTGAAAAAAATGTTTTTAAAACTTAATTGGCTTTCATTGTGTTAATAAACATAAAATTGTGATTTCTACTATAAATACTTTTATATTAAAATATTGTTTCACTTCTTTAACAGCCAGGTTTTATTTCCTCCATCTTTTCCAACCAAAATAACTAAAATAGCACTTTGTTTATTATACCATGACCAATTTATATTGTTTTCTTTTCATGGATATATTTACTAGTATAATATAGATTGCTAACTATTTATAATATACAATGTTTTATTTATAAATTTTACACATACTCAATGAAGGGAAGTTGGTAAAAAGTGAGGTATACACATAACATTAAATATCAGCCAGATTTCTACCATGAATAAGTGATCTCTGTGAATATATTGGCATACCTTGTTCCAGACACAGACTTATATCTAGGTATCAGTTAGTAAGTAAATGGATGTATTTGAAGCAGTAAGTGAAAGGTATTTATGCTTGCATGAGGAAATATGACCAGTGGCTACAGGCCATCCCCTAAGAAAGAACAGATGCTGACATTATATGGACAGATGAAGATCCCAGGTATGGTGCGTATAGCTGTTTCCCAGCACCTTGCCACTCTAAGTGTGATTCGTGGACCAGTAGCATTAGCATCACCAGGGAGCTTGTCAGAAATGCAGAATCTCTGACTGGCTTATACTTAGCATAATACACTCCAAGACCATCCATGCTGTCACAAAAGTTAAGATTTCCTTCCCTTTTACACTGAGTAGTATTCCATTGTGTAAATGTACCATAGATTTTTTTATCCACTCATCTACTGATGGACACTTGGGCTACTTCCAAATCTTGGCTATAGAAAATAACGCTGCAATGAACATAAGGGTGTGAATATTCTTTTGAATTAGTGTTTCACGTCTCTTTGGATATATTTCCAGAAGTAGTATTGCTGGGGTATAAGGTGGTTCTATTTTTAAATTTTTGATGTAATTTCATACCGCTTTCCACAGTGGCTGCACCAAACTAACAACACTAACAACATGGAGATGGATTCATGGATACAGAGAACAGATTGACAGCTGTCAGAGGGGAGGGGGTTGGGCGATGGGTAAGAAGGATAAAGGACTTAAGCATAAAGTAAGAAGACACAAACAACAGCATGGTGATTACCAGAGGGAAAGGGGATGGGAGGAGTTAGAAGAAGGTAAAGGGGGAATAAATGGGAATGGAAAGAGACTTGACTTGGTGTGATAAACTCACAACACAATATACAAGTGATGTATTGTAGAATTGTATACCTAAATTCTATAAAATTTTATTAACCAATCTCACCCCAATAAATTCAATAAAATTAATTTTAAAAAGAAATGCAGAATTCCATGTCTCACTTTATACTTATTGAATCAGAATCTGCATTTTAACGATATTCCTTTGATTGAAATGAGCATTGAAATTTAAGAAGCACCCCCCATGTCTTGAGAACTAGCAGATGCAACAGAAACAGTGCCTAGTGCCCACAATACTTTAAGTAACCAATGAAATCATTTGAACCTTTTTAATAAATAAAAAATTAAAAAAACATTTATGTAGAAGATATTTTAAATATATAATCTTAATATATTCAGCTTTGTACAAGCACAGCTGAAAAATATGTTCTTTCATATTTTTTTATGGAAAAAGGGGCCCCAAAAAAACAAAAGTTTCTAAGACCCACAAAAGTCAAAATGCCTGTGATGACTAAAAAAGCACTGTCTCTTTTATCTCTGCCATTAATTGATTGACCTATTTTTCAGAAAGAACATAACACCTCCTCCAAAATGATCTAAATAGAAATTAACCATTTGTATACCATTAGCATTCCTACAAATTCTAATGTGTTTATTTTATTTTTTAAATCTTTATTGCTGAGAGTATTACAGATGTTCCCCAGTGTCCCCCTATTACGCCACTCTACCCAGTTCCTGCCTCACCCCTCCCAGCGACCAAATAGCTCCAGAGACATGGAAGCATGGCACAAACTGAAGGACCTCGGGGGGGTGGGGGGTGGGGGGGGGGACAGGCAGAGAATAACCAAAGAACTTAATGTGTTCGTTTTTAAAGAAAGCCCATTGTGCTTACTTTTTAATATATTCTGCTTTAAAATTAACATTATTTACATTATTAACATTATTTCCCATGTGAATAAGCATTTCTCTAAACAGGATTTTAATCACTGTGTAAAATTAAATCCTATAAAATAATTTAAAAAAAAAACTTCTAATGAATTAGCTCAGGATTCATTTATTTTTTAAATTATTGCTATTATAAACAACACTGGGATTAATAAATATCCTTGCTGTAGGTCCATGATTATACCCTTAGGAGAAATTCCTAAAGTGAAATTATTGGTTCATTGAGTATATACTTTTCAAACTTGTTTTGTTGCTGTTAACATTCAATTTTGATAGTTTCCAACTTACAGAAAAGTTGTAGGGATTATACAAAAACCTCTTCTATGTTCTTTACCTATATTTCCATTTTGCCCTATGCCCCATTGCTTTGTGCTCTGAATTCTCTCTCTCTCCCTCTCTCTCTCTCTCTTTCTCTCTCTCTCTCTCACACACACACACACACACACATACACACACACACACACACACGCACACACACACAGCCATATGGGAGTAAATTGATAAAATCCTTCCCCTTTCCCAGCCAGCGGGGCTCAGTGGCTCAGTGGTTGATCATCGACCTATGAATCAAGAGGTCACTCTTTAGATTCCTGGTCAGGGCACATGCCCGGCTTGCTGGCTCAGTTCCCAGTGTGGGGTGTACAGGATGCAGTGGATCAATGATTCTCTGTCATCATTGATGCTTCTATCTCTTTCTCCCTCCCCTGTCCACTCTGAAGTATATATATAAAAAACCCTGCTTCTTTAGCATTAAATATATATTTCAGCATGCTTTTCTTAAGGGCAAGAACATTCTGCTACATGACTACAAATCAATTATTAATATCAGAAAAATAACCCTGTTATAGTCCCAATTACACAATCCATTTTTAAATGTTATCAACTGGATTCACATTGTATTCATGTTAGTTAGTCTCCTTTAATCTGGAACATCTCCTCCTCTTTATATTATTCTGGACATTTTTAAGGTTACTGATATTTACAACCACATAGTCCTCCAAATAATATTGCTTCTTTTAAGAAAAACAACATAAAAGAATGTCTATTTTTTCATATCTTAATAACATTGAATACTAACTTATTTTTCATCATTCTAACCTAAAAATCACAGTTAAAATTTTGTTTTTCTTTAAATATTTATTTCTTAGATTACAAATTAATCTGAATATTTTTCATATATGTGCAACCATTTTTATTCTCTTTTCTCATTAATTACTTGTTCCTACTTTTTGCTTATTTTATCAGGGTCTTTGTCTTATTTATCTCTTCCAATGATTTATAAACACTGTTTTTATGACAAAGAAGCTAACTTTTTGCCAACAAATATTTTTCTCTAGTTGTTTATGGTGCTTGATACATAGAAACTTTTCATTTTTATGTAGTGGTATATAATCAACCTTTCTAAAGTTATTTTTGTCTTTGGAATTGGGCTTGCCAAAACTTCCCTGTTCAATATTATCTAAATATCTTCTAAATTTTCATCTAATTCTTTTATTATGATTTTACATTAACTTTTAAGCATTATAAAATGTATTTGGTATCTAATGTACATTTTCACAAAATTTAATCAATTAGTCTATTTCTATTTTCTACCAATTTTAATGCTAACTTTATATTATATTAATTATATTATAGTAGATACTGACCAAATTAAATGTATATCCAAATCCAATATTTAAGAATAAATAAGAACTAGATTTCTAAACTAGAAGAAACATTAGAAATCATAGGATATGATTCATTAATGAAAATAAAACAAAACATATTTATCTGATGTCTTGAAATTGATCATTATTTTTAAAGTTAGATTGTTTATGTGAGTGCATGTTTCATTTTAGTCTTGTTATTTTTAAGCTGGGACCTCACACATCAGAATTCAGTAATATATATGAGCAACTGGAAAATATTTTTAATCGTTAAAACTAAAGGGGTAGAGACTATTTTATTTGTTTTTCTCTTTTAAATTTCAACTAGACCATATAGAAATTAGTTTGTTTATTCTTCTAAGTTCATTTTTAGTTTCAACTCCCCAGACTTATAATTCTGATACTTAAAGAGGAGAAATTTCTCTAGCATCCATTAGCAAGCTAATATGTTTGGACTTCAGCCTACTACCCATGTACCCTTCACATTACATAAGATAGCACGTTCCTTGCCAAACTAATGTTTTAGAAATTAAATGATATTTAGTAAAGCTATTTAATGAAACTGGCAAATATAGACTTCTTTAAATGTCAGTAAAATATTAAGTATCATACATTCTGTGCCAAGTAGTTAAAATTGTTTTTGGAAGGATATGCAATTAATTGTTACAGTAACTTAAAGTAATTCACAATCAATGTTATCATTTAATGCATCTTTTGGCTATTATTAAAGTCTAGGGAATAGCATGCATATCCTTATCATGTCTGGAAAGACACTAATGGGGAGGGGAATGGACTGAGGCTTGCATTTACATGTGGGCATGAGCCCAGAGAAAAGTGAAGGAATAAAAACATAAAAATGCCCTTGGGCTCTAAGCCTGGGGCAGATACATTGTGCAGCCACCAGAGTCTCCAATAGCACCATTTCTTTCATTAGTCTGGTGTTTTCTTCCTTTCCTTCCTTTCATATTTTGGGTACTTTTAAACATTAGGGACAGCTAGATTTTTAAAAATCCACATACATTATTTACTGCTCAGATAATTAACACAAATCTGTGATTTATAAGAAAATCATATTGAGGTCAACAGTTTGGGGTGGTTGAATTTATAAATTACTAATTATAATAATGGAAGAAAACAGTTATTAAGCATGTGTCACCAAGCACTGTTCTAAGCATTTTACAGTATTATTTTATTTAAATCTCCAAATTATCTAATGAGATATTTCTAGGTTTGTCTTCACTTTACAAATGAATAAACTGCAGCAAGTTAATTCTAACCTGATGGAAAACTGAAACATCTACTTCCCTGACTTGGAAAATGAAGCTTGGAAAATTGAATATAATTGCAATTTTTTAATGCCTCAATGTCATAAATACTTCAGTTTTTTTAGATATAAATGATCATTGCACTTAAAGTATTAGCAGTCAAAGGAAGGCATTGGCAGGACAAAATTCAGATTTTTGTTTGTTTTGTCTCATTTTTGTTTTGTATTTAGTTTTGATTTTTTTAATGTGTATCTGATTAAACTCACAGTTTTAAGATGTTATTAAAAGAGAAAAAAAACAACAACTATTTAGATACTTGAAGAATCTGTAGTCAGTTGACTCATCTAGATGAGTCAGTTAGGGTGGGAAGGTTGTACATTGCCTGGAGGATGGAGATAAATTGAAGAGGTAAAAATATTTCCCAATGAAAGGCCTAAGACAAAGGATTTGTGCCAAAGAACATTCCTCTACATTCTATTTCTGCCATTAACCACATTCACATTATTGCCTCCTAACCAGCAATATGGGACACTGATCTTTAGAATCCTAGGATATCGTCACAAAACATTCAAGGGTCGTGGCTGACTGCTTAGCCAAAAATGTATAATTGTAAGAGTTTGAAATAATTATTGACACAAGGTCAAATAACCTAAGTTAGCAGCTTTGCCAGCTGAAATTAACATTCGATCCAATTTTTTAATTTATTACCACATCACATAGGTAATGTTAGCTGTTCCTGTGAAAACCATGGCAGGGTTATATTATTTTACTGGTGTAATTACAGATTTTGTACTTTTTAACAGAGCATGTACTGTGATTAAGCTAATTGTGTAGTTCAGGACAAGGAAGGTTTTGTACAGGCAAAGTAGGAAATAATCAACTTTGGTGAGGTTGAGAGGACCAGAAAAGTCACCCCCGCACATTTTGTCTTCCACTGAAAGTTCCACATACCCCTTTTTGTAAAGGCTGTGCTTGTGAATGCTGAAAGATAAATTATATGTGGGGGAGGGAAAAGAAAAAGTGAAAATAATTAACATTAGCTTAGCACTTTTTACCAACTAGGCTTAGAAACTGTGAAGACCCATATACATCCTCACAATATCTTGTAAAGGAGGTATTTTATTTTGTCTATTTTAGAGGTGAAGAAAATAAATTTCACAGTGAGGTTAAATTATATATATTATTGACTTCAGAGAGGAAGAGAGAGGGAGAAATAGAAACAACAATGATGAGAGAGAATCATTGACCGGCTACCTCCTGCACCTCCCCCATTAGGGATCAAACCTGCAACTGGGGCATGTGCCCTGACCAGGAATGGAACTGTGACCTCCTGGTTCATAGGTTCAACACTCAACCACTGAGCCACGCTGGCTGGGCTTAAATAACTTTTAAGTTCACACTTGCTGTTAAGTAGTAGAGTCAGGATTTCAACTCAGATTATTTTGTAATCAAATTTTATGTACATTTACATTATCTTTAGGTATGTAATTTAAATAATTTATCAACTAGCTTAACCACTTAGCAAAATCCAGTAAAAATGGTCATGAACAAGACAGATAAATGTTGGTCATTATGGGATAAAATGAATAGAGAGGAGAGTAGAAGGCAGTGACATTAGTATTAAATTTAGGGAGGAAAAAGGAATACTAGCAAATGAGTAAAAATGTGTGAGAAATAGATATCTCAAGAATTTTTTTTCATGAATTGCCGTAACAAAGTGCATTGGTGTGAGCTATGCTAAAATTGAATAAATATAATGGATGTGAAAGCATCTAGCACCAAACCTGTTAAATAGATAGTGCTCAGATATCACTTTCTTCCTCCAAAAACACTTTATCTGAATGCAATGATACTTGTGTCCCTGGTCCTGCTTCTATGTCAGTCACCCTTTCTCCATCTGTGCTTCCAGGTGGCAGTGTGACATAGAGGAAAGAACATGAGCTTCCTAGCACAGAATACCAACTCTGTCTCTAGTTCTTATTAGCTCCGTAGCCTTAGGCAAGTTACTTGTCCTCTCTGAATCTCAGAATTGTCTTCTGATTTGATCTGTACAGCCACACTCTTCAACTGAAAAGCCATGATTTTCTGCACATCAGCCCTCTTCATCTTCTAGAGCAGTAGTATTTGTCTGTGCCCCACTCTAGATCTACGGGATGATTCAGAACCTTCTAGATCAGTTTTGTCCAATATAAATATGTGAACTGCATATGTACTTTGAAATTTGCTAGGCACCACAATGATTACACAGATGAAATTAATTTTAATAACATTTTATTTAACCTAATATATGCAAAATATGTTTCAATATAAAAGTTATTAATGAGACATTTTATGGTTTTTGTATTTATTCTTTTAAATCCATCTCAATCCAGAATAGCCACATATGAAGTGATCAAATGTCCATTGGTTTTCATTCTGCACAGTACAATTCTAGATCTCTCTGTGGTCTGGCATTATTTTGGGGAACTCTGGTATACTTGGGGTTATGCACCTCATCCCATTTCTCTGTCCTGTCAAGCATTCTTAGGAGAAGCTATTATGGATCTCCCTTCATAAAGACAAATATTTTAATTTTATGTGGGAGGCCTTGGTATCCAAATTCAGCTGTGGTTCATAACACCATATGCATGTATTACGGGTACATTGAATAATGAACAAAATCCTGTAGAAATTGAAAATATTAACTAACAATTTTATACATTTTTCCATGTTCTTTTTATTTTGCTTTGCACAAGTACACTTTCTTCAAAAAATTCTTATCTTTTTTGCAAATAATGGAATGCAATCCTATATAATAAAGAGCTAATATGCTAATTAAACCGAACAGCAGAATGATCTTCTGGACAACCGTCTGGATGACCTTCTGGGCGAAGCCAGGGCTGTGAGGGGCTGCGAGGGCCGAGCCCTTTGCATGAATTTCATGCATCAGGCCTCTAGTTATTGAAATAATTCTAGACTGGCAATGCTAGGAAAGATACCCAACAACATATTCTGTTCTATAAAGTGAGAAGACAATACACTTTATCAGCTAAATGACCAAATCCATTTAATGTAACTCCCTGGGGATTGTAGAATTTGAATCTCTACAAAGATTTCATGTATCTTCACCCAGTTGGTTCATAAAATAAACTATATTGCTCCAGATTCTCAGTTCAAAAATATTTTTTAATGCTGTAAGGATAAATACAGCATGTGAGCAAACATGGTTTGCTGCTCCATTGTTCAAAAATGTATTCACACAAACAATTGTTGGGGTAATAAGGCTAAAAATATGTGAAGTTGCAGTGACTCTGCATTTGAAGTCTAGGACATGTCATTTGTTTTATTCATGATAAACAGATCATTTAGTTGGAAAAATCCCATCTGCTTAGATATATCTCTTATTATTTATGAGAACCATGTTTAGGAATGCAGGCAGCACATGTGCATAATTAATCCTGAAGAGAATTAGACATTGTTTGATTCACAGCTGAATGCAATTAGCATTAGGAAGTTTACATATGTTGGCAATAACACCGATTAGCAACTAAAGTGCTTGTTAAAAAATTTAACCTGAGGCTGCTGGAGCAAACTTCTCTTAATGATGCTTTAAATGTTGTTGATGAAGTAATAATCAGTTTTGTTTTATAAATAGTAAATCAAGAATTTAGGTCTAATTAGCAGTGCTACAGATCACCTCACTTACATTTCAGATGTACTCGTGATGTGTGCTATGAACTTTCTTTTAGTCTTGTGTGCAAACAGTTGTTATGGGAAAGACACGATCCTTGCTGGAAACAGAAAAACCATTCCCAAGCTAGAGAAGAATGAGGTGTCTACCTTTTGGAAGGACTCTTCTAGAGAGGCTTAGCAGGAGAGATTTTGTTTTTATCTCTCTGCAGCTTTTAATTGCAGGAGAGAGACACAAGGCTGTCTCTTTCTCCGGCACAGCCATTAGCCAGCTTTACAGACTGTGAAACGGTGTCATCTAATGAGAAGGGAGGAGAGAATGGAAATGATGAAAATTAAGCCCAAAGTAAAATTGAGCTGTAATTGTTTGCACTTCAACTTTGAGAAGTTCACCATTAATTAAAATGTTTCTGCACCACTCACCACCAGACTGGCAAGAGGGAGGCAAGGCTGCATGCCAGGCAGCCCTGAAACCTCAGCAAAGCAAGCAAGCCTTTGACATGGGAGGGAGTACCTCCAGCACACAAATGCAGCAAAGGGCTGGGGGTGCATCAGGGTACTGTCAGGTAACGTTATCCACATAGGCCTTTGCTATAGTTTGGATTATTTCTATGCCTCAGGATAAATTAGTATTATATATTTTCAGACTGAATGGGGTCTAAGTCTTACATTCCTTCTTTCAAGTTTTAACATCTCTGAAATGGGGCTCCTCCCACAATGATGACCATGTGAGAGTTAATTAGCAACATTTTGCTTTCTCTGGTACATAAAGTAGTGCTAATAGCATCTTATATTTAGTTAAATGCGGTATTAAATGCTTCTTTTGTGCCAGGCACTGTGCTAGGGATAAGGAGTGAATGATATCCTATATTATAAAAGCCTAATATACAAATCGACCGAACTGCAGAATGACCAGCAGAACAGGAATGACCGGTTGCTATGATGCACACTGATCACCAGGGGCAGATGCTCAACACAGGAGCTGCCCCCAGCACGCAGGCCTCAGGCCAGCCAAGGAGGGTGCCAGCGGGATCCCCCATGATCGCCCCACTTGTCACCCCACAGAGGGAGGCGACCAGCAGCGGCAGAAGGGTGGGCTGGTGAGCAGGTGGTGCCAGGCCGGCCAAGGCAGGTGCAAGCAGGAAGCCACGATCACAGCACTGGTCACCCCACAGATTGGCCCTGATAACAGGCCAGTACCCGTGCACGTATTTCGTGCACCAGGCCTCTAGTGTAATATAACTCAAGGAGGATTATAGTACGAGTATGTATAGACAGCATGCTTGTGATTGGGCCTACTGAATGCTTACTTCGTTTACTCGTGGCTCAATGAGTTTGTGTGAATGTGAAATTCTGTAGCAGGGTGATGCACTTGCACCCATCACCACTATCGTGACTTTTCTGGATGATGAGCATTGACAGCAGACTGAAATCTCTGTAAGGGCAGGGAGTGTTTTCTTGTGTTCACTGTGGGGTTCCCAGCAGAGAGAAGAGTACTTTGCACATTGAAGTCACTCAATAATTACTTGATGAATTAAAAAGAAACTAGACCAAGTGTTGGTTTTACCCTGTGAGAAAAGATAGCTGTAACATTTGTAAATGATTGAAAAAATATCAAAGGCAGAAAAATGTTTCATAACATACTAAAATTGCATAAATTCAAATTCCCATATCTATATATATATAAGGTTTTATTGATACAAATCCACATTCTTTATTCATTCATTCCTTTTTGTTTTGTCTCTGTTTCTCACTGCAGAGGCAAAGGTGAGTAGTTTCAGCAGGTATCTCAAGACCCTCAAGACCCACAAGCCTAAAATATTTACTATCTGACCATTTACAGAAAAAAGTTTGTTGGTCCCTTGACCAGGCACTGTTGTCATAGAGCTAAGCTGTGAGGAGTTTAGTTATAGCCAACTTGCTCTGTGACCTCACTGACTCCTTTCTGTGGAATACTCTCCTGCCCCTCATTTCCCTGGATTAGGTAGCTTGAGCATCATCACTGATGACATACTTGATGACAGAGGAGTCCAACCCCATTTTGAGCCTCCTCACACACACACATGCTGCAATTGTCTCTTGAACCCAATAAAATTAAGTTAATGTTTGCTCTCCTAGTAGAAATGTGTAAGCTGAAATATATATGCTAAAGCCAAATGAAAAATACCTCCTGGTACATGATTAAATTTGGTACAACTTTAATCCATTTGTTTTTTTATCTAAGAAGACCCATTATAGATAGAAAGCACCAGCTGAATTTCATTATCCAAATACTTTATGTGTTATGTGGTTCTGAGACATAAACCTACAGCATGTTATGCTTTTAATTAAAGGTTATTGGTTCTGAAAAGCCCCTCCTCATTCACATCTGCTGCATGTAAGATGGTTTTACTTGTCTTCTAGGATTATACTAACTACAAAAGAATCACAAATCATGAACAGACAGTCAGGGAGCCACCACAGTTACAGGGCATCTGAGGCCACCACAGTCAGAGGGCAATGTTGCAGGTGAAGCAGCTGTCCAAATGTGGGCCCCTGGACTCTGGTATAGTCACTGAGAGTATGTACAAAGCAGCCTTTAAAAGGTAGGGATGTGGGCAGGGAGAGAGAAAGCACATATATTCATTGTAATGTTTTCACGTTCTCTTCCCTTTTTCTCCTCTCAACAGCACAACTTGCTAGAGACAGGATCTAATTCTTCTATATGCAGATAGAGACACAAACTATCCAATTATTATAGGTTCTCACATCTCTAAGCACCATGAAGGTAGGGTCCAGGTGTGTCTTATTCATGGCTCTATGTATTCCCAGCATCTCTCCATGGTAAGTACATTGCCAGTATATTTTTCATGACTAAAGTAAGATGTACCAGGCAGGCAATAATATAGATGGGTTCCCTTAGACCTCTCCATAAAGCATGTAATTCTTTACTATATCTAGAACATCTGTTGATATTCCAGAGTCTTTCTGAATGTGAAATAGATACAAGTGTGCAAAAAAAAACACACAAAAAAAACTTTTCTCAAATGAATAAAAATGGAGAAGGGACAATAGCTTAAAAATAATAAGACTTCAAGATAATGGTACTCATTGCTTTTCTTTAACTAAAGAGATCAAGCACAGGCAACTGTTTGTGGGATATCCCAGTGACAATAAAAAGAAAACTGGCCCCAAACTGCTTATTTATCTGCATGAGAATCTGAACATCTTATATTTAGAATTTTACCTATTTAGGTTAAGGTGTAGTAATTTATAAAAGTTTCTACTAACAGGAAAACAAAAGTTATTTGGGAGCATTATCACTTAGTAGCCACTAATTTATCACCCTTAAATTTTCACATAAATTAGTAAGACAAAGAACATAGAGCTGAGGAAAGAAACAGAATTGGAAAAAACAAGTAAAGAGCTATATCAAATATTCAAGTTTAGACTATGGGGTACCATGAACAGGCCAAATCTCCAGAGAGGCACCTAGAAGGACATGCAAAATTGAGAGCAAGATCACCTGTTTTAGAGACTACAAAGTCCCTTCTGCCTTTTAGTTTTCCTGTCCCTTCTCTCTCTCTCTCTCTCTCTCTCTCTCTCTCTCTCTCTCTCTCTCACTGTCTTTTACAACATGCCAACCCACTAGAAATAGTCCTGCCTTCCTTATTGTTAGACATCCCCATATGTCTAAATTCTGAACAATGAGAAGCAAACAGAGATAATCTTTGCAATTTGTATATCACAACCTTAAAAGGAAGTTGGTTATTCTTCCCTATGTCTCTGTCCTCCTTCCTGTGTACAAGAATGATGACAGGGTGCTGGGGATCCAGGGTATTATTGTTCTTAGGCTGCCATGACAAAATACCACGGACTGGAGGGCTTAAACTACTGTCATTTATCTTCTCACTAGAGGCCTGGTGCACGAATTTGTGCATGGGTAGGGTTGGCCAGCCTACTCTGATAGGGGCCTAACATGCTGGGCTGATGGGAAGGAGGGGCCATGGGTGGTTGGCCAGATAGCCCTGCCCCCGATCTGGGTGTTGGGGGCTGATCAGGGGCAGGGCCATCTGGGGGGAGGGGCTGTGGCCAGCCAGAGGTGGGGGGCCAATTGAGGCCCGATCAGGCTGGTTGGCTGCTGCAGTGCGCATCATAGCCACCAATCTTCAGTCGTTTTGGCCATCCTGCCATTCCAGTCGCTGGGCTTTTATATATAGAGATGGTACTAGTGGCTAAAAGCCTAAGATCAAGGGGCCATCATATTTGATTTCTGGAAAGATATCTTTTTCTGGCTTGAAGATGGCAGCCTTCTTAGTGTGTCCTTATCTGGCCCTTCCTCTGCACACATGGAGAAAAAAAGCTCTCTGGTGTCTCTCTCTGTTCTTATAAAGACACAAGTCCTGTGGGATTAGGTCCCATTCTTATGATCTCATTTAACCTTTGTTACCTCCTTATAAGCTCTACCTTCAAATAGAGTCACTTTGGGGGTCAGGGATTCAATATACAAATTTTGGAGAGAAATAATTTGGTCTGTAAAAGCCAGCTTTGATGAAATCCCCTAGGCCAGTGGTTGGCAAACTCATTAGTCAACAGAGCCAAATATCAATAGTACAACGATTGAAATTTCTTTTTAGAGCCAAATTTTTTAAACTTAAACTTCTTCTAACTCCACTTCTTCAAAACAGACTAGCCCAGGCCGTGGTATTTTGTGGAAGAGCCACACTCAAGGGGCCAAAGAACCACATGTGGCTCACGAGCCGCAGTTTGCCGACCATGGCCCTAGGTAATGGTGGCGCACAATGATGGAAGATACTTGAAGGCCTGGATGACCTTATCTGGTCCTTGGACTACCCACCATTTCTGGACTGTTCTATCTGAGCCACTAGGTTTCTGGATGTATTTGTTATAGCAGCTGTATCCTAACAGGATATGAAAGTGAAAAGCCAAAATGAACTTTCTTTTACTTCACAATTTTTATTGGGGAAATACTTAGAAAAAATGGAGCAGGTCATTCATCCTTTTATCTGAAAATTTCTTTTAATGTGCTTTGATTCCATTTAATACTAATATAATTATATCTAAAAGGCAAATGCTTAGAAAATGCAGTCACATTTTTTTATCACAAAACTCTGTCTAATCTGTGACAGTTAATTTAGTTTTACTCCCCATTTGTGATAGATGTGAGGATACCAAAGGTATAAATTCAGATATTGGCTTAATTATATTTCTTTCCACAGTTATGTTGCCAACTTTGAAAACAGTATTTATTTTTTAAAGTAGATACCTCCATAAAATATAATGATTTTGCATGGACCTAAAGTACTTTATGAAAACTCTGTCTTTCGAATACATAGAGAACAGGGGAGTTACTGGGTTTCCTTTGGGGCTAATAGAATATTCTAAAAGTAGATTATGGAGAAGGTTGTGCACCTCTGTGAACATACTAAAAACCACTGGACTATACACATTAACTGGGTGAAGCATGCACATATGAATTGTACATCAATAAAGCTGCAAAAGAGGAAGTGGGGGGAATGGGAGGTATATGGCCAAACACATTGAGAAATCTTTACTGTCAATACCCTTGGATAATCTTTAGTGCTGTAAGATATCTTCCTTAGAGAAACACAAATAAAACCTGTGTAACTTTGCTTATCTGAGGTCTTAAAATTATTTAACTCTGAATCACTTTATTACTTCATCTATTGTGGCAGAGTTGTGTGTACTCAGATGTAAATAATAGGATACTCTGAATGCTTTCTCTCCTGGCTTAACTAAAAAGGGGCACAATGGATTACTACTCAGCTATAAAAACAAAGAAAAGTTTACCCTTTGCGACAGCATATATGTACCAGGAGAATATTATGCTAAGTGAAATAAACCAGTCAGAGGCACACAAGTACCATATGATTTTACTCAAATGTGGAATCTAATGAACAAACTGAATTAACAAGCATAATAGAGACAGACGTATAGATAGAAAGAAGCTGATAGCTCTTGGGGAGAGGGTAGGTGGGGAAGGCAGGGAGAGTGAAGCAATTGAGCAAAAAAGAAAAAAAAAAAGAGAATAACCAAAAAAAAACTAGTGGACAGTTCAGAACACACACATACACGGGGCAATCTATACTAATAAAAGGGTGATATGCTAATTAGATGGGTGACCGGACATCTTCCGGATGTCCGATTTCCTTCTGGACAGTTAAGGGGCGATCAGGCTGGCAGGGGGGAAGTTGGGGGGTGGCCAGGCCAGGAAGGGGGCAGATGGGGGGTGACCAGGCCTGGAGGGGGGTTAGTGAGGGATGACCAAATGACTGAACAGCAGGCTGCATGGGGCAACCAGGCCAGCAGGGTGGGCAGCTGGGGGAGACCAGACCAGCGAGGGGCAGTGAGGGGCAACCAGGCCAGCAGGGGGGCAGTTGGGGGTGACCAGGCCAATGATGGGGGGGCAGTTGGGGTGACCAGGCTGGCAGGGGGGCAGTTAGGGGTGATCAGGTTGGCAGGCAGAGGTGGCTAGGGGTGATCAGGCTGGCAGGGGGGTCAGTTAGGGGCGATCAGGCTGGCAGGCAGGTGAGCAGTTAGGAGCCAGCCGTTCTGAATTGTGAGAGTGATCATGCCTAAACCAGCAGTTGGACATCCCCTGAGGGGTCCCAGATTGGAGAGGGTGCAGGCTGGGCTGAGGGGACCCCCCCATGCATGAATTTTGTGCACTGGGCCTCTAGTATATTAATAAACCCTTATATACACACAGGCTTTTCTAGGTTCCATAAAGTACCCCAAACCCAAAACAAATAACTGGATTGGAAAAAGAAAAAAGTTGAATTTGAAAAAGCTAAATAAATACAGCCTCAGAATTTTATTTAAGGGATAAACATATTTGAGGGACACTACAAAAGCCAAGTCATCCTTTGCTCTGGTGTATAATTATAATGGTGGAGTCATCAGCTCTGTATTTGGAAGAAGGACTACTGGATGAGCCCTCTAGCATTCATGGGAGCTAGAGTGCAAATTGGAGTTGAGTCCAGTGTTTTCAGAAGCCACTGGGTTAAACAGTTTCAGGAAGACAAGAGACACATGGAGAAAGGGGTCTCTGAGCCTACATGATAGATACTCTGCCTTCCAAAGCGTCCTTCATGCAGTTGGCACAACACACACACACACACACACACACTCACACACACACACACACACACACACACACCTTATTTGTTTTCCTAGGTTTTATTTAAAAATAAAGATGGATATTAATTAAATACTTTTACCAAACCAATTGAATGAATTAGTCACTTTCACACTTTATGCTGAATTTGATATCTCTGAATAAAATGATTTTTTTTGTATCCTTGGTAAGGATTCTTAGAGTCCTAAACAATAAATGTCATAGACATTGTCAAGACTCCTGTCTTTTTAACTGAAGTGTCCGAAGTGTCCTGTTTGCCTTAACCTATATATGTATTCTCTATTAAAGTCACATAGAC
Organism: Plecotus auritus; assembly: GCF_963455305.1. Lineage (NCBI taxonomy): Eukaryota > Metazoa > Chordata > Mammalia > Chiroptera > Vespertilionidae > Plecotus > Plecotus auritus. Next base: position 114,156,606 of record NC_137775.1, on the reverse strand, counting down.
TATTGGTAAAAGTCAGTGTCAGAGTATCTTACAAAGTTTCCTAATTTCTACAATTCACTTTAAACTCAGTTCCTCATATTATGTCTTATCTAGATGTAGGGAACAGCAGACCGTTATTTTTCTATGCTGTTCTTGAACTATGGATACTGTTAGACCTTTCTTGTGGCTAAATAACCCAAGTTCCTTTGTTTAAACTTTGCCTTATAGCTCCTATTTCTCAAAGCTTTAACAACTCTCAGGGAGGTTCTCAGTTGATAAAAATAGTCATTTTTACTTTTTTTTCTCTGTAGGATTATTTGAAATAGTATGGCTAAGAAAAAGTAACAAATTTAAATGGTTTTACAGTATGCACATTACAGAGTCTAAAGAAATGCACTCTAAGAATTCAAAAGAACTGATGATTACTTTTGAAAACTTAGGCTAAACTAAGTAGCTCCAGAAAATGGGATAAAATAAAACATATAGGTTTTATTTGTCAGAACAAAAAGATTTGCCTCGATAATTACAATTTGGCAAATCCACTGTGAGGTCCCCATGGGGAGGGAAAAGACCTACAGGCTATATGGAATAATAGAAACAAGAGCAATACGCAGCATGGCATTTTATAGGGAGAAAAAAGTCATTCAGAAAACTAAAGTCCTCCTTTCTTTAACAAAATTATAAGATTAGTAAATGAAGAAAAAGTATTTAGCTTAATGCACCTGGTTAGTTTTAAAAGCTTTCAGTAAAGTTTTACCTCCAAATGCAATGCAAATTATATCATGAAAAAGAAAATGTAACTCTTGAGACAACTGAAACATTTTACCTAATAAAGTTCCTACCAAAGCTTTTGACGCCTTAGTATCAGGCAAGGGAATATAAAAAGTGGGCTTGCTTCAGTGTTAAAAGAGCAAGGGAACACCTGTTACATACCTCCAGGCTACTTCTCCCCTACTGACTTTCCCTTCAAACACTAGACGTGGGGGCAGGGCAGAAAGGCACCAGAAATATTACAGACTCTAGGACATCAGGCAGTTTGAAGGTAGAAAGCAATTCGAAGGCAGAGATAATGCGGGGATGGGGGGTGCACATGATAATGGCTTACACACCCTAACTGCCTTACTGACCCCATCAGAGCTCCATGCCTGCATTCAATCTTGTACCAAGAAATATAGACGACTCTATTCTAGAGAAAATAAAGAACTCTAGTGAAAACGCCCATAGATTCTGGCATGTGAAGATCCTCCACGTAAATATCCATGTTGAAAATATTTCCCATGCACCTTGATGTCAGTTTTTCTTTTTCAATTTGTAAGTGTGACCCACTCTTTAGTTTGGATGAACAGCCCAGGCACACCAAATATTTGAGAAATGTCTCCATTATAAAAAACAGAGTGACACAAATAAAGAGACTAAAACTGGGAGAAAATGGAGACAATATAAAGCACAGAAAACAATCCTTAAAATATATTATGTGAACTATAATTTTTATCCTGGTTGATGTGAGAAGATATTGCACCTAAAAGAAACAGTGAAATATAACATGGAATAATCACAGAGAAAATACTAACTACTGGAATTTAAAATATTATTAATTCCCAGAAGGTAGTGGAATATAGTATCCAAAAAATGTCCTTGGGTGCAGGAGAAGAGCAAAAGCAAAGCATGAAAGGAAAAAAAAAAGAGAGGGAGAAATAAATAAAGAACAAAAAATAGAGGTGACAAATTATCAAATATAAATTCAGAAACATTTTGCAGAAGTGAAGTTCAAACATCTCCAAATGGAAGGGCCCATTGAGGGTCAAGCACAATGGAGAAAGATCCTCACCAAAGTTGATTGTTATAGATTTTCAAAAACAAACAAACAAATAAACAAATAGGATTAAAAAGATTCTAAGAATGTCATAGAGAATAGAAGCAAGTCATGGATACATGCTTAGGAATAAGAAATGGTATTGGATTTTCAAGAATGATCCTGAGTTCCAGAGATAGGGACTTGATGCCTACAAAATTTAATTATAAAGTTATTTCAAAGGCATCAATCACATATGAGAGTAAAGACATCTTCAGATACTGACTATCTAAGGTAAATGAGTGGGTTCCTTGTGCACTTTTTCTTGGGAAAGTACTAGAAGATATACTTTAGAAATACAAGAGAAAAACAAACAAACAAAAAGCAAGGAAAAGGATCCATAAATCAAGGGTTCAAGTACAGGAGACCAGCAGTAGTAAGGGTTAATATGTCAGCTGTGAAATCCCTAGAGAGAATATAGATTGGAGCAACAGATGGAGGGCTGGTGTGGGAGACAGTGGTGTGTGTGTTTCTGGGGGATGAGGGGAGGTGGACACTGCTTAGACATCTGTTTCAACATTTAGAAAAAACACATAGATCTTGGACATATTTCTGGAGTATTTATTTTGATAAATTTATTTAAAAATATACTCCATGTAAATTATATATGAAAAATAGTTATAGAAAAATAAGCAAAAAATAATGAGGCAATATTAATTTCTCAAAAAACAAGTAAGTTTAATAAAAAATTATATTTTATTTTGAGCCAGAAGTGATAATTCTTTATATAACAGTATCTATGTAAATGCATGATTAACTTAGCCAGAAAATTATAATTTAATTATATTGAGACATCCAGGAGAGAGCAAATAGATAGGGAGCATAAGAAAGTTAAATTCTAGCCCTAGCTGTTTGGCTCAGCAGACAAAGCATTGGTCTGAGGACTGAAGGGTCCCAGGTTCGATTCCAGTCAAGGGCATATGCCTGGGTTGTGGGCTCAATCCCCGTGTGGGGAATGCAGGAGGCAGTCGATCAATGATTCCCTCTCAACATTGATGTTTCTATCTCTCTCTCCCTCTCCCTTCCTCTCTGAAATCAATAAAAATATATATTTCTTAAAAACTTAAATTCTATAATTCTCAAACAAAAAGTCAATTTCTATAATTGTTACATTAAAAATGAATATATATGATGTATGAGGTTATATAGGGATACATGTATCAATACTAGAATATTTATTAATATCTATATTGATATACATCTATATAGGTATAAAATACCAGATGATAACTTTAAAGGCATTGAAAATGGTCTTTACAGAGAAGCATAATTAGGTGTTGTAAGGATTGTTAGATTGTGTTATAAGACTTTTAAAAGTATATGCATGTATTACTTTCAGAAATCCTATCTAATAAAAGAGTAATATGCAAATTGACCGTAACTCTGCTAACCCACAAGCCACGCCCACCAGCCAATCAGGAGGTGTATGCAAATTAACCCAACCAAGATGGCTGGAGCCACAGAGAGAGCAGGAGGCTTGGGTTTCCCTAGAGATGGAGGAAGCCAAGTTCCTGGCCTGCCCTGGCCTCCGTTGAAGGCTATAAAGTTTCAATTATAGAAGATAAATAAATCCCAGATACCAGGACCTCAAATTGGGTTGCCAGGGGGTGTGGCCAGCCTGCAAACCACCACAGGCCCCTCACCCAGGCTGCCCCATGCCCCAAGGGAACCCCTACCCTGATCCAGGACACCCTTCAGGGCAAACCAGCTGGCCCCCACCCGTGCACCAGGCCTCTATCATATCTAATAAAAGAGTAATATGCAAATTGATCATCACTCCAACACACAAGATGGCTGGCCCCATGTGGTCAAAGATGGCTGTCCCCATGTGGACACAAGATGGCCACCATAAGATGGCCAGCAGGGGAGGGCAGTTGGGAGGGACCAGGCCTGCAAGGCAAGTCACTTCGGCGCTATCAAGCCTGCAGGGGAGGGCAGTTAGGGGTGACCAGGCTGGCAGAAGAGGGAAGTTGGGGGTGACCGGGCCTGCAGGGAAGGGCAGTTGGGGGCGATCAAGCCTGCAGGGGAGGGCAGTTGGGGGGAACCAGGCCTGCAGGGGAGGGCAGTTAAGGGCAATCAGGCTGGCAGGGGAGCAGTTAGGCATCAATCAGGCTGGCAGGGTAGTGGTTAGGGGGTGATCAGGCTGGCAAGCAGAATGGTTAGGGGCAATCAGAAAGGCAGGCAGGCGAGCAGTTGGGAGCCAGCAGTCCTGGATTGTGAGAGAGATGTCCGACTGCCTTTTTAGGCCCAAATCTACTGGGATCAGGTCTAGATGGACAGTCAGACATCCCTCAAGAGGTCTCAGATTGGAGAGGGTGCAGGCTGGGCTAAGGGACACCCCTCCCCGCCCCCCCGTGCACGAATTTCATACACTGGACCTCTAGTTTGAATATAACTAAATTCATAAATACTAATAGGAAGTAGCTTAAGAAGATTATACTGAGTTATTTTTAAGTAGTGACATTTATCTTTTGACTGATCAGCATTGTTATTGTTTTTGTTTTTATATTTATTTTATTTCTGGGAACTAGGAATTAAGGAGATAGACCCTGGTGGACAAATTTACTCTTATTTATACTTAGAGTTGGTACATGGATTAGATCACAATTTATAAAATGCTCTTTATAAGTATAACTAGAGGTCTGGTGCACAAAATGCGTGCACGGGGGTGAGGGGTGTCCTTCAGCCCAGCCTGCACCCTCTCCAATCTGGGACCCCTCGAGGGATATCTGACTGCCTGTTTAGACCCGATCCTGGTAGGATTGGGCCTAAAAAGGCAGTCGGACATCTCTCTCACAATCCAGGACTGCTGGTTCCCAACTGCTTGCCTGCCTGCCTTTCTGATTGCCCCTAACCACTTCTGCCTGCCATCCTGATCACCCCCTAACCACTCCCTGGCCAGCCTGATTGATGCCTAACTGCTCCCCTGCCAGCCCATTTGCCCTTAACTGTCCTCCCCTGCAGGCCTGGTCACCCCTAATTGCCCTCCCCTGCACTCCTGGTCCCCCCAACTGCCCTCCCTTACAGGCCTGGTCCCTCCCAACTGCCCTCCACTGCTGGCCATCTTATGGTGGCCATCTTGTGTCCACATGGGGGTGGCCATATTTGATCACATGGGGACAGCCATTTTGTGTGTTGGAGTGATGGTCAACTTGCATATTACTCTTTTATTAGATATGATAGAGGCCTGGTGCATGGTGGGGGCCAGCTGGTTTTCTCTGAAGGGTGTCTCAGATCAGGGTGGGGTTCCCTTGGGGTGTGGGGCATCCTGGGCAAGGGACCTGTGGTGGTTTGCAGGCCGGCCACACCCCCCAGCGACCCAAGCGGAGGCCCTGGTATCTGGGATTTATTTATCTTCTACAATTGAAACTTTGTAGCCTGGAGCAGAGCCAAGCCTTCTGCTCACTCCGTGGCTGCCACCATTTTTGTTGGGATTTATTTATCTTCTATAATTGAAACTTTGTAGCCTGGAGTGGAGGCCTGGGCCAGCCAGGGTGTGCGGAAAACTTGGCTTCCTTCATCACCGGGGGAACCCAAGCCTCCCTCCTTCTCTCTCTGTGGCCGCAGCCATCTTGGTTGGGTTAATTTTCATACTCGCTCCTGATTGGCTGGCGGGCGTGGCTTGTGGGTGTAACTGAGTGATAGTTAATTTGCATATTACTCTTTTATTAGATAGGATGTAATTTTATTAATTTGGATGAAAAAAATGTAATTATATTTTTCTCAAGTGATTTTGTTTGACATATATAGAAATACAAATCTCACTTAAAAACATAAAACTATGTAAAATCCCTGAAGGTATTAAACTTTATGTCTTGAGAATCAATATGGTGGTGTAGGTAAGCACCAGTACTCACCATCTCCCACAACCACATCAAAATTACAACTAAAATACAGAACAACAATCATTCATAACCACATGAAATCTGTTGAAGCCTATATAATGTTGTACTGCTGAATGGAAGACCTACAACTAGAGAATTAAAGAAGAAAGCACATTGAGACTGGTAAGAGAGTAGGAGCTGTGGAATAGGCTGACATGACACCCACGTTTGGTGATTCTTTTAACTGAAAGTAGAGGCACTAATGAGGAGCAAGGGGGTCCCAGCCCCACACTAGACCCCTCAGCACAGGGTTCTAGTGCTGGGAAGAGAAGTCCCCATCATTTTGGGCTATAAAAATCAGCAGGGATTGTGACTGACTGACATAGAGGCTGCTGAAGTCCCAAGCAGTTCCTCTTAAAAGGCCAGCACACAGACTTACTTAGAACCATTCCTCTGAGTTCCAGTGCTGGGACAAAGGCTTGGAGGGATCCAGGGATATAGTAGGAGAAACTGGATTGTCTGGCATTTGGGCAAGAATTCAGGGGTGGCTTTCTCCCAGACAAAAGTGCTCACAGAGGTCATTGTTTCTATGCTGAGACTTCCCTTGTCACAGACCTAACTGGCAGGCACCATATATGAGTCTCCATCAACCTGGATCACACTATTTGCTCTGCCCTGGTGATTCCCTGAGACCCCACCCCACCAAATTTGGAGCCCCATCCATATGAATGGCCTGGTCTGGCTCAAGCTTCAGAATTTCCTAAAATCTCTCAAACAATCAGTAGCTAGTGTCAGCATGCCCCATTCCTCTCAATAGCAGCAATTTGCCTTGTTTTAGAGCTTGGCCTCTCCTGGGCATTTCTAAGCCCAACACAAGTAGCAGCCATCTGCAGAACACTCTGTAGCTCCTGACAGGTGGCCCCAGTCAGGAAACAGGCAATGGCTGACATTGCACCTCCAGGGGCATCCCAGAGCTAGTGCACCTGGTGGGCAACTTCAAACCACACCACAGTACAACTCTACCACATTCATGAGTGACATACTCAAGGGGCAGACTTAGTGAGCACCAAAGCCTCACTGAAGCAAGTCTTGCTCTATAAGTGTGTTTCCTGCACAGCAGCTTTTCCACTGTAGTCACAGCTGGTCCTCACATCCAATTGGCCTAGGCATCAATTCCTCCCTGTGATGCCAACAACAATAAAGGCTCAACTACAAGACAGTGCACACAGCCCACACAGGGGTGCACCTAGCGTGCCCAGCTCTCAGGTGACTGGGGAGACTGAGCCATTGGGCCCTACATGAAACATACTACACAAGGCCAACTTTACCAATTCCAGGAGACATAGCAGCTCTACCTAATTCTTAGAAACAAGCACAGAGAAGCAGCTGAAATGCAGAGACAAAGAAACATGTCACAAATGAAAAAAGAGAAGAAATCTCCAGAAAAAAAGAACTAAATGAAATGTAAGCAAGCAAACTACTAGATACAGAGTTCAAAACAATGGTTATAATGATGCTTAAGGATATTAATGAGAGCTTCAAGGGACTTAGTGAGAATTTCAAGGAAATTAGTGAGAACATAAAAAAAAAAAAAAAACATGAAAAAAAAAGACTGGTTAGAAATGAAGGATAACACTAACTGAAATGAAGAATAATTTACAGGTAATCAACAGTAGAGGATGCCGAGAATCAAGTCAGCAGTTTGGAATGTGAGTAAGCAAAAAGCATCCAATCAGAAGAGGAAAAAGAAAAGAAAATCCAAAAATATGAAGAAAGTGTAAGGAGCCTCTGGGACAACTTCAAGTGTGTCAACATTCACATCATGGGAGTAACAGAAGGAGAAGAGACAGAGCAAGATATAGAAAACATATTTGAAGAAATAATGATAGAAAACTTTCCCTACCTGGTGAAAGAAATAGACTTACTCCAGGAAGTGCAGAGAAACTCAAATCAGAAGAACCCAAAGAGGTCCACACCAAGACACATCATAATTAAAATGCCAAAGGTTAAAGTCAAACAGAAAATCTTAAAAGCAGCATGAGAAAATCAGTTAGTTACCTACAAGGGTGCACCGTTATGACTGTCAGCTGATTTCACAACAGAAACTTTGCAGACCAGAAAGGAGTGGCAAAAAAAAAAAAAAAAAAAAAAAAAAAAATTCGAAGTGATGAATAGCAAGGACCTATAACCAAGATTACTCTATACAGAATTGAAGAATTGAAGGTCAGATAAAGAGCTTCACAGATAAGAAAAAGATAAAGGAATTCATCACCACTAAACCAGTATTACATGAAATGTTGAAGGGTATTCTTGAAAAAGGAGAAGGAGAAGGAGAAGGAGAAGGAGAAGGAGAAGGAGAAGGAGAAGGAGAAGGAGAAGGAGAAGGAGAAGGAGAAGAAGGAGAAGGAGAAGGAGAAGGAGAAGGAGGAGAAGGAGAAGGAGAAGGAGAAGGAGAAGGAGAAGGAGAAGGAGAAGGAGAAGGAGAAGGAGAAGGAGAAGGAGAAGGAGGAGGAAGAGGAGAAGGAGGAGGAGGAGGAGGAGGAAGAAGAGGAGGAGGAGGAGGAGAGGAGGAGGAGGAGGAGGAGGAGGCAAAAATACATATCTTTCAACAATTGACTCTAAAAATCAAAATAAACTAACAAGGAATCTAATGAACAAAATAGACTTATGAATAAAATTGAGCCCAGCTGGCATGGCTCAGTGTCTGAGCATCAACCTATGAGCCAGGAGGTCATGGTTCGATTCCTGGTCAGGGCACATGCCTGGGTTGCGGGTTTGATCCCTAGTAGGGGACATGCAGGAGGCAGTCAGTCAAATATTTTCTCTCATCATTGATGTTTCTCTCTCTCTCCCCCTCTCCCTTCCTCTCTGAAATCAATAAAAATATATTTTAAAAAAATACAATGAAATAAAATAGAACCAGAGGCATGGAAACATGGAACAGACTGATGAATCTTAGAGGGAAGTGGGGCGGGGGGTGGGGGGCAGGAGGGAGGCAGGAAGAGATTAATAAAAGAACATATGCATATATACATTATTTATGGACACAAACAATAGGGTGGTGAAGGCCTGGGGTGGGGCATGAACTGGGTGGAGGGGGATAATGGAAGGAAACAAAGGGGACATCTGTAATACTCTCAACAATAAAGATTAAAAAAAATAAGTGGTCAATAAAATATATGATTATATTATTTAAAAAAAAAACTTTATGTCTTTAAATATTATGGCTTTCCATCTCTACCCAAGACTTTCTTCTTCAAATTTTCTTCCTCTTTTTTATTCCTGCTTCTTACCAACATGGTGAAACAATCCCCAGCCTCTTAGGCTCTTTAGGACCTCATGTAGCTACAGGGGGCAATTATGTCAGGAGATCCTAATATGAAAGAAGCTTCAAGAAATGTTGAAGCCTGTGTAATGTTGTTAACCAGTGTCACCCCAATAAATTCAATAAAAAGGAAAAAAGAGAAATCATGTGAAGACACAGGGAGAACACACTAACCTGCATGCCAAGGAGAGAGGCCTCAGAAGAAAACAACCTGCTGATGCCTTGATCTTGGAAAAATTCCCAGAACTGTAAGAAAATAAATCTCTATTCTGTAAACAAAAGAGAGAAGAGAAGAGAAGAGAGGGAAGGGAAGAGAAGGGAAGGGAAGGGAAGGGAAGGGAAGGGAAGGGAAGGGAAGGGAAGGGAAGGGAAGGGAAGGGAAGGGAAGGGAAGGGAAGGGAAGGGAAGAAGGGAAGGGAAGGGAAAGGAAGGGAAGGGAAGGGAAGGGAAGGGAAGGGAAGGGAAGGGAAGGGAAGGGAAGGGAAGGGAAGGGAAGGGAAGGGAAGGGAAGGGAAGGGAAGGGAAGGGAAGGGAAAATTGTTGCAAAGCCCAGTCACTGAAAACTCTGAAAGGCACAGTGGGCTCTAAACTTCCCAGAAATAATCTAAGTTAAATATGATCTAAGACTATAGATCTTATTTAAGTTAGATTATTTCTGGGAAGTTTAGTCATTCAGTATAGACTGATGTCTGCAGGAGTCAAAGGAAAAAAAATAACATTTTAGTAAGTCTGTGGAAAATAGTATTGGTTAATTTTGATCAAAGATGAGCATTTTCACCAAGAATTGCATGATGCAGTACAAAATCTAAGTAACACACAAGCATATGGTCTATTCATGAAAACCAATATTTAATAACACGAAACTGGTTATTTGGAAAGTAAAATAAAATAATACCCTCTCCAAAATTCTGGCTCAGTTATTTTACTTTTCAGAGAGTTTTATTGCATTTTAAGTTCAAATAGCATAAAAATAAACTGCTTTGCCTCCGCTTCTGGAAATATCCATTTTTTTGTGTTATTTTCGATATCTTTAAAAGGAGAATACCGTTCTGAATTTCACAGTGACCTATGTGTTTTACTCTTTTATTTCAGGAAGCAGCCAAAAGCAGTCAAGTAAAATTGGATTTGTCATAGCAGAATACACCCTGTTAAACTAATTGGAACATTATACACTACAATCTTGGCAAAATGTACCAGCAATGAAAAGATGTCACTGTCTCAATACTGTCTTAGTAATTCTATGATGGCCGTAGGAGGACAAACACTTGTTGACAAGTGTTTGATCTTCATAAGTCTGTCCCTGTGACAAACTATATTTTATCCTGTACTTCTGTGATCCTTCACCTAGATAAAACCAACACCTCGCATCTTTTCAAATTTCTTTTTATTCCCTTTTACATCAGTGGCAAAAGTTAAAAAGGTAACATGAAAAGAAAGATGAAACAGAAATACTTGTTCAAATTGAAGGACTGTAGTTTCAAGTTTCAATCCTGTATCAAAACATCTCCTCCTTATCTTCTTTTCCAGTCATCACAAATGATGAGTATAAAGAGGTACCCAAACATCAGTACAATGCTGTGTGTACTGCAATCCAAAAATCACAGCACAAAATTATACCTGACATATCAAAAACTGGCAGTCACTTCCTCAAGATTTCCTTCTCTTGTTCCCATGGACCTTCTTGATTAATAAATCTGACACATAAAAAGCATCTATATGACTAAAGTGCCAGTTACTGGGAAGATTGTTTTGATCTATTTCTCAAGTTTTAGAAGAAATATTCTCTTTTTTCATGAATACAGAATCCACTCACTGACTGCCAACTTTCAAATGACCATCTCTTGAAGTTTAATTTTAAGTTTTAAATAAATATTGTATGCATGCAGAATAATTAGGATGCTCTAGAGAAATACTGTATAATGACACTGATTCTTTTTTATCTGAAAATGCCAAGCCCTTAAAGCAGCAAAGTCAGAGGAAGCATGCATGACACTTTCATTAAGATGCTAGTTGTATTTCCTGAGTAAACTCCAATTTTCCTGAGTTTAAAATTTATTTCTGTAAAACTCATTGGTTTTAAGCTACTGAAAGGAACTCACTGGTCTTCAAATTAATGTTCTACCTATGTTTCTCTTTATGTGAACAAAACGTTTCTTCATTCTAAAGATGAACAAGGTTAATAAAATCTAGTTTGTAGATATATGAAAATCTCCACAGATATCCAGCATTTTACAAATGACACTTGTATGTTGCTATTTAAAGACTAAAATATTGGTTAGGTCTGTGTCACAGTTCCCTATCAAACTCTAAAGATATTGTTGTGCATCTTTTTCACAGATTTAGAAACATGATTAAAATAAGGTAATCATCAAATATAGTTATCAGCCTTATGTCTTATCCTTTGTGTCCTCTGTTGCTATTCTTTATATTACATCACATTTAAATATAAGCACACTTACAACATAGCAGCCATAGGCATATATTAGAAAACTCTCATTCTATATTAAGGATATATTTAGATTCAGGAACCTATTTAAATATGTTGGTTTATCAAAACACTTTAGTAAAATTACACCAAAGTAAAAATAAAAGAAAACAAAACAAAACAAAACAAAAAAACATAATCAAGCACTAGCCAGATTGGCTTAGTGGATAGAGCATTGGGCCACAGACTGAAGGGTCCCGGGTTCAATTCCGGTCAAGGGCACACACCTCAGCTGCAGGCTTGATCCCCATTCTTGGTCAGGGTGCATGCGGGAGGCAACTAATCGATGTGTTTCTCTTACATTGATGTTTCTCTCTCTCTGTCTCTCCCTCTCTCTTCCACTCTCTAAAAGTCAATGGAAAAATATCCTCAGATGAGGATTAAAAACAAAAACAAAAACAAAAAAGTGGTAAAAAAATATTGTCATTTTTTTAATAGTCAAACTTTATTAGACATATTTTATCTGATGTTATTTTTTACCAATAGCTTATAGGGGTTGATACTTTCCAATTCATAAGCAAGTCTTATTGCTCTACTTTCAACACACTTATTAAATCTAACTGTTGCCCATCAACTCCATCACTACAATCCTGATCCAGCCATGACTATAGATCATCTGGACTTTTGTAGGCTCCTAATGGTTGTCCTGCTTCCAATCTTGACAACATTACAGTCATAGTTCTACATAGTGATGTTACAAACAGACACAAGATATTTTCACATTCTACTCTAAACTCTCAAATGAATACAGATTATACTTGGACTAGAATAGTGCCCACACTGCCTCCTGCCGCCACTACACTGCAATAATATCCACCCGTGGCATATATTCCAAATTTATGTCCCACCATCTCTCCATCCCTCACTTTGCTCTAGTCTATGCTGATTTTATATTCTTCAATAAAGGAAATGGATTCTTGCCTTAGGATCTTTGAACTTGCTGATCGATCTGACTTGAATAGTTTTCTCCCATATTATTTACAAACTCCCTCCTTCCTTCCCAACCACAAAGAATTTGTCTCTGATGTCACTTTTTTAAACACCATGCTTCTACTCTTTCTTTATCCTCCTTTCTTTTCCTTCATTGTGCTTATTACTATCTGAAATAAAATTATGTATTTATCGTGAATTTTGACCACTATAACTCCATGAAGTCTGGGATTTTGTTTGCTTCTTGTTAGTTTCCCAGCATCTAAAATAGTACCTGGATCTCAGCCTGTGTAGCTTGGTGGTTGATCATTGACCTATGAACCAAGAGGTCATGGTTTGATTCCCTATTGGGACACATGCCCAGGTTGCAAGCTCTATCTACGGTAGAAGGAGTTCAGAAGGCAGCTGTTCAATGATTCCTCTCATCACTGATGTTTCTATCTCTCTTTCCCTCTCTGTTCTTCTCTGAAATCAATAAAAATATATTAAAAAATAAAATAAAATAGTAACTGGACAGGAATGGATATGTGAATAAATGCAGAAGAGGTAAATGGCTGATTTATTTGAACTATTTTATTTGATATATTTTTATTTTTCAGACCTGTTAGTTGGTTTATATGTGAACACTTAGATAAAGAATAATTTGTACATACACATAAATGCTTGTATATATTGTTTGAAACTATTTTTTTTTGTTAATCCTCACCTGAGGGTATTTTTCCATTGATTTTTAGAGAGGGTGGAAGGGAGGGGGAGAGACAGAAATATTGATGTGAGAGAGACACATCGATTGGTTGCCTCCAACATAGGCTCCAACCAGGGCTGGGAAGCAGTCATGCAATCAAACGAGGTGCATGCCCTTGACTAGAATCGAACCCGGAACGCATGGATTGACACTCTATCACTGAGCCAAACTGGCTAGGGCTATTGTTTGAAATTTGATTGTCACATTTATAGTTTTCTCCTATAACTAGGAAACTTGACACAGGTGCATCTTCCCACTTTGTCGAAGGTGGTAAATACTACATATCCCAAACACTACAGTCTCTCTCTCATACTTTGAAGTGGTCAAACATTTCAAAGTATGGACATCATGTAATTAATACAATCCTGATTCTGCCCTTTTCTTCTGAGACTCACAATTTTATATGCAACTGATGTCTGATATCTTTTCATATGTAACTTGGAGGCACATCAATTTCAATATGTCTACACTGAACTCATTATTTCCTCCCAGACCTCCCTCCCATATCACTCATTTTAGTAAAAAATACCACAGTCTAACATCACCAAGTCAAAAACACGAGAGTCATCTTATAATGAACCCCCTCTATCTCCCTCCCACCCCAACCTCAAGTCACTGTTTCTTCTGAAGCTTCCACAATTCTCTTGTGCCCTCCCCCCCAACCCCCTGATTCTGTGTTAGCTAAGGACCTCATCTTCGGCGCTATTGTAGCTTTCTGTTAACTATCTTTATATCTGAACTTCTCTGATATTTACTTATATTTACTCTACCTGTAAATGTAATAGGCTTTTTAAAAATGTGAAACATTGTATTATTCACTTGCTTTGAACTCTACAGTTCCTTCCCAGGGCCTAGAAATCCAAATTACTTAACTTGGCTTTAAAGACCTCTGCTTTCTGCCTCCAGCTATACTCATCACCCATGGTATCCCCCAAAACATGACTCTTCATTCAAGAAGGACAATGCAGCATTTTCTGGAGACATGTGCTTTTGTACCCCCGTGACAATATTCTTCTTCCTTCCTGAAGGAATCTTCTAGATGCTATAATGACAAGTAACCACTCATTCTTCAGAGTTTTCTTTCTTTGAAGAATGTTCCTATATTTCTTACAATCTCTCTAATCTACCACCTGCCCTACAAAAATGACTACTCTCTTAATTGGGTATATAATTCTTATTATAATAGCTATTGCACTGAATTACAATTACATAAATATGTACCTCTCTGAATTAAGACCAGAAAAGCAACTTGTAACTAGTTAGCATATTTTACTATTTTGATATCTGGTACCTAAAAAAAATGTTGAATAGATGTTTGCTGAGTTAATGAATAAGCTAAATGCATGAAACTATATTCTCTTTTCATGTATTAGAAATTGTGGCAACTAATAAAAAATATACATGTTTAAAAAAAGAGGTTTTAATTAAATCAAATGTATGTAGAATCAGAATTTCCTTTGTTCTTTAAAGGTAAACCCACTATTACTTGTTTCAAGCTTTCTATACGAATTACTGTTTTGAACATCCCGTTTTAATTTATTCTGTATCATTTAGTTAATATTGATTATAATTAATTGTTTTGATCTTTGTGTAGATTTCACATAGATTTAATTAAATATACATTAATGGACATTTAAAACATGCCACCAAGGGGAAGAAGATGGCTGCCGACGGGAAGGCAGACTGCAAGATAGTGTGTGAATGAGAAAACAAAGGGAGAGTGTGTGGTCGCACAGGGAGTGTTTGTTGGTGAGTTGAGGGACAGCTATACTCCAGGAGACTGTGGGAAATTGTCGGACACGGCTGTCCTGACTGGGCAGCCCCCACTGCTACTGGGTTCCCTCCCAGAGCGACTGGCTCGGATGCAGAGATCGTGCCATCTTGAAAGGAAAAGTGGTTGCTATCAGGAGCCTGAAAAGCCTGGGAATCTACAACTACAGCACCCACCGAACAGCTGTGAACCCGAGAACACCACACCAGTCCCCAAGTGGTGCAAGCACGTGGATTCAGAGGAGCTCTACACTCCACCACGCAAAGGTCAGATTTCACCTGGGATAGTGAGGTCTGTGGTCCTGGCAGGAGAGAGAAACGTGCACGCAGGAATTGGAGACCTGGGAAAGTCTGCGCCTAGAAAAATCCTTGGCTGTTGGGGCTGGCATGATACGTGAATGTGGAAGGGGGTCCACAGAGTTGCTAACAGAAGGGAACTCTAAAAAGCAAGCCATTTTGATCTGGGTGCAAAAGGACACCAAAAATTTTAAAAGTGTGCCGGCTGCTTAGACCCAAGAGGAAAAAAGACAGCACAGACTTGCGCGCAGCCCTGGAGTTTGCACACTTAACTCTGGCTCTTTTTTTTTTTTTCTCTGCTCTTTAAATCCTTGCTTCTGATTACTGAGCCCAATACATAGGATCACCCAACTGGGGACACTCTAAGAGACTGCAAGGGAAAGTTGTTTTTCTGGAACCTGTGGATCAGAGCGGGGAATAACCATCAAAGAACCAGCTCTGGGTCAACCCACTCCCCCAAACCAGTATTAAGTGCCACAGGAAAAACAAATCTAAACACTAGCTAGAGAGGACCTATAGACCCGGAGGTCAATCCAGAAACACTGCCACCCAGGGGTTGAATCACAAATTGACTCTTGTGTAAACACAAATAAACTGCCTGCTTAAAAATCAGAACTGGCTTACAACACTGAGGAGCAGTGGAACGCAGGGAACTTCAATACTGTCCTCACTAGAAAACAGGCGTGCCAAACAGAACAGTAGAGGAAGTGAATGACCTTCACTACTGCACATTTTTATTTTTATTTTTTTCATCTTTTACTTAAGAAAAGAGTTTTTTTCTTTTTTCCTCACTTGATTTTACCTTTTTAATTATTACATTTTTATTTTTAATCAGCATTATTAATACTACTATTTTACCATTTTTTTTAAAAAAGTGTCATTTTATTTTCTCTTTATTTTACTTTGGGATTAGTGTTCTACATTCTATACTCATCTTTCCTTTAGCATTATTTTACTCTATCTCAACTTTATCTTTACGCCATCACTCTCTTCCTCAATTTTCCCCTTTGTTGTCCTGTTTCTCTCACCCTATTCCTGCTTTAGATATTCCCTATTCCTTCTTTTTACCCCTGTTAAAATTTCACCCTACTTATATATCTAATTTCCAATCCCCTGCTCCAAGTCCATACACACCTCTCTCTTCTCTTTCTTCACTATCCAAATTTTTTTTCTTTCTGTCCTTTTGTTGTTGTTTGCTTGATTGTTGATTATATCAATTTTTCATGCTTGTTTCTGAGATTGTTTTGCTTTTTCTTTTTGTTTTTTGTTTTCTTTTTGTTTGTTTTTGTTTCTGTTTTCCCTCGCCTCACTTGATATTAGTTGTTGTTTGTAGTTTGCATTCATCTCCAGGTACTTGTTACTGGCATGTGTTGGGATTAGTGGATGTTCTATTGGAGTTTTCTCCCCACATACATAGTTTTTCCCCTCTTCTTTCTTATTCTCTCTCTCTTTTCTCTCTCTCTCTTTTTTTATTCCTTTTCCCAATTTCATTTTGGCACTCCTTTTTTTTCTCTTCTTTCTTTCTTATCCTCTAATTCACCTTTCTCTGGTGGTCACCTTTAATTGGGGTTATTAATATCATGAATATATTTGTGTTCAGTGCCTTGTGCCTTGTTGTGTTGTATTTTGTGCCTTCAAATCAATGCAGGAGAGAGAGAACTACATAACCAGACACGTGGAGAAGAGAGAACATGGGGAGACAAAGAAACAGCCCACATATGAAAGAAAAGCAGGCATCACCAGAAAAGGAAGTAAACAAAATGGAGGCAAACAACCTGTCAGAGAAATAATTCAGAGAAAAGGTCATAAGGTTGCTGAAAAGAATGAAAGACAAATTCGACTATATGTATAAGAACCAAGAGGAAATGAAGAAGAATCAAGAAGAAATGAAAAATGACATCGCTGCTGTAAAGAACTCAATAGAAAGCATTAAGAGTAGACTAGAAGAAGCAGAGGACCGCATCAGAGAGCTAGAAGACAAGGTAGGAAAAAATACCCAAGTAGAGCAGCTTCTAGAAAAAAAAAAATTAAAAAGCAGGAGGAGAGTCTAAGGGAACTTTGGGACAACACGAAACAAAACAACATCCGCATAATAGGGGTTCCAGAAGGAGAGGAAACTGAGCAAGGAATAGAAAACCTGTTTGAAGAAATAATGTCAGAAAACTTCCCTGATATAAGGAAGAAAAAACCCACACAAATCCAAGAAGCTCACAGAGTTCCAAGCAAAATGAACCCCCAAAGACCAACACCAAGGCACATTATAATTAAATTGGCAAACACCAATGACAAAGTAAGAATCTTAAAAGTAGCCAGAGAGAGACAGAAGGTACCTACAAAGGAACCCGCATCAGACTAGTGACTGATTTCTGAACAGAAACACATCAGGCCAGAAGGGAATGGAATGAAATATACAAAGTCATGCAAAGGAAGGGTCTGAATCCAAGAATACTGTACCCAGCAAGGCTATCAATAAAAATTGAAGGTGAAATCAGGAGATTCACAGACAAAAAAAGGACTAAGGGAATTTATTACCACCAAACCAGCAATGCAAGAAATGCTAAAGGGTCTGCTGTAAAAAAAAAAAAGAAAGAAATAGGAAGCGAAGAAGGAACACAGGGGTAAAGAATAAAAATGGCAACAAATAAGCACCTATCAATACTAATTTTAAATGTAAATGCACTAAATGCCCCAATCAAAAGACATACGGTAATGGATTGAATAAGAAAACATGACCCATATATCAACTGTCTACAAGAAACCCACCTCAGAAAAAAAGACACACACAGACTGAGGGTGAAGGGATGGAAAAAGGTTTTTCAGGCTATTGGAAATGAAAAAAAAAGCGGGGGTAGCAATACTTATATCTGACAAATTAGATCTCAAAGTGAAAGACATAAAAAGAGTTAAGAAAGGCTACTTTATAATACTAAAGGGAGAAATCCAACAAGAAGAAATAACTCTGGTAAACATATACGCACCCAATACAGAAGCACCCACATACATAAAAAAAAAAAAAAAAAAAAACCTCCTGGAAGATATCAAGGGAGAGACTGACAGCAATACAATCATAGTAGGAGACTTTAATACCCCACTATCACCATTGGACAAATCTTCTAAACAAAAAATCTGCAAAGAAACATCAATCCTAAATGACTCACTAGATCAGATGGAATTAATTGACATCTTCAGAACATTTCACTCAAAAGCCACAGAATATACATTCTTCTCAAGTGCACATGGGTCATTTTTAAAGATAGACCATATATAGTGTTATAGGCAAAGTCTCTTCAAACTCAAGAAGATATAAATCATATCAAGCATCTTTTCAGATCACAGTGGCATAAAACTGGATATCAACTACAATAAAAACAATCCAAAAAAATGAAACACATGGATACTAAATAGCATGCTATTAAACAATTACTAGGTTACCAGAGAGATCAAAGAAGAAATAAAAAACATCATGGCAACAAACGACAATGAAAACACAGCAATCCAAAATCAATAGGTCACAGAAAAAGCAGTCTTGTGAGGGAAGTTCATAGCTCTACAAGCCTACTGCAAAAAACAAGAAACAATGGTAATAAATTACCTAACCCTACAACTCAAAGAGTTAGAAAAAGAGCAACAAGAAAAGCCCAGTGTAAGCAGAAGGAAGGAAATAATAAAGTTCAGAACGAAGATAAATGACATTGAGACCAAAAAAACAACACAAAATATCAACAAAACCAAGAGGTGGTTCTTTGAAAGGATAAACAAGATCAATGAACCTCTAGCCAGGCTCACCAAGAAGCAAAGAGAGAGGACCCAAATAAACAAAATCAGAAATGAAAGAGGAGAAATAACAACAGACCCCACCGAAATACAAAGGGTTGTTAAAAAATACTATGAACAACTCTATTCCAACAAACTGGACAACCTGGAGGAAATGGACATATTCCTAGAAAAATATAACTTTCCAAAACTCAATCAGGAAGAATCTAAACAGCTCAATATGACAGTAACTATGGAAGAAATTGAAGCAGTCATCAAAAAGCTCCCAGCAAACAACAGCCCGGAGCCAGACGGCTTCACAGGGGAGTTTTACCAAACATTCAATGAAGAACTAAAACCTATCCTTCTCTTACTATTCCAAAAAATTCAAGAGGAAGGAACACTTCCAAGCTCCTTCTATGAAGCCAGCATCACCCTAATACCAAAACCAGATACAGACAACACAATGAAAGAGAATTACAGGCCAATATCCCTCATGAACATAGATGCCAAAATCCTCAACAAAATTCTAGCAAATCGGATCCAGCAGTACATCAGAAAGATCATACACCATGACCAAGTAGGATTTATCCCAGGGATGCAAGGATGGTATAATATCTGCAAATCAATAAATGTGATACATCACTTAAACATATTGAGAGATAAAAATCACATAGTCATATCAATTGATGCAGAAAAAGCATTTGACAAAATCCAACATCTTTCTTCATAAAAACTCTCAGCACGGTGGGAATAGAAGTATCATACCTCAACATAATAAAAGCCATATATGATAAGCCCACAGCCAATATCATACTCAATGGGCAAAAACTAAAACTATTTCCCCTAAGAACAGGAACAAGACAAGGATGCCCACTCTCACCACTCCTGTTCAACATAGTACTGGAAATATTAGCCATTGCAATTAGACAAGAAGAAGAAATAAAAGGCGTCCAAATTGGAAAAGAAGAAGTAAAGCTGTCCTTATTTGCAGATGACATGATATTGTACATACAAAAACCCGAAAGACTCCATCAAAAAACTATTAGACTTAATAAATGAATTTGGCAATGTAGCAGGATTCAAAATTAATGCTAAGAAATCTATGGAATTTCTATACACCAATAGTGAACTTACAGAAAGAGAGACTAAAAAAGCAATCCCATTTATCATCACACCAAAAAAATTAAGATACCTAGGAATAAACTTAACTAAGGAGGTAAAGACCTATACGGGGTAAACTATAGGACACTGAAAAAAAGAGATAGAGGAAGATATAAACAGATGGAAGAACATACCATGTTCATGGATTGGTAAAATCAACATCATTAAAATGTCCATACTACCCAAAGCAATCTATAGATTCAATGCACTCCCTATTAAAATACCAGTGGCATATTTCACAGACCTAGAAAGAACCCTCCAAAAATATATCTGGAATAAAAAAAGAACCCATTTATGGAAAATAAAGAACATTATAACATGATCAACAAAAAGATAGATACAGAGGCAGTAAAGCACCGAACAGACTGTCAATTACAGTGGGAAGGTTGGGGAGTGTTGGGGAGGGGGGGAAAGAGATCAACCAAAGGACTTGTATGCATGCATATAAGCACACCAATGGACACAAGACACTTGGGTTGGGGGGTGAGGGCATGCGACAGGGGATAGGGGAGCCTGGGGGAAGGTCAATGGGGGAAATAAAGGAGATATATGTACTACTATATGTAATACTTTAAACAATAAAAAATACAGAAAAAAAGAGAACATCAACCACAAAAAATAAAAAATAAAAAATAATAATACATGCCACCATTTTTTAATAAAGCTTATATTTGCAGTTCACTGCTATTGAAATGACACAATAATGTATTAGAACAGTAGTTTGTAATTTTGATAGAGGACACATTTGGCTTTCAAGTTTTTAAGTTAAGGCTCTTTCCATTTGGTTGTGTAACAAATGCATTGCACTGGTTACCTTTATAAGAAGAATTTTATCTATTTCTGTGGGCAGATTTACGTGTGGTGCTAAGGGCAGCCTAACTAGGGAAAGAAAGTCTTTGTTATTGTCCAGACATACATTAAAAACTTATGATAAACTGCTGTTGGAAAATTTAAAGTAATAATTGAAAATAAATTAGTAAATGTTAGTAAACAATATACTATCAAGTAAATTTTACTTCTAACTTGACTTTGCTGTGTGTTTTTTGATTTGTTTTTGTCTTTGAAAATTTAATCTTACTATCATTAAAAAGGTTTATATGAGAGGTAAAGGAGGGAACGGGGCAGAGAGAGATAAACCAAAGAACTTACAGGCATATATGCAGAACCCATGGACACAAACAAAAGGGAAGTGAAGGCCTAGGGCAGGGTTGGAACCCAGTTGAGGGGGGCAATGGGGGTAAAGGGGGCATCTCTAATACTCTCAAAAGTAAAGATATATTTCTTAGAAAAGAAATAGTATTTGTTCAAAAATTCTTCATACATCCCATCTCAAGATTTTTCCTTGATGTCTCAGATTTGCTTAAAGTCCCATGAAGGGGTTTCATTCTTCATCTACAGGAGTTCCATTCATGTCTGTTTTATATATTGGGTATCTGTTTAATTTTCCTTTTGGAAAAAATAGGTTTCTGCAATTAAATGAAGCTTTCAAACTGTTACTCTTCTGTTTGAGAATATTTTTAATAATCATTTCATAAAATTTTTGGAAGATGTATATTGCTTGTTATAAATATGCATTGCATATAATAAAGTAATCTTTCATTTGGCAAAGATATCTTTATTTTTCATTTTAGAGTCTTTAGTAAACATAATCACAAGTTTTATCCAATCCATATAAATATAATGCTTGTTAGAGTACAAAAATATTCTTTTGCTTCCTTTGGAAAAAACAAGTTCTGTAACCAGTTTTCTTTAATTGCTAGATAGGTAAGTTTCAATGTAGGGGTGTTCTTAGAGAATAAGGAAAACAATTACCGTTATTGACTACATTCAACTTCCAATTTCAGGGGAAAATATATATTAAACTGACAGGAAATTCTGTTTCTAGAAAAGAAAACTTTATTTGTATCACAGGGAAAAATGGATTATTTATTTTATTTTAGCCCCATAGGGTCTGGTTCATGTTGATTGAAGTGATTTACTGTGAAAGGAGCATGAATACCTTTTGCCACAACCATTGAGAAGATTATGCGAGTTGTCACCTATCTACGGTCTCCTTTCTAGAATCCATCAAAACTCTAGTGACCAATCAAGTGTTCTCAGTTGATGATATTGAGTCTCAAAATTAAGAAGACAAATATAATTGAAGCCTATATAATTTCATTAACCAACATCACCTTAATAAATTTAATAAAAAAGACACAAAAATAAAGTACTTTATAAACACCAAAAATAAAGAGTTGTTTACTATTAACTAACATTTGAGTTAGTTTATGTGATTCCTTTTTCATATAATAAAGCTAATTGTTATGAATCACCATGAGCCAACACCCAGGTTTCCAGTTTTTATCTCTATTTAAGATTCATTGGAAAAATAATTTAGAGCAAGTCAAAAATTTGAGAAGTAAAGTCATTAATTATAGCAAAGCCACCATTCACTAGATTCAGTCAGGTCTTTAGTAAGGGACAGATGACATTTCTTCTCTATGATCCTAGTTATAGAAGAATTATAGGCTATTTCTCCTGCCTCCCAAACTGTCAGCTGGAAAATGAATGAGCAGCCAAATATTTACATCATGACAAGGAGGAATAAGATTAAATTTGGGGTATGTCTTAAATTTGGGGTATGTAATATTTGAAGGCTTTACCAAAAACTATATAAGGCTTCATTGTCACTTTATGCTTTCTCCATATAGAAATACAACCATTTACTAGTAAACAATGCTACCTTTTCTGAATGAAAGCCCTAGTTACCCATGTCAACTCATGATAAAAGGTCAAACACCGTGTTAACTGAATACAAATTCCTTATTTTGCATCATGCATTTTTACTACTAATCAAGATGTTTATCCCTTCACACTTCATCCATTAAGAATTAAATCTATCAAATAATTTCCCCTAAAGGAGATAGTGGAACACCTATTTCTGAAAAACCATCTTTTTTTTGTTGCACTTTAAAAAAAAATTATACCTATTGTTGAAATAATATCTCAATAATTTATCAGAGGACACAGAAGAAGAGGAGGTATAAAGCACTGTTTTTGCTTCTAAAAACAGTGATAGCTTATCTGCTAAATTTCCTATCTTACTTTTAATAGTAGAGTTATTTTGAAAATATAATAAACACTAGAATTAGATAGGCCTAAACTGCAATAATATAATTTCTACTTACTAGCTGTGTGACATTGGGAAAGTTACTTTAGTCGTGGTGCTTTTCCACTTCTACATCCCTAAAATGAAAATAGAAACATTTCTCAGGGGTTTCAATGTACCTGGTATGTAGTAAGTTATTTGTAAATGTCAATTTATTCCACTTTCACCCCAGCAAATCTAATGTTAATTAATTGGTAATAACTAAGTACATTAATGCTTAAAATGGAAAAGTGGGTTTTTTTTAGTTACAAGTTGAAATAATGATTTATAAATGTTCTTTTTGCTTTTTTAACTTTTCTTGTTGTTGTTGTTAATCCTCACTCTAGGATATTTTCCCATTGATTTTTAGAAAGAGTGGAAAGGAGGGGGAGAGACACAGAGAGAGAAACATTGATGTGAGAGAGACACATTGATTAGTCGCCTCCCATACATGCCCTAACCAAGGAGGGGGATTAAGCCTGCAACCCAGGTATGTGCTCTTCACAGGAATTGAACTCGGGACCCTTCAGTTTGAGGGCCTACTCTCTATCCACTGAGCCAAACTGGCTAGGGTCATTCATTAAACTTTTTTAACCAACTTAATATCAATTATAATAGTCTAACAGTTAAATGCCTATGTGTACAAGATTTTATTTTAGATGTCTTTTTCAATATACATAGAATATATATATGAGGCCCAGTGCACGAAATTCATGCATGGGGGGAGTGGTTGTCCCTCAGCCCAGCCTGCACCCTCTCCAATTTGGGACCCCTTAAGGGATGTCCAGCTGCCCATTTAGACATCCCTCTCACAATCCAGGACTACTAGCTCCCAACCGCTTGCCTGCCTGCCTGCCAGATTGTCCCTAACTGCTTCTGCCTGCCAGCCTGATCACCCCCTAACCACTTCCCTGCCAGCCTGACTGATGCCTAACTGTTCCCCTGCCAGCCCGATTGCCCCTAACTGCCCTCCCCTGCAGGCCTGGTCACCTGTAACTGTCCTCCCCTGCAGGCCTGGTCCCGCCCCAACTGCCCTCCCCTGCTGGCCCGGTCACCCCTACTTGCCCTCCCTTGCCAGCCTGGTCACCCCTAACTGTCCTCCCCTGCAGGTCTGGTCACCCCCAACTGTCCCCCCCTGCAGGCCTGGTTCCCTCCCAACTGTCCCCTCGTGCAGGCCTGGTCCCCCCCAACTGCCCTTCTCTGCTGGCCTGGTCCCCCCTAACTGCTCTCCCCTGCAAGCCTGGTCCCCCCCAACTGCCCTCCCCTGCAGGCTTGGTCCCCCCCAACTGCCCTCCCCTGCTGGCCCAGTCCCCCTCAACTGCCCTCCCCTGGCAGCCTGATCGCCCCCAACTGCCCTCCCTTGCAGGCCTTGTCCCTCCCAACTGCCCTCCCCTGCTGGCCTGGTCGCTCACAACTGCCCTCCCCTGCTGGCCATCTTGTGGTGGCCATCTTGTGTTCACATGGGGGTGGCCATCTTTGACCCATGGGGGCAGCCATCTTGTGTGTTGGCGTGACGGTCAACTTGCATATTACCTCTTTATTATATTGGATATATGAAAAAATACTTTGAAATTTAATTATAATTAGCTGAATTCAGATGGGTTTATGTTTAACTGCCTCAATTTTGGTCTTTGTTTGGATTTCTTCAATAACCTCCTGGAAAGATTCCTTGCCTACAGAGTCAATGCCATCATTTTCATTTTTTGTACTGTAGCCATCTTTTGCACTGATTGTCCAGGACACATATGATCACTTCATGCTTTCTCCATATTTTTTTTTCCTCTCTGCCCAAAAATCTTCTATGACTTCCACTACTAAAATATTAGAGTTTAGACCTGACATTCTAAAAAATGATTTTATCAGCTTTCTTTCCTATGTATCTGACTACCTATCATGTATATATTCACATTGTCTCATACAACCACATAAATAAACACCTACGCGTATCTGTCCTCAGTACTGCAAACTCAACAAGCTTTGACCCATATTTTTGTATAAATAGTTCCTTTTGTATAGAAGTTTCCTTTTTCATTCCTTCCTCTGCCCCTTTTCTGTCCATGACAAACATATCAATGTTATTTGAATCTTACACTTCAGAGAGGTTCCATGTCCATTGAAGGCCAAGCAGGCTCTCAAACTAGCCCTCTTGCAGATAACAACTAAACTTTAGACAAAGTATTAAAAACACAAACTAACAAACAAAATAGCTAACTATCTGATGGTGCTGAAGAGCAACCACATGCCAGAGGAATCTGAAGGATTGATACTTGAGGGAAGGGAAGAGCACCCAGAGAATTTTTATTTTTTACAGCTTTTAGCCAGAGAATAGGCTCTAGTGTATATCTTGAGGTGCTAAATTCTGATAGACTATCCAATTGTTATGATTTGAAGAACCAGAATTTAGGACAACCATACCTACTTAAAAATGAGGAAGAATCCCAGAAAGAAGAGAGTTAGAGAAGAGGAGCCCCCAAATTCTCTGCATAGACTCTTCTCAGACTCCTGCTGAATCCCAAACAATTTATTCACTCAGCAGAATTAAGCAGCTCAGCTAAGTCTGAAGAAATAGAACTGGGATTTGAATTGCTTCCCAAGAGACTAAGTTTATAGTTTGAGTACAACCAAGTTAGTTGTCTACAAAAATACATCAATATTCTTCAGGAGAATGTAATCAAATTCAGTCTCCAAAACATCACAGTGACCAGAATATAACACCAAATTACTTGAATAGGAAGAACAGGGAAATATGGTCCATTCTTAAAAGAGGACATTTATAAGCCTGAACTAACTTATATGTTGAAATTACAAGATATGATTTTAAATTAGCTCTCATTACACTTCAGAAAATATTTCTATGTGTTTTAAAAATATATAAAAAGCTCTGCAATAGATAGAAGTTATATTAGAGGCACCAAGTGGAAGGTTCCAGAAAACTTACCTAGATTCCTACCTTTTAGTTAAAATTGAACTTCTTGTTTATAAATTGATACTGTACTCCTATCATAGCAATTTGCGGTCTATCTTCTGTGACTTATTAATGAACATTTCTATCTCTCTGATTGTAAATTTTGGCATATTTTATTGAAGACTATGTTCCAGCAGTAAAAAACGTGTATGAATGCTGAATTGACAACATTGTGCAATGGTTAGCATCTTGAGCACTGAAGTGAGACAGACCTGTGTGTTACCTCCAAAAATTTTACTTAAGGTATCCAAGGTTCTATTTCCACATCTGTAAAACCACAATAATAATATGGACTTGCTGCGAAGATTTGATGAAATAATGCATGTAAGGTACTTAGCAAATTTATTAATATAGTCTACAACACATTAGTGGCCACACACTATATGGATCAGGCATTTTGGTAGATATTAGAGAGAGAAATTATGAGGATTTATAAGATCCCCACCTTTTCTAGAATTTGTAAGTGAGAGAGGGGAGAAAGACATTAAACAAGTAGAGAAATAAGCAAAATTACTCTAGATTTCATAAGTTCTATGAAGGACATAAACAAGTACTAACTGGATGAAAGGAGCTAATTCAGTAACAGTTCAATTAATGGTAGTTATTATGCTACTAGAGGCCTGGTGCATGAATTTGTGTATGGGCGGGGTCCCTCAGTATGGCCGTCAATTGAGGCCTATGTGGGAGGCGGGGGGGGGGGGCAGCCGACAAGGAGGGGAACCACAGGAGGTTGGCCAGCAGTGGGGAGGGGCCACAGGAGGTTGGCTGTTGGAGCACACTGACCACCAGGGGGCTGCTACTGCATTAAGCATCTGCCCCCTGGTGGTCAGTGTGCATCAAAGCGACTGGTCAACCGGTTGTTCCAGTTGTTCTGGTCGTTCGGTCATAATAGTTGCTTAAGATTTTATATATATAGACTAGAGGCGCGGTGCACGAAATTCATGCATGGAGGGGTTTCCTCAGCCCAGCCTGCACCCTCTCCAATCAGGGATTGGGCCCAAACCAGCAGTCAGACATCCCTCTCACAATCTGGGATGACTGGCTCCTAACCCCTCTGCCTGCCAGCCTGATTGCCTCTACCTTGCCCCCCTGCTGTCTTGATTGCCCCTACCTTTCCCCCTTGCTGACCTGATCATCTCTAACTGCCCTCTCCTGCTGGCCTGGTCACCCCCAACTGATCTCCCCTGCCAGCCTGATCTCGCCCCCAACTGGCCTTCCCTGCCAGCCTGATTGCCCCTAACTGCCTCTGCCTCAGCCCCGCCACCATGGCTTTGTCCGGAAGGAAGTCAGAAGTCGAAGATGGTAAGTCGACCTGGTATAATTAGCATATCACCCTTGTATTAGTATAGATAGATTATATAGGATAAGATTGCTTAAATGGTGTGTGTGGGGGGAGCTTTTTTCAGCAGGAGGAGATGCTCTTGGCAGACAAAAACACATAATCCCTGTATCTGGACTGATAGCCAGCCATATGCACTATACTGCCAAACCAGTCATTAAAAAATTGAACCGCTTTCTTACACCTTACACCTTACACCAAACAGCTTTTGCCCTTAAAACCCCTCCTCAGCCCCCACCTTAGGTTCTTCCTTCCCAGTTCACCCAGTTTAGGTTCTGATAGGTCGGTTTCTATGCCAGTCAGCGTCAAAAGCTCCGCCTCCTATGCAGCTTTGGCTCCTTGCAATTCACCCAGATTTGGTTCTGATTGGTCAGTTTCTATGCTAGTCAGCATCTCTGGGCCTATCTCCCGGCCTGATCACAGAGGCGAGCTGATCAGCAGCTGCCTGAGGCTGCTGGCGAGTGTGCTGAACTGCTGACCACCAGGGGAGAGAGAGAGGCTTGGCTGCTGGTGAGGCGGAGAGAGAAGCAGGGTCTGGCTGCGGATCAGATCCTGCTCCTCTCTTTGAGCTTCACCAGCAGCCTCTGCTGATGCTGATCAGCCAAAAGTCTCTCTCTCTCCAAGAGGTCAGCAGTTCAGCCGGCTCGCCTGTGGCGCGCGCAGCCTGGCATTTGGTAGAGCCTTCGGTCTTTTGGACCCTGGCTCTTTATATAGAGAGATTATTATATCATTTTTGCTTTCCAATACACTTGTGCTTTGGAAAAAGTATACTCTTAATGAATAATTATTAAATTTGAATTCTGTGGCTTAACTTGCATTGTGTGTGTTTTCTAATAACTTGAAAGAAAGGACCATGGGCTTCATGGTATGTTCATAACCCACAACATGTCCTATACGATACTCTTTCCCTTCTGAAGGTCTGGACCACATTAGAGGGAGAAAGGATTTGTTCAAATACAATGTACTAAGTCAGTAATTAAATCTACAAGAACTGAGATGTGGTGCTCAAGAGAGTGACACATTTGATTTTGACTAGCCAGACTGTCCTTGAAGGAGGCTTCAGCAGCTAATCTAGAGGGAAATTTGTTGTTAAAAGCAAACATCAGAATACAATAACAAAACAAGTGGTTTGGCATGTTGTGTATTAATTGTGCTAATTGTAGGTTAAGAAGAGGTAGATCTCACACTGTTAAATGTTGTTTACAAGCTGGAAACAAAATGGCTGCCTAGGCATTGCCTTTCTGTGTTTTAGTCACAGAGTTCAGCTTTTATTTAAGTCTGTTTGGGTGCAGGATAAGCATTGCTAGACGGAGAATTAAGTTAGTTTTTGACACTAGATACCTTGGGGAGAGGTTTAGAGGACATAATTTCAAACAGACCTTTCTCCAGTTGAGGTCTTTAACAGGTATCCCCTCGGAGCCCCCAAACACCACACACATTTGCTCACAAACACAAGCACAAATATGTTTTAAAATGATGTGCACATAGCCTGTGCATTGTTGGCAATAAAAGTAAGTACTCATGAGGAAATATAAGCAGTGCTAATGTTTGTTTTCCTTTGAAAAGCACCAATTTAGAAATAGCACTGAATTTTCTCTGCCTTATTTTAGGTAAGGTCAATACCCTTACTATGTCAGAAAATGATTTTTGTTTATTTGTTGTTTCTTGTTTTTTGCTTATTCCTTAGTAGTTAGGTGATATTCAGAAATTTTATAGTAAGTTTATGTGACTGAAGACTTAAACTTTGAAATGGACCATAGGTTTCTTCTGAGTTTTAAGTGTTCTTTTATGCTCTCTGGTTCACACACATTTCTATTGTTCTAAGGGTTAAAAACTGCACTCTCACAATGATAATCCTTATTACTCAGTCAAAGTAAATGGATCACCACATAACCTTTCAGAAATGTTCTTCCTTAAGCTATTAAAACATTCTATGCCCTTAGATGACAACAATTTCTCTGCCTTTTGAAATTTCCTTTCTATCCTGTGGAGTTCATAGAGATATGGTTGGTTAAAATCAACTTATATAAAACTATGCACTGTAAATTCTGACACTTCTGTTTGAATCCCTTTTCAAACACTTGTCTTTGCTCACCATAATAGATGTCAGTTCTTCTGATGTAGTTCAAGCATGAGCTTCATATGAAAACTCAGCTATGTCTATTGCATTTCTGAAGCTAATACTCACTGAAGTTTTGTGCTGTTTGACATCAAAGATAGGCAAGAATCACCTGCTGAGTTCACATGCATGGAGCAAAACATCTTCAAATCACTTTTGCTAGACAAAAGTTTTTTTTTTTTTTAATATTAAGCTTTCAATATCATGTGGCATTACAGACAAACGCAGTCTCTTTAGGTTGCAACATTGTATTATTAAAATATGCATCATGAGATCTGAATTTAAACTTTTAAACTAAAGGTAATGTGTGTAGTTGTTTCAGATTTGAATATAGCTGCAAAGAAGTAGCATCATTCTGACATTTAAAGTTTGATTTTTATTCATGATGCAGTTATTTTGCACAAAGGTAAAAGCACTTTAAGCATTCTCAAACCAAAAGAGAATCATCTAATATGTCTATATTTTAATAGATGTCCTTGACATCAATTTAAGAGGTAATCCCATTCAAAATAGCAAAGTATTTGAGAAATATAGATTTGTCTAAATCAACTTAAATTTCAGATTTACTACAAATATCACTATGTTAAATTTTTTATTGGAAAACAATAACAGTAATATTTTTGCATTTTTACTTAGCAGTGTAATTTGGTGCTAAAACCTCAGCATTTCTCATAACAAGGTAAAAACAATATTATTAAACTTATGTGAACATGAAAACAATGATGTTTTTCATGTCGGTGATGTTGTGGATAAAAGTTTTAAAATTTGGCCTCCAAAACCCAGTTATGAAACTTAATAGAATGCTAAGTGAATGACGGTAAAAACTAAACAAAGATCCGAGCTTGCTTGGCATAGGTCCCATTGGAAATTTGCTTTTTATATGCTACTAGTTTGCAAAGATAGACTTTCATGTGAAATCAAAATTTCAAAACTTTGTGAAAATCTAACATCTGTAAACTTTTACTTGCTATATTTAAAATACATTTTCAAATGCATATAGTTTAAATTCATTCAGTTTATCACTAAAACAAACAAACAAACAAAAAAACCCTGAAATAACATAACTTTAAGAAGAAGTAACCAGATTGTTTTATTTTGCCATGGATCAGTATTTTTCTGTTCCCTTTTTTAAAAATCCAGCTCAGATATGCCTTGTGCTGATTTGTGGTCACTTGTATCATTCAACCCAAATTGTCTCAGTGGTAAAGAGTGTGATTATAGCACAGGGACAGAAGAGAAATATATAGAGACTTTTTTTTTTCTAAACCACACCAAAAAATGCACTGGAGTAAGACAGAGATAAAATGTAATGACTTACCTAACTAGTCAACCAGAGAATGGCCACTCAAGTTAGAGTACCTATGTCTTTCTTTATTGCAATCACAGTTTGAGTTATCTTTCTATGCTATGGAAAGCTCTAATGAGAGAAATAGTCTCAATTTTAAATCCTGAATAGGATTTGGTTAGAAGCAGAAATCATTTCAGACTTTAAACAAGGCTATTAAAGAGCAAATATAAGAAGGCAAAAACACCAGAGATTTGCTTTATGGCACTTAAATTATATTTTAATATCCTAAGCAGTCATCTATATAATAAAAACCTAAGCAACCATTACAGCAGAATGACCAGAACAACCGGTCGCTATGATGTGCACTGACCACCAGGGGGCAGGTGCTCAATGCAGGAGCTGCCCCCTGCTGGTCAGTGCGCTTCCACAGGGGGAGCACCGCTCAGCCAGAAGCCGGGCTCATGGCTGGTGAGCGCAGTGGTGGTGGCAGGAGCCTCTCCCACCTCTGCGGCAGCACTAAGGAGCAGTGAGCCAAGCAGTAAGGAGCAGCAAGCAGGTAGGCAGTAAGGAGCAAGGGGTCCTGGACTGCGAGAGGGTGCAGGCCAGGCTGAGGGATTCACCTCTTCCCCAGTGTACGAATTTCGTGCACCGGGCCTCTAGTGATCAATAAATATACAGAAGTGAATGTGTCTGTTACAGATACTGTTTGTGGTCACCCAAATCCAAGTTCTTTGCTTCTTTTGGGTACACGATTTTACTATAGCTTCTCTTGCAGTTAAAGATGCTTATGTTACTGACTTCTAGCCAATGGAGTGTGGCCAGAAGTAAGGCGTTCTACTTTATATCCTCCCATTATATCCTCCTTTGGGGTTGTTCCCCATAACCTTCTCTGCATCCAGCTTGAGAGGCATGTGTTAAAAATTATAGAGCCTATGGCCATCTAAGTCCCTAAATGATTGTGGTAGAAAACCTCTCCTTTGACTTATTTACCACCAGAATAGTTACATGAGCCTGAAATAGACTTGTATTCTGCTTGCACCAGTACACATGATGGATTGGACTTGTTATAGCAGTTTATGTACTATCAACATATATGTTAGGTTTTACTAATGACAGGAGTTATGTTACCTATAACCTATGGTACTAAATTTTATTTTAAAATCATCTAACAAAATTATACTTTTTAATTAATAAAGGTATGTGGTTTGTACTGGGCTGTCTCTGAAAGTTTCTCTGTATGTCACATAAGTCCTCCCCTATTCCTGTCTGGAGAAAAATGATGACATGCCACAGGCCATTACTGATTTGATGGAGAACCAACACTGTTGCTAAACATGTCCTCTGAGAAACTTGCCACTTAGATGATTGAGAGCAAAGGATAGGTAGAAATACAGAAAGAAAGTTAACATGTATCTAAAAATTAGCAAAAACTGGTAACCATGCTGTACATATAGATTCTCTCTTAATACTTTTATGTACAAGACATTAGAGAATATTCCTTTTTATGTTACTATTGCTGTGTAACAAACCACCTCAAAATGTATTATCATAAAGCATCCATTTTATTATGCTCATGGATTATGTAGGTATGGAATTTGAACAGTCATAGAAGAAATGGATTTTCTCTGCTTCATGATACCAGTGTTTCCAGACAGGAAGATTTAAAGGCTGAGAGTGACCTAACAGCTAGGGATTAGAACCATTTTCACTCTCATGACTGGGGGTCATTTTGGTTGTCCACGGTAACTCAATTGAACCATCAGCCAAAACACCTTCATGTGGACTCTCCACGTGGAGTGGAGCAAAGTAAGCCATCTAGAGTGCTAATACTGTTCCACATCTCTATATGGATGGTGTTTGTATTAGTGTATTGTCCTGTAGACTGCCTCAAGATTTATTTACTTAACTGTATGTATGTTATACATCAATAGAAATAAACTTTTAAAAAATTTAAATGGATATTATTACCCAGAAGTTAGATTCTGAAAGGAAAACAAGATGACTGGCTCAGGGAACCCCTTCTGCAATACTCTCCATGAGAAATACATATTTTCCAGGACTATTTAGTTGTGTTCCATTCATCTTTACTAATTCATTCTTTCATTCAGTCACTGTTCACTATGTACCAGTCACTATTCTAGCTACTGAAGATACAGCAATGAAACTTTCTGCTTTCTTAGGGGTAACATTTTGGTTTTGAAAAGAGTGGGTGTGCCCAGTTTGTGTAGCTCAGTGGTTGAGCGTTGACCTATGAACCAAAATGTCATGGTTGAATTCCGGTTCAGGGCATATGCCTGGGTTGTAGGCTTGATCTGCAGATATGCAGGAGGCAACCAATCAATGATTCTTTTTTTTAATTTCTTTATTGATTAAGGTATCACATATTTGTCCTCATCCCTCCATTCCCATCCCAAACCCCTCCCACACATGCTCCCACCCCCCTGTTGTCCGTGACCACTGGTTAGGCTTATATGCATGCATACAAGTCCTTTGGTTGATCTCTCCCCCTTACCCCCACCCTCCCCTACCTTCCCTCTGAGGTTTGACAGTCTCATCGATGCTTCCCTGTCTCCGGGTCTGTTTTTGTTCATCAGTTTATGTTGTTCATTATTTCCCCTAGAGGAGTGAGATCATGTGATACTAGAAATACACTTATAAGAACTGAAAATGAGACAAACAATAATTTTTATGCTGAGAGGCAAATGAATCAGTCTGTAATGAGTTTCTTTCTGGGCCAACAGTTCTTTTGAGTCCCAATTTCAATGTCAAACAGTTCCTTATGTGTACATGTCAGCAATGATATTTCAGTTCTGGATGGTGGGCAAATGGTGGTAATGCACATCTGACCCTCTCTGGTTTGGTCCTGGGCAACCTGCAGTGATGCACAGCTGCTGACTGCTAGTATGGCAAGGCGTCGTCAGCGTCTTCCATCTCTGGACTGTTTCTCTTCTGTCTTCATGGCTGGAGCAGTCCTGTCAATTCCTCTCTGTTGCAGGAATCCACATGGTCTTGGAGGTGTTTTCTGAAAATATACAAACATATTCTAGACCAAAAGTTAATAAAGGAATCCTTTCTATAAATTTGGCTTGGGATCTTTTTTCATTTTTTGCCCAAATGATTTTCCTTTGGCTTGTTTTGACACCATGTTGTTTCTCTCTCTCTCTCACTCTCAGAATTCCTCTCTGAATTCAGTAAAATATATTTTTTAAAAAGAAAAGAGTGTATAATATACACTAAAAACATCAATTAGTAACATATTAATAAGAAAATAAGATTTATAGCCTAACCAGTTTGGCTTAGTGTATAGAGCGTTGGCCTGCAGACTCAAGGGTCCCAGGTTCAATTCCAGTCAAGGGCATGTACCTTGGTTGTGGGCACATCCCCAGTAGAAGGTGTGCAGGAGGCAGCTAATCAATGTTTCTCTCTCATCGATGTTTTTAACTCTCTATTCCTCTCCCTTCATCTCTGTAAAACATCATATATATATATATATATATATATATATATATATATATATATATATATAATAGGATTTATAGAAAACTTACAGTTTTATATGATTCTGGAATGCAAGTGAGGCTGCAATGCTTATTACAGGTCAATAAAAGGTTATACTGATAAGGCAACATTTGAATAAGCAATTGATAAAGGTGAGGAAGCAAACCATGCATGTAGATCCCTACTTATTGTTCAGTGGTAAGCAGTCATCAGGAGCTCATCTAGGTAGTGGGAATGCAAAGAAATGTGTGGGCTTTGGGGCAAGAGTTCTGTGTTTGATTTTAATTTGTGCTGCACATGTTTCCATTTCTCCTGCAAACCCATTTCCATCTTCTCTATTCTGCTCTGTGCTCTTGGAACCTAACAGTTGAGAATTCGTTTAAGAGACATCCTTGCCTTGGAGGTCAGTGGACTCATTAGCTCTCTCCTCTGGCTTCCAGTTACTTTAAGTGAATGGATGCCACTGACTGAAGACTAATAGGAAAAAGAAGAATGAGTTCAGAGTCTTTGTTCTTGTTGGCCACCTACATTTCCCTACTGAAAGCCTGGACTCTTGTCAGGCTTTGGTCTCCTACAACCACAGCTCCTCACCAGGTTCCTGCAAATACTAGGGCCCTGTGCAGCTGGAGGACTGGAATATCAGCTGCTAATCAGGATCCCTCAGTGTGCTTCAGCAACCCTTCTGTGATTTCTTTAACCCTGCTCACTTCTTTATAAAGACTTTCTTTATCAAACTCTCCTCAGTTACCTCCTTTGAGTGTGCTATCCTTTTTCCTGCCAGGACACTGACGGGTAAAAAAAAAACACACCACCTGTATTTCCTTAATTTTTCTGAAACTCACTTTCCTTTTTGAAAAAAAAAAAAAAATGGGTGAAACATACTAAGCTCTTAATGTTCTTGCAAGGATTCACTTACTAGTAGATGAGATTTTTAAAGTCCTTTAGCACATTGTCCCGAAAATGGAATGCAATTATCCTAGTGTGGACCCTGAGAAAGAATACCTACTAAAAAGGGCTTCCAAGGGCTAACTGGGCTCAAATTAAAAACAAAAACAAAAAACAAAACAAAAAAAAAAAAACACCAACACAGGGGACTCTCATGCAAATTAAACTTTAGGGGAAAGTTTTCACTGAACTGCCTGCCTGCAGTGTGTTTCTGCCATCTGAGCCAGCCCTTATATAGGAGTTCCTGTAATCCTGTTTCAGTCAGTAAGACTGAGGCTTTCCCAACAAATCTGAGCTGCTTAGCTATATCCGCATCAGCTTCATTACCAACCAATCAGAGTGGCTCCATTCTGACCAATCAGACCAGTGCTTTCTGGACCAATCAAACTACAGGGATTTGGAGTCCTTGTTTGCATGAGGATGGACCATAGTTGGGGGACTTCTATGTAAGTCAGCTTCCATCTGGCTCTGAGAGTGCACTTTCCCTTTCCAACCAAGACTGTGTTTCCTAGGCTGAAGCTGAAGCACCAAAGATGTCTCACTGGTGCAGAGCGGAGCGGACCACCAGAAGCCAGAGTAGAGTGGCACAGAATGAAACAGGCCATCCCAGCGCAAAGCAGACCTGCACAAAGCAGAGCAGGCCATAGAGGAGCACACCAGAGTTTTCTAGCTGGAGAGGGGCCTGCCCCAGTGCTGCCTCACAGCTGTGCTTTTTCACAGCCATGCTGTATCCCAGTTGATCTGTTTTGCACTGAGTAAAGTTTCCTTCTTCACTGCACCCCAAAATTTGGATTCCTGTTGGCATTGGATTGGTGTTGATGACTGTAAGTTGATAGTCATAATTACTACTCATAAAGATGAATACGACAGTTTCCCTCAGGAAACTCAGTCTAGAAAGAGATGGATAGATGTATAACCAATATACTTAATAAAAACAATATAAAATTAAAATTAGCTTACACAGATTATCAATCACAACTGCATGAGATTATATATATATATATATATAGAAAATACTACAAAATCTCAGTGCCTGTCTCTCAGCCTGAATCAGCATTCCACATAACCTGTCAAAGGGATCTAATAAGCACACCATCTCTCTGCCTAACATCTATTATGATAAATTCAAAATTGTTTAGTATGCAAGGTCTTTTGTGATCTGATATGATATCTTCTGCTTCACCTCTTACTGGTACACTCTCTCTTTCATTTCATGTTGCAAACTTATAAAATTATTGTCCAGCTAATCATGCCAAGTTCTCACTCATCTCCTTCTGCCTAAAGTATTCTCCTCCACCCCTGTCATTCTCCATATTTTTCTTTTTCACCATCTTTTCTAGCAAGTTTTCTATTGTGTGCCACTCAGGGAGGCTTATATTCTCACCACCCCTATTCTCATGAACCTTTGTAGTATGTATTTCTATCATAGCATTCCTCACATGGTATAAAAAAACTTATTTCCATTCTAGGCCATGAGATCCCAAAGTAAAAGTAATATTTCTTCATTTCTTTGTATTTAGGAAAAAATATTTACAATCTTTAAAAAACAGAGAGGGGAAGTAAAGGCATTTTTAGAACATAGATTTTTTTTTAGGTGCAAGACAGCTTGAGGTAATAGAACTAGGCACATTGAAGTGTGTCTAAGAAAGCTAAATTTACTAAATATACTTTTATTTCTGGCACTATTTGCTTTGGAGATGTTGGAATAAAGATAGATACTATATGTTTAGAAATATGATTACACAGAAAATTTAAGAAACTTTTGGAAGTTTTGTGAAATTGAATTAAAGGATCTGTATTTATTTTTATGTTTGAAGTTTTCTTTAGGAGACTCTTCCTATATTCTTAAATGTTTAATAATAATAACATGCATAATTTAATGTATGTTATTTTTGTTGTATTAATTTTAATTTATTGTGTTCAGAAAAACTCTTAGATGTATACAATTTAAACTATAGTGGACAGTAAATTATCAAAATGGAACCTGTTCCTAATGATGATAATGATGAGGAGGATAATGGAAACATAAACAGTTGAGGATTACTTTGTTCCAGACAGAGTATGAAGTAACTCTTATTATCATGCAATATGTGTTTCTGTAGTTCAAGCATGAATCAGTAAATAGGAAAATGGTACTAGTATGAATAAAAATCCCATAGTTCACATGTGATTTTGGGGAGCACAATCACAGATAACAGTTAGCTACAAAGTGAGCTAAGTGGAACTTATAGCAAAGGAATCCACATTGCTATGTAATTTCCTTGTATTGGAAATTAATATATCCTTTAAGTTGCATTAGTGTCTTTTTAAAATTGTTATTTATTGATTTTAGAGAGAGAAAGGAAAGGAGAGAGGAAAACATTGCATTCATTGGTTGCCTCCTGTATGTGCCCCGACTGGAGATCAAATCTACAACCCTGGCATATTGGGGCAATGCTCTAACTAATAAAGCGACCCAGCCAGGGCCGGTGTTACTATCTTATCAGAGTTTTCATTGTGTGTGTGTCAGAAATCTGCACAATATTGCCTGGATTTTGAATGGCGCACTCCTGCCTTTTTCCTTCCTTCCTTCCTTCCTTCCTTCCTTCCTTCCTTCCTTCCTTCCTTCCTTCCTTCCTTCCTTCCTTCTTCCCTCCCTCCCTCCCTCCCTCCCTCCCTCCCTCCCTCCCTCCCTTCTTTCTTTCTTTCTTTCTTTCTTTCTTTCTTTCTTTCTTTCTTTCTTTCTTTCTTTCTTTCTTTCTTTCTTTCTTTCTCTCTCTCTCTCTCTCTCTCTCTCTCTCTCTCTCTCTCTCTCTCTCTTTCTTTCTTTCTTTTTCTTTCTTTCCTCTTTTCACTAGAATTTATTGGGGAGACATTGGTTAATAAAATCACACAGGTTTCAAGTATACAACTAAATACAACATCGTCTGCATACTGTGTATGCGCTCACCACCCAAAGTCAAGTCTCTCTCCATCACCATTTATCGCCCCCTTTGCCAAATGCCACATCCCACAACTCCCCCTCTTCCTCTTTTTTCACCCAGCCCCAAACCCTCTTCATGTCTGACAGTTGTCAGTCTATTCTATGAATTTATGCTTCTATTACTATTTTGTCTGTTAAATTATTTTGTTTAACAGATTCCACATATAAGTGATATCATGTAGTATTTGTCTTTCACTTACTTGTTTCACTTAGTATAATAATTTTCAGGTCTGTCTACACTGTCACAAAAGTTAAGGTATTTCTTCTTTTTTTACTGCTAAGTAGTATTCCATTGTGTAAATGTACTACAGATTTTGTGTGTGTGCTTTTAAATTTTATTTTATTTTATTGTTGACAGTATTACAGATGTCCTCCAATTTATCTCTCTTACCCTCTTCCTCCCAGCCCCTGCCCCACTGCAGGCCTTTACCACACTGTTGTCTGTGTACATGAGAAGCCTGATATTTTGTCGCCTATATTTTTTTGTAAGATTTTTATGGATTTGTCACTCACATTTAAGTCTTTTATCCATTTTCAGCTTATTCTTATGTATGGCTGGTGATCTAGTTTTTTTTTTTTTTTTTTTTTTTTTTTTTGTGTGTGTGTGTGTGTGTGTGTTTGCATGTATATGTCCAATACCATTTATTGAAGAGACTGTATTTACTCTAGTGTGTGCTCTTGCCTCCTTTGTCAAATATTAATCGACCATAATGCTGTGGGTCAATTTCTGTTCTGTTCCATTGATCTATATGTCTGTTTTTATGGCAATACCAGGCTGTTCTGATTAAAATGGCATTGTAGTATAGTTTGATACCCAGTATTGTGAAACCACTAACTTAGTTCTTCTTTCTCAAGACTGTGTGGCTACACGGCTCTTTTTCTGTTCCATACAAATTTTTGGAATATTTGCCCTAGATCTGTGAAATATGCCATTGGAAATATGTCATTGGAATTGCATTGAATCTATATATTGCTTTGGGTAGTATGGACGTTTTAATAATGTTAATTCTTCCAATCCATGAGCACAGTATAATTCTTTCATTTGTTTGTATTTTCTTCTATTTCTTTTTTCAATGTCTTGTAATTTTCTGAGTACAGGTCTTTTACCTCCTTGGTTAAGTTTATTCCTAGGTATCTTATTTTTTGTTGCAATGGTAAATAGGATCATTTTTTGTTTTGTTTTGTTTTTAGTTTCTCTTTATGAGAGTTCAATATTGGTGTATAAAAATTTCATCATTTCTGAATGTTAATTTTGTATGCTGCTACTTTGAGGAATTCATTTAATTCAAGTAGTGGAGTCTTTAAGCTTTTCTACTAGTACAATATCATGTCATCTGCAAAATTTGACAATTTTGCTTCTTCCTTTTAAATTTGGGTGCCTTTGATTTTTTTCTTCCTGTCTCATTGCTGTAGCTGGGACTTCCAGTACTATGTTGAATAAGAGTGTGAAAGCAGACGTCCCTGTTTTGTTCCTATTCTTAAGGAAAATACTTTTTGTTTTTGCTCATTAAGTTGGCAGTAGGTTTATCATATATGGCCTTTATTATGTTGAGGTATAGTCCATTTATTCCTGCTTTGCTGGATTTTTCATAAAAAATGTGTAGTGTATTTTGTCCAGTGCTTTTCTGGCATCTATTGATATAATAATGTGATTTTTACATATTTGTATCACATTTATTAATTTGTGAACATTTTACCAGCCTTGTGTCTCTAGGATAAATCCCGCCTATTCATGTTTTATGATCATTTAATGTATTGATGAATCTTATTTGTTAATATTTTGTTGAGAATTTTAGTATCAATGTTCATCAGGGATATTGGCCTGTAATTCTCTTTCTTTGTAATCTATTTATCTAGTTTTGGAACTAGGATAATGCTGGTCTCATAAAAAGTATTTGGAAGTGTTCCTTCCACTTGGATTGTTTGAAATCATTTGAAGAGAATAGGTGTTAGTTCTTCATTTGATGTTTGGAAAACTCAACTGTTAATCCATCTGTTCCAGATCTTTTGTTGCTGATAGTTGTTTTGTTTTGTTTTATTACTGCTTCAATCTCATCAGTTGTTATCATCCTATTCAGGTTTTCTTCCTGATTCAGTTTTGGAAGATTGTATTTTTCTAGGAATTTGTTCAATTTATCCAGGTTGTCCATATTTTTGTCATATAATTGTTCATAGTATTTCTTACAATCCTTTGAAGTTCCATGGTATCAGTTGTTATCTCACCTCTTTATTTCTGATTTTACTTATTTGGGTCCTCTCTCTTTGTTTCTCAATAACTCTGGTTAAAGGTGGCTCAATATTGTTTATGTTTTCAAAGAACCAGTTCTTGGTTTCATTGATCTTTTATATATATATATATATATAGTCTCTCTACCATTTATTTCTACTCTATTTTTTATTATTTCCTTCTTTCTACTTACTCTGGCCTCTTCTTACTATTCTCTTTCTAATTCTTTCAGTTGTTTATTTAGATAGTTTGAGTTTTTCCTTTTTTCTTGAGGTAGGTTTGTAATGCTATAAACTTCTCTCTCAGGACTGCTTTTGCTCTGTCCCATGGATTTTGGTTTGTTGTGTGTTCATTTTCTTTTGTCTCCAGGAAGTTTTTATTTTTTTTTCCTTGATTTCACTGTTAACCCATTTATTGTTTAATAACATGCTATTGAGTATTAATGTGTTTGAATGTTTTTATGTTTTTATTGTAGTTAATTTGTTGTTTCATGCCATTTTGATCTGAGAAGATGCTTGATATGATTTCAACCTTTGTGAATTTCTGTCCTAACATATGGTTTACCTTTGAGAATAATTGATATGCACTTGAGAAGAATATCTATTCTGCCACTTTTTGATGAAATATTTTGTAAATATTAATTAGATAAAAAAGTTTTAGTGTGTCATTTAAGGCCACTGCTTCCTTGCTTATTTTTTTTTTAAATATAGTTTTATTGATTTCAGAGAGGAAGGGAGAAGGAGAGATAGAAACATCAATGATGAGAGAATCATCGACCAGCTGATCAGCTGCCTCCTGCACATTCCCCACTGGAAATCCAGCATGTGCTTTTACCAGGAATCAAACCATGACCTCCTGGTTCATAGGTGGACTCTCAACCACTAAGCCACACTGGCTGGGCTCACACAAAACATTTTCTCTCAATATACATTAGTTTAAAAATGTAAAAAAGAAATAACTCACTCTTTAATTTATTTATGATTATTACCTTATCCTTGTATTTAATTTGGTAGTACATAGTACATACATTCAAAAATATTAATAATTGATGTTTTAATAAAAAATGAGAAGAATCTGATGGTTCATAAAAGTTCATGAAAATAACAGGAGTTCACGTCTTAGGTGAATCAGAGAAATGTAGTCAAGTAACTAATGAGGCTAAGACAATCTATCCAAATAAAACTTGAATATCAAACA
Organism: Plecotus auritus; assembly: GCF_963455305.1. Lineage (NCBI taxonomy): Eukaryota > Metazoa > Chordata > Mammalia > Chiroptera > Vespertilionidae > Plecotus > Plecotus auritus. The sequence goes on along the minus strand of NC_137775.1, from coordinate 114,114,812 downwards.
TCACACTGTACACCTTAAACATATGTGTGTGTGTGTGTGTGTGTGTGTGTGTGTGTGTGTGTTTGAATTGCAAAATTATACCTCAATATAACTAAGGCAGCTAGGGAGAAATATAAAATTATATGAAGTAAAAACTAGAAACCCCAGTCAAAGTTAAAAATCTAAGTTTATGTTACTTTATGGCTATAAACAATGTTTCCCAACCCCAGCCAGTCATTTCATAAATGTTATGAATCATACAAGTGACTCGGTTTAGAAGTATTAATCAGATAAAATCCATAATGAAATTGTATATTCTACCATCATTTCATTTTTCTGTATATAACAAAGCATATTTTTCTACCTATCTTTTTATTTTTTGTGGCTTTATAGAATTCTATTGATTTTTAATTCTACTCAAAACACAAGCATATGAATTTTCAAACTACATTTAATGGCAGGAATAGACAATTTAAGCCACATTGTAAACTACAATATTTGTTTTAAGATTCTTTATTGTTGAAATTATTACATATGTCTCTATTCCCCCCACTGACCTTTCCCCAGCCACTCCCATGCCACAGCACATGCCCTCACCCCCTACTGTCTGTGTCCATTGGTTATGCTCATATGCATGCATACAAGTCCTTTGGTTGATCTTTTATTCCCCCATCCCACCCTCCCCTGCCTTCCCTCTGAGGTTTTATGGTCTTATCCATGATTCTCTGTCTCTGGATCTATTTTTGTTCATCAATTTACGCTGTTCATTATATTCCACAAATGAGTGAGATCATGTGATACTTATCCTTCTTTGACTAGCTTACTTCACTTAGCATAATGCTCTCCAGGTCCATCCATGCTGTTACAATTGGTGAGAGTTCTTTCTTTTTAAAAGCAGTGTAGTATTCCATTGTGTAGATGTACCATTGTTTTTTAATCCACTCATATGCTGATGGGCACTTAAGCTATTTCCAAATCTTAGCTATTGTAAATTGTGCACAATATGGAATTCTTTCAAAAATAAAGAAAAGAAAAACTGAGACCAATATAAAGAGCTTCCCAGACAAAAAAAAAATAACAAAAAAACAACTTGAAAGAATTTATTATCACCAAACCAGCATGGCAAGAAATTTTAATGAGTCTTATTGAAGAAGAAGAAGAAGGAGAAGAAGAAGAAAAGAGAGAAAAACAGGTATAAAGCATAAAATGGCAATAAATAAGTACCTATAGATATAAATGAACTAAATGTCCCTGTCAAATGAATTATGGTAGCTGAATGGACTAAAAACAAATGGCCCATATATAAGATGTCAATAAGAGACCAACCTCAGAAAGAAAAAAAAAAAGATAAAGACTGAAAATGAATGGAGGGAAAATATATTCCATGAAAATGAAAACAGAAAAAAACAACAACTGGAATAGCAATGCTTATATCAGACAAAATAGACTTCAAAGCAAAGACCATAAAGCAGACAAAGAAGGTCATGTCATAATACTAAAGGGATAGATCCAAAAAGAGGATATAACCCTTGTAAACATATATGCACCTAACATAGAAGCACCTAAATATATAAAGAAAAACTTGGTGGACATTAATGTAGAGATTGACAGAAACACATTCATAGTAGGGGGTTTTAAATGGTCCACTGATATCAATGGATAGATCTTCAACACAAAAAAATCAACAAGACCATAGCAACCTTTAACAATACACTGGAATAGATAGATTTAATTGATATTTACAGAACATTTAATGCCAAAGCAGCAGAATATACATTTTTCTCCTGTGCACATGGAACATTCTCAAATATAGATCACATGTTAGGACACAAAATAGGTCTTAATAAATTTTTAAAAATTGTATCTTATGAAGCATTTTCTCTGACTGCAAAGGTATGAAACTAGAAATTAATTACAATATAAAAAACTGAAAATCATTCAAACACATGGAGGCTAAATGACATGTTATTAAATAATGAATTGGTTATAATGAAATTAATGGAGAAATACAAAATTACCTTGAAACAAATGAAAATGAACAAATAATAACCAAAAGTTTGTGGGGCACAGCAGAAACAGTCTTAGGAGGGAAGTTCATATCATTACAGGCCTTCCACAAGAATTAACACCTATCCTCCTCAAATATTTCCAAAAAATTCAAAAGGAGGGAAGACTTTAATGATCTTTTTTGAGGCCAGCATTATCCAATTCAAAACCAGATAAATAAACTACAAAAAATTATAGTCCATTATTTCCAATGAACATAGATGGCAAAATCCTGAACAAAGTATTAACAAACTGTGGGAGCACAGGTCCTTGGACAATGGATAGTAAATGAAGACATGAGAAGTCATAAGCATCTATAGGAGAGACTTTATTGTAGATCAAGTAGCCATTGCTACTACAGGAGCCATCAGACAAAGTAGTTCTTCAAGGTAGCTCCACAAAAGCAGCTGCGCACTGACTGGTCCGTGGCAACTTATATACATGCTCAAATGAAAGAGGCCTCACACCAATTAGTGACGATCATTCTACATTAACATAAAAAGGTTACATAAAAGTGCACTTGGCACATGGGTCATTTTCAAAGATAGACCACATATTGGGACACAAGCAAAATCTTCAAATTCAAGAAGATAGAAATTATATCCAGCATCTTCTCAGATCATAATGGCATAAAATTAGAAATCAACTACAATTAAAACAATGAAAAAAATCAAACACCTGGAGGCTAAATAGCATGCTATTAAACAATGATTGGGTTACCAAAGAGATCAAAGAAGAAATAAAAAGCATCATGGCAACAAACAACAATGAAAACACAGCAATCCAAATCTATGGGACACAGTGAAAGCAGTCTTGAGAGGGAAGATCATAGCTCTACAGGCCTACCTCAAAAAACAAGAAAAAATGGTAATTAATTATCTAACCCTACAACTCAAAGAGTTAGAAAGAGAACAATAAGAAAAGCCCAGTGGAAGCAGAAGGAAGGAAATAATAAAGATCAGAGCAGAAATAAATGACATAGAGACAAAAAACAAAAACAAACAAAAAAATAAAACAACCAAAAAACAAAAAACACAATAAAAAAGATCAACAAAACCAAGAGGTGGTTATTTGAAAGGATAAACAAGATTGATGAACCTCTATCCAGGCTCACCAAAAAGCAAAGAGAGGGAACCCAAATAAACAAAATCAGAAATGAAAGAGGTGAAGTAACAACTGATCCCACAAACATACAAACGATTATGAAAAAATACTTAGAACAACTCTATTCCAACAAAATGGACAACCTAGATGAAATGAACATATTCTTAGAAAAAATACAAGCTCCCAAAATTCAATCAGGAAAAATAAAAAAACCTGAATAGGCCAATAACTACAGAAGAAATTGAAGCAGTGATCAAAAATCTTCCAGCAAACAAAAGCCCTGGTCCAGATGGCTTTACAGGGGAGTTCTACCAAGCATTCAAAGAAAAAGTAAAACCTATCTTCCTCAGACTATTCCAAAAAATTCAAGAGGAAGCAACACTTCCAAGCTCTTTCTATGAAGCCAGCATTACCCTAATTGCAAAACCAGATAAAGACACCACACAAAAAAGAGAACTACAATGGAATACTATGCTACTATAAAAAAGAAGGAACTTTTACCATTTGCAACAGCATGGATGGGACTGGAGACCATTATGCTAAGTGAAATAAGCCAGTGGGAGAAAGATAAATATCACATGATCTCACTCATATGTGGGATATAATGATCATCATAATTTGATGAACAAGAATAAATCCAGAGACAAATGGCAGGGGAAGGGGGGGAGGGTTAGAGAGCAACCAAAGGACTTGTATGCATGCATATTAGCATAACCAATGGACACAGACACTGGGGCAGTGGGGGCTTGCCGGGGTGGGAATGGCTTGTGGGGGTGTGGTCAATTGGGGGACAAGGAGACATGTAAAACTTTAAACAATAAAAAAAAGAGTACACTTGCACAGTAGGTATAGTGCTACTACTGAGTCATTGCACTCAGACCTGCATAGGGCAAAGGACCCTTTCACCTAATAATACAGTTGTGTTTTGCCTGCACACATGCGTATGGCAAATTGGCCTTGATCATTCTGCGTTCTCTGATTAGAGTTCCCACACAAACCAATCCCGCAATACATTAAAAAAATCATACATCATGATCAAGTGGAATTTATTCCACAGAAACAAGGTTGATAGAATTTCCACAAATCAACACATTTTATACATCACATAAACAAAATGAAGGGTAAGAACCACATTATCTTATACACAACTGCAGAAAAAGCATTTGATAAAATCCAGCACTCATTTATGGTAAAAAAAAACAAAAACTCTCAGTCAAGTCAGAATAAAGAGCTCATATCCCAACATAATATAGGCCATATATGACAAACACACAACCAACATCATTCTCAATGGCCAAAAATTAAAGGTGTTTCCCTTACTGAAACAAGACAGGGATGTCCACTATCATCACTCTTATTCAACATAGTATTTGAAGTCTCAGCCACAGCAAACAGATAAGAAGAAGGTACAAAAGGCATCCAAATTGGAAAGAATAAGCAAAATTGTCATTATCTATAGAGGACATAATAATGTACAGTATATGAAAAACCCTAAGGACTCCACCAAGAAACTACTAGTTCTAATAAATGAATAGAGCAAAGCAGCAGGCTACAAAGTTAACATTCAGAAATTGGTGGCATTTGTATACACCAATAATAAACTACCAGAAAAATACATTAGCCCTGGCAGTTGTGGCTTGGTTGCTTGGAGTGTTGTCCTGTATACCAAAAGTTCACAGACTCAATTCCAGATCAGGCACATGCCCAAGTTTCAGGTTTAATCCCCTATCAGGACACCTGATAGGTAAGCACTCATTGTTTCATCTCACACTGATGTTTCTCTCTCTTTCACTCTTCCTTCCTCCCTCTCTAAAATCAATAAAAAACATTCCCTCAGTGAGGATTAAAAATTAAATAAGTAAATAAATAAGAAAGAGCAATTAAGAAAATAATAGCCATTTACTATTGCAACAAAAATTAAGGTACCTCAGAATAAATTTAACCAGGATATAAGATATCTGTATTTAGAAAATTATGATACTGAACAAAGAAATTGAGAAAGATGCAAAAAATAAGTGGAAGACTATACTATGTTCATGGATAGGAAGAACTGACATAATTAAAATGTTCATACTACCCAAAGTAGATTTAACACAATCCCTATTAAAATAGCAATAGTATATGTCACAGAACTAGAATAAATATTCCAAAAATTTATATGAAACTACAAAAGACCCTAAATAGCCTCAGCAATCTTGAGAAAGAAGAATAAAGTTGGAAGTATTACACTAACTGATATCAAACTATATTACAGGACTATAGTAATCAAAACAGCTTGGTTTTGGCATGAGAACAGGCATATAGATTAATGGAACAGAGTAGAGAGAAATAAATCTATGCCTTTATGGTCAATTAATATTTGACAAAGAAAAAAAGAATATACACTGAGATAAAATATCTTCAATAAATTGTGTTGGGAAGATTAGACAGATACATTAAAAAATGAAACTAGAACACCAACTTTACACCATACACAAAAATAAGCTCAGAATGGATTAAAAACTTAAATATAAGTCATGAAACCATGAAAATCCTAGAAGAAAACATATGCAATAAAATTTCAGACATTTCTCATAGCAGCATGTTTGCTGACATAATTTCTCAGGCAAAGGAAAACAAACAAATGGTACTACATCAAACTAAAAAACTTTTGCCCAGGGAAAGAAACCAGCAACAAAATGAAAAGAGAGCCCACTGGAAGAGAGAACATATTTTCCTCTGATACAACTGATAAGGGGTTAATTTCCAAAATATATAAAGAACTTATACAACTCAACAACAAGAAGACAACCCAATTAAAAGTGGGCAAAATACCTGAATAGACACTTCTCTAAAGAGGACATACAGATGACCTATAAACATATGAAAAAAACAAACAAACAAACACAAAACTCAATGTCACTAATCATCATAGAGGTGCAAATTAAAACCACAATGAGATATCACCTTACACCTGCCAGAATGGCTAACATCAATAAATCAACAAACAAGGGCTGACTAGGATGTGGAGAAAAGGGAATCCTAATGCACTGTTGGTGGGAATGCAGACTGGTGCAGCCACTGTAGAAAACAGTATGCAGTGTTATAAAAAAATTAAATATGGAACTGCCATTTGACCCAGTGAACCCACTTCTAGAGATATATCCTCAGAAACCGGACACCAATCAGAAAGAATGTTGCATGTCTATGTTCATTGTAGCATTATTTACAATAGCCAATATCTGCAAACAGTCCAAAGGGCCCATCAGTAGATGAGTGGATATAAAAGCTGTAGTACGTTTTCACAATGGAATACTGTTCGGCTGTAATAAAGAAATAAATCTTACCTTTTGCGACAACATTGATAGATCTAGGGATTATTATGCTAAGTGAAATAAGGCAGTCTGAAAACGACAAATACCATATGGTCTCATTACATGTGGAATCCAATGAACAAAATATGCCGATGAACAAATAGAAACAGAGGCATGGATTCATGGAGCAGACTGGTTGTAGGGCTGGATGAAAGAAGGTGAATGAGTTAAGCGAAAAACAAACAAACCCAGATAGATGATAGATAGATAGATAGATAGATAGATAGATAGATAGATAGATAGATATAGATAGATATAGTGTGCAGATTATGTCTTTTTGAGTTGTACACTTAAAACCTATATGGTTTTGTGAACCAATGTCACCCCAATAAGTTTAATAGAAAAATCATGTGTATTACAGACTTCATAACTTCAAATAATTAAAGGATGCTAAGTAAAACATTATTTTGAAAGTATTTAATTGAACAGGAATTCCAATTGTTATATGTACATCAGTTTTTGCTTTTCTAATTGTTAAATGCAGCCTTACTTTCACATTCATCTTCTTGCCTAAATGTATGCAAATAGCACTTAAAGGATTGGAAATTCTTTCAAACAAAATAAAATTTTTAAACAAAACTGAAATTTTCTTCTTTAAAATAGCTTTTACTTCTAGCTTTGATGATGTATCTGGAACAGTGTGCTCTTGTGCTATGCATAACTAAAATATATTAAACAGCTATTATTAGAAATTGGGCTGTGGGCTGTATAGGATTTTTAACTGAACTGCATCCAGCACAGCCAGGGGTGAACCTGAGGAAGGGTGGTGAAGGATTAAAGAAGACAGACAAAATAATACAGTTGGGGCTAGGTAGGTTCACTTGTGCCTGGATGAAGACACAGTGACACAGCCTGTAAGCTGAAGCTTTATTTTATAGTTAGATCACACAAAGCCAAACAAGGGAAGTGGTCAACATGTTTACAATGTTCTTGCAAGTTTCACCTTGTTTTGGCAGCAATTGCTGCACCTCCCACAGCCCATTAGCTACCTAGGAACTAGGGAGGACTATAAGGTCAAGCTTAATTATGCTAGGAGAGCTCTTCCCTCCAAGCTGGGTCTTTTCTGAGGCTTGACCCCATATCCACTCCCTACATCTCCACCTTTTTTTGTTTTTATTTACTTTCATTTACTTTATTCACTATAATCACTTGGAATTATAAGGATCATTCCAAAGTTAGGAATTCTAAAAATTTTAAACTACTACATTAACCATAAAAGTAAAAACTTGGTCCTGTTTACTTGGCATCAAAAGCTCTAGGCAAATTACGCAGCATAACCAAAACATCAAGAACAAAACTCTGGTTATTAACAAAACAATGCCAGTGCAACACAGCAACAACAGAGAAACCAAACTACAGACATGTTAACATTTTCAGGACTATTTCTACAAAATGAAAGTTTCTTTTGCTGCCGGTGTATATCTACTCAGAGTCCTTGGAATTGGCTGTGCAAGACTTTACAGAAGACTGGCAGCTGACCAATGCCAGCACATCCAGAAACATGGTTGAAGGAGTAGCTTCCACTTCTTGCTTTTCTACCATCTGCTCAGCCTCAGTCATTAACTTCTTCAGCTGACCCCATGTTGGCACCTCGGCCCCTGGTATAGCCTTCATTTTTTTCTTCTGCATTGCTGTCATCAGGGCAACTCTCAGTCTTTTGAATGCAGGACAAGGAGATTCTCTGAGTCCTCTGTACCTCCTCCAGCCATGGGTGCTGCTTCTCTGTCTCCTCGATGAGGAGGCTCCACAGCTGCCACAGGTCGGCAAGCCTCTGTGGGATGGTCTCAGCATTCAGGCTGCAGCTGTCAGTGACGATGCTCTGGCTCCTCTCAAAGATGCCATCGATGCGAAGATGTCGTCAATGTGAGGCTGGTGCCCCTGGATTTTCTTCTGGAGGGTCTGATTTTTCTTTATAGTCCTCAGATTTGGACAGTCTTAATTTCCCATATTTTACACCTAGCTGCTACTAAACATCACTCCTTTCCTTACTTTTTCTTTCTAACTTTAGTTTTGCTTTTTTTTTTCTGTGCACACTTCACTGGAGCATCCTTTTGCCTTACAATTGTAGTTCCCCCATATTCAGGCCCCATGTTGGGCACCACATGAACTGCATCCAGCACAGCCAGGGGTGAACCTGAGGAGGGGTGGGAAGGATTAAAGAAGACAGACAAAATAATACAGTTGGGGCTAGGTAGGTTCACTTGTGCCTGGATGAAGACACAGTGACACAGCCTGTAAGCCAAAGCTTTACTTTATAGTCAGATCACACAAAGTAAACAATGGAAGTGGTCAACATGTTTACAATGCTCTTGCAAGTTTCACCTTGTTTTGGCAGCACTTGCTGCACCTCCCTCAGCCCATTAGCTACCTAGGAAGGAGCAAGGGAGGACTATAAGGTCAAGCTTAATTATGCTAGGAGAGCTCTTCCCTCCAAGCTGGGACTTGTTTGTGGCCCTGCCACAGGTCAGTCTGAGGCATGTCCCCATAGCCACTCCCTACACTAACCATGAGTGAAGGGGAACAATTGAAATTACCTCTATGAATACTCTGACTTTTTATCTCGAGGCATTTTCTAGATCAGGATGCAGAGAAGGAAACCCCAAACAAAACAAAGTTGTAGAGACAAATATTTGAATTTGAAAAGTTTTAAATAATTAGAATTTGAGAAGCAAGATTATCAAAGAACAGAAAACAGAAAAAAAGATTTCAGATATTTGTGGAGGGCTCTATTTAAGTCTCCATCTGAACACTAAGACATTCATATGTCCAGAGACTACATAAGACCAGGGGGAAAGAACAGCTGACATGGAGCTAAAGTCCAAAGAATTTCTAGAATACACAGGGCTGGGGGCTATTCAAGTTTTTCCCAGGCAATATCAAGATGTTCTTGAACACCATGGCATTTAATAAATTTCCATAAAATAATGCTTTAATAGTAAACAAACCCCATAGTAAAGGTTAATCAAGAAACAACCAAGCTGATCTCCAAGTAACTTAACTGCCTGACAACACAATATTCAACTCGTTAGAGAAAGTTAAAAAAAAATTTAGATACTCACCTACATAGCATCCACAATGTGCAGAATCTAATCTGACACTACATGATTAGAGAAGAAGAAAAAGTGCAGAAAAAAAATATTTTTAACAAGTGATGCTGGAACAAATGTATATCTGCATGCAAAAAGTGAATCCAGACAGACTGTACACCCTTTTCAAAAATTAATTCACAGACATAAATGCAAAATGCAAAGCTGTAAAACTCTTAGAATATGACATAAAAGAAAACCTAAGATTTGGTGATAATTTTTAGATACAACATCAAAGGGAAAATAAGTAATGAATAAGCTGGACCTTATTAAAATTAAAAAGTTCTACTCTGTGAAAGACAGTGTCAAAAGAATGAGAAGAGAAGCCACAGACTCGGGGAAGATATTTACAAAAAATAGATCTGATAGAAAATGTTACCCAAAATACAAAACGTGGTTTTAAAGCTCAATAATAATAAAAAAAACCAACATGATTAAAAAATGAGACACAATAACATTAAAATTCATTGATAAACTGATACACTAGACACTTTTTCTGAACAAAGTACAGTTGACTGCACCCAACACTTGCATTCAGTAATCTTCTGCAAGTCGTAGGCACTGATATAAAAATTAAATATTTTCTTACACAGAAGACAAGATCATGCATGTTCAGAAGATGCACTGAAGTTACTGAAATTAAAAAGAGAATTTAGTGAATTGACATGATACAAGGCCAATATACAAATGAGCCAAGAGGAAGAAAAATAAAAGCATACAAATTAAAGATTTATTGCTAAGAGTAATTGTAAAAATATGTGCAAATCAATTACTCCAGAATCACCTAGAAATTTTATGAATCTCAATAAAAATCCCAGGAGGCTTTTTGTACACATTGACAACCCAATTCTAAAGTTTATGTGGAAATGCAATTGCTATAGAATACCCAAAACTATTTTGAATAAGACTGTATGTTAAATCAATGTTATATTCTCCCACTATTTCTTGGGCTGGATGTTCTGATTTTCAACTGTATCTTTTCCATATAAAGGAAGGGCAGTGTTTAGTTAAATAAAGAACTGATAACATCTTTTAAGCTCTAGCTGCGCCCCCCCAAAACACACACACACACACACACACACACACACCTCTATCCATTGGAAAGATTAAAATTGAAATGTTTGGCTATGCCAGGATTTGACAAGGATATGGAGCAATGGGAGCTGTCCTACATCAGTGACAAAAATATAATATGGTACTTTAAAGAACTGCTTAGCCATTTTGATAACATTGTTTCGATAAAGCTAAACGTAAGTTCATCATATGACCCACCAATTCCACTTCAAGTTATTTACACCAGAGATATTAAAATATATTTCCACACAAAACTTTTACACCCATGTTTATGGAAACATTATTTATAGCCAAAAAGTAGAAACAGTTCAAGTTCTAAGATCTATATATATAAAAGCGAAGTGACTGGAACAACTGGTCACTATGATGCACACTGCAGTGGCCAACCAGTCCTACTGGGGCCCCTATTGGCCCCCCAACCTCCCATGACCTCTCCCCCTGGCTGCCCCCCAATACCCCCTCCAATTGGGGGCAGGACTGGCCAGCCAACCACCAGTGGCCCCTCCCCCTGGCCAGCACGACCCCTGACCACCCCCCATCGGGGTGGCTGGCCAGATCCCACCCATGCACGAATTCGTACACCGGGCCTCTAGTATATAAATGGATAAACATGTGATAAAATATTTATTTAATGGAATCCTACTCAGCCCAAAACATGCATGAATCTAAAAAAATAGTATGCTAATACCAGTGAATACAGACACAAAAGATCTATTCTGGACAAACCTATTCACGTGAAATTTTAATGAACAGATCTAATCTATAATGACAAAAATTGATCAGTGATTGCCTTTTTTCAAGAGTGATAGATCAGAATTGACTTCAAATGGGCACAAGGGATGGAACTGTTCTGAATCTGAGGATATAAATTGATATAAACTCATTGAATTGGATATTGATTGTTCAGTTAATTATAAGCAAATTATATCTGATAATTTTAATTGGAAAATGTAAAAACAATAAAGAATGAGTGGTCTCAGTTTCAGGATATTCTAAATACCTCAACCCTGGATTTTACTGACTTGTGCCCAGGGGACCTGGTTCTAATATAGATTCCACAATTAATTAGCTTTGTGACCTATTTTTAATTTTCTGATAAACCTCCATAGTGGTGCATAAATTTACATTCCCAAAATGCACCAGGGTTTCCTATTCTCCACATCCTTTCCAAAATTTGTTTGTTGATTTATTGATGATAGCCATTCTGAAAGGTGTGAGTTGATATCTCATTGCAGTTTTAATTTGTATTTCCCTGATGATTAGTGATGTGAACATCTTTTCATGTACCTGTTTGGCATCTGTATGTCTTCTTTGAAAAAATATGTTCTGATCCTCTGCCTTGTCTTTTTTTTAATTGGATCGTTGTTTTTTTGTTTTGTTATTTTGTTTTGCTATTGAGTTGTATGAGTTCTTTATATATTTAAGGTATTAACCCCTTATCAGATATATGATTTACGTATATGTTTTCTCAATTCAGTAGTTGCCTTTTGATTTTGTTTATGGTTTACTTTACTGTGCAGACGCTTTTCAGTTTGATATAGTCTCACTTGTTGATTTTTCCTTTTGTTGCCTTTGGTTTTGATGTAAATTTTTTTTTTTAAAAAATGGCAATTGATATACAAATTACCAATGACATATATTAGAGTATAAGAAACTTCTTTAAAACCCAATTACAGAAGATCTTAAGCATAATGAATGTTATTTTATAGCAATAATAAAAGTAAATCAGCCAATGATTTTTAATTTAAGATATTTTTCAATTCTTGAACATTATATCAACATATATCTCTGTGTTAAAAATAATTAATATATGATGCATTCAGTATATTTTAGGAAGCACCTTGACTCTGAGTCCAATAACTATAAAATAATGCCTAAGGCATAAAGTTACTGAGATTCTGACATTATGTCTAAGGCTGAGGGCATCATATTAAAATAGAGTTAACATATATGAGCAATATTTTTGTAATATTTTGCATAAAATTTTGTCTTTTTGAATGTGTGTGCCTGTAAACTTTTAATGTGAGTTTTGTGATTGATGCGTCATCTCTATTTTTAATATCACAGCTTTTTACACAAAGTGACCTACTGCTAATATGTTTTATGTCTATAACTACCAATAAACAGTAAGTACTGCTTCTATAGATGCTCCCTTTATACATACATACATACATACATACATACATACATAGCTTAGGTGGTATGTTTATCCACACAATACTACATAATGGTGTAGTATATGCACAGCTACATTCTATCTGGATATAGATATATAAAAATCACAAGAATAACTGGTGCAACCTTATAAATTATAAGCTTTTTATAGCCTAGGGCTAAAATTTTCCTGTCAGGAAGGTTGGTTGGTGAATCTCCCATTTGTCTACAGATATTTTTGCATAATCAGGACAGTGGATATCAATTCAAATTCTTCTTTGCCTAGCAGGCATTTCTGGCCATAGAGAAGACAAGTGTGAGAAGGAATGTCTATATCTTCCCAGCCAAAAACTAGGTTACTGTCTGACTTGGGAGGTAGCTCATATGACTTTATTTCTTGATTATGCATACTAACTATAAGAAGTATCAGACTACCAGACTTTCTGTATTACAACTGTCACTGAGTTTGTTTTATCTATATCAACTCTATGAGAAGATTAAATATAGATCCCCCAAATCTGGGAGATTTATTTTTTAAATTTCTTCACTTTGCCCTGGAAACAATTTTGGGAATATATTGTCATATATACCTAAGAGAAAAGATTATTGAATGAATTTGAAATATCCCATGTTATATAATTTCATAGTCACCTGGCAATCAAATTTCCAAGGAAAACAGATGGAACCTCACAACATCTTGTGGTATAATGTCAACTGTGAGAATTGTGGCAGACACCAAAGCTTTATAAGTGTCACTTCTCCCAACTCAGCATAGACTCACTGCCATAATCCTCCCTCTTATATCCAATAACTAGTTAATATCATTTTGAAATACTTCAAGAATGATATTTCAAAAACAAAAGACAATAAAAATAATTCTATACCATGACCAAGTGTGATTTATTCTATGTATGAAACATGAGAAAATCAATTATGTAATCCACCAATAGATTAAAAATGAAAAATTATGTGATCAAATCAGTTGAAAAGGGAAAAAAATACATTTGGGAAAATGGAACACATTAAGGATAAAAACCTTCAGCTAACAAGGAAAACAGGGAGCTTCTTTGATTTGATAAAACATCTACAAATAACCTACAGCAAACATCATATTTAATGGTAAGAAATTAGATGAGTTCCCTTTAAGATTAGAAATAAGTCAAGTATGTCCTTACTTACCAATCCTATTCAATATTGTAGTAAAAGTGCTAGCTAGTGTTTTAAGACAAGAAAAGGAAATAAGGGTTTACAGATTGAAAACAAAGAAATAAGATTGGATTTAAAAAAGTGACAGAATTAATTATGGTAGAAACCCAAAATTCTACAACTACAAAAAAAACCCTCCTATAACTGAATATAATTACATTTAGGATACAAATTTTATATACAAAAATACTAAAAAGCAATTTGATTTTGAAATTTTAAAAATTGCCATTTACAATAGCACCCCCAAAATTAAATAGGTATAAATCTAACAAAACATCTATAAGACATAAATACAGAAAGCAAGGATGAAAATAATCAAAGAATATCTAAATATATGGAGACATATTCCATGTTTATGGGTTGTAACACTCAACATTGTTAAGATTCACTTCCCAAATTGATCTAATGATTCACTAAAATTTCAATCAAAATCTCATTAGACTATTTTGTGGACTTGGAAGAAATAATTTTAATTTATATGGAAAGACAGACCTAGAATACCTAACAAAACACTGAAGAAGAACTATGTGAAGGACACACACACCCTGATTTCAAGACTTACTATAAAGCTAAAGTAATCAAACAGCATAGTATAGACAAAAGAATAGGCAAAAAGTGTAATTGAACAGAATAGAAAACCTAAAAAATAGAACTACGCTAATAGAATAAACTGATCTTCTACAAAGAGGCAAAATCAATTTAATGGAAAATGACACTTGGACATAGATCTTACACCTTTCACAAAAACTAAGTCAAACTGGAAATCTACAACTACAGCACCCACTGAACAGCTGTGAACCCCAGAACACTGGTCCCCAATTGGCGCAAACACGTGGATTCAGAGGAGCTCTACACTCCACCACGGAAAGGAGAGAGAGAACTACATAACCAGACACCCGGAGAAGAGAGTTAGGGAGACAAAGAAATAGCCCACATATGAAAGAAAAGCAGGCATCACCAGAAAAGGAAGTAAGCAAAATGGAGGCAAGAAACCTGTTAGAGAAAGAATTCAGAGAAATGGTCATAAGATGGCTGAAAAGAATGGAAGACGACTTTGACAATATGTGTAAGAACAAAGAGGAAATGAAGAAGAACCAAGAAGAAATAAAAATGACATCGCTGCTGTAAAGAACTCAATAGAAAACATCAAGAGTAGACTAGAAGAAGCAGAGGACCGCATCAGTGAGCTAGAAGACAAGGTAGAAAATAATACCCAAGTAGAGAAGCTTCTAGAAAAAAAAATTAAAAAGCAGGAGGAGAGCCTAAGGGAACTTTGGGACAACACAAAACAAAACAACATCCGCATAATAGGGGTTCCAGAAGGAGAGGAAACTTAGCAAGGAATAGAAAACCTGTTTGAAGAAATAATGTCAGAAAACGTCCCTGATATAAGGAAGAAAAAACCCACACAAATCCAAGAAGCTCACAGAGTTCCAAGCAAAATGAACCCTCAAAGACCAACACCAAGGCACATTATAATTAAATTGGCAAACACCAACGACAAAGTAAGAATCTTAAAAGTAACCAGAGAGAGACAGAAAGGTACCTACAAAGGAACCCGCATCAGACTAGTGACTGATTTCTGAACAGAAACACATCAGGCCAGAAGGGAATGGAATGAAATATACAAAGTCATGCAAAGGAAGGGTCTGAATCCAAGAATACAGTACCCAGCAAGGCTATCCATCAAAATTGAAGGTGAAATCAGGAGCTTCACAGACAAAAAAGGACTAAGGGAGTTTATTACCACCAAACCAGCAATGCAAGAAATGCTAAAGGGTCTGCTGTAAAAAAAAAGAAATAGGAAGTGAAGAGGAACAAAAGGGTAAAGAATAAAAATAACTACAAACAAGTACCTATCAATAATAACTTTAAATGTAAATGCATTAAATGACCCAATCAAAAGACATAGGGTAACGGATTGGATAAGAAAACACGACCCATATATCTGCTGTCTACAAGAAACCCACCTCAGAAAAAAAGACGCACAAAGACTGAGGGTGAAGGGAATAGAAAAAGTTTTTTCAGGCGAATGGAAATGAAAAAAAAGTGGGGGTAGCAATACTTATATTTGACAAATTAGATCTCAGAGTGAAGGACATAACAAGAGATAAGGAAGGCCAATTCATAATACTAAAGGGAGCAATCCAACAAGAAGAAATAACTCTGGTAAACATATGCACACCCAATACAGGAGCACCCAAATACATAAAAAAACTCCTGGAGGATATCAAGGGAGAGATTGACAGCAATACAATCATAGTAGGAGACTTTAATACCCCACTATCACCATTGGACAAATCCTCTTAACAAAAAATCAGCAAAGAAACATCAATCCTAAATGACTCACTAGATCAGAGGGAATCTTCAGAACATTTCACCCCTAAGCCGCAGAATATACATTCTTCTCAAGTGTACATGGGTCGTTTTGAAAGATAGACCATATGTTGGGTCATAGGCAAAGTCTCTTCCAATTCAAGAAGATAGAAATCATATCAAGCATCTTCTCAGACCACAGTGGCATAAAACTGGAAATCAACTACAATAAAAATAATCCAAAAAAATCAAAGACATGGAGACCAAACAGCATGCTATTAAACAATGACTGGGTTACCAGAGAGATCAAGGAAGAAATAAAAAACATCATGGCAACAAATGACAATGAAAACACTACAATCCAAGATCTATGGGACACAGCAAAAGCAGTCTTGAGAGGGAAGTTCATAGCTCTACAAGCATACTGCAAAAAAACAAGAAACAATGGTAATAAATTACCTAACTCTACAACTCAAAGAGTTAGAAAGAGAGCAACAAGAAAAGCCCAGTGTAAGCAGAAGGAAGGAAATAATAAAGATCAGAGCAGAGATAAACAACATTGAGACCAAAGAAACAATACAAGAGATCAACAAAAACAAGATCTGATTATTTGAAAGGATAAACAAGATTGATGAACCTCTAGCCAGGCTCACCAAGAAGCAAAGAGAGAGGACCCAAATAAACAAAATCAGAAATGAAAGAGGAGAAATAACAACAGACCCCACCGAAATACAAAGGATTGTAAAAAATACTATGAACAACTCTATTCCAACAAACTGGATACCCTGGAGGAAATGGACATATTCTTAGAAAAATATAACCTTCCAAAACTCAATCAGGAAGAATCTAAACATCTCAATAGGCCCATAACTATGGAAGAAATTGAAGCAGTCATCAAAAAGCTTCCAGCAAACAAAAGCCCGGGGCCAGACGGCTTCATAGGGGAATTTTACCAAACACTCAAGGAAGAACTAAAACCTATCCTTCTCTTACTATTCCAAAAAATTCAAGAGGAAGGAACACTTCCAAGCTCCTTCTATGAAGCCAGCATCACCCTAATACCAAAACCAGGTAAAGACAACACAATGAAAGAGAATTACAGGCCAATATCCCTCATGAACATAGATGCCAAAATCCTCAACAAAATTCTAGCAAATCGGATCCAGCAGTACATCAGAAAGATCATACACCATGACCAAGTAGGATTTATCCCAGGGATGCAAGGATGGTATAATATCCACAAATCAATAAATGTGATACATCACATAAATACATTGAGAGATAAAAAACACATAGTCATATCAATTGATGCACAAAAAGCATTAGACAAAATCAAACACCCTTTCTTGATAAAAACTCTCAACAAGGTGGGAATAGAAGGATCATACCTCAACATAATAAAAGCTATATATGATAAACCCACAGCTAACATCATAATGAATGGGCAAAAACTAAAACCATTTCCCTTAAGAACAGGAACAAGACAGGGATGCCCACTCTTACCACTCCTGTTCATCATAGTACTGGAAGTATTAGCCATTGCAATTAGACAAGAAGAAGAAATAAAAGGCATCCAAATTGGAAAAGAAGAAGTAAAGCTGTCCTTATTTGCAGATGACATCATATTGTACATCAAAAAACTATTAGACTTAATAAATGAATTCGGCAATGTAGCAGGATTCAAAATTAATGCCAAGAAATCTATGGCATTTCTATACACCAGTAGTGAACTTGCAGAAAGAGAGACTAAAAAAAAGCAATCCCATTTACCATCACAGCAAAAAAATTAAGATACCTAGGAATAAACTTAACTAAGGAGGTAAAAGACCTATATGCAGAAAACTACACGACACTTAAAAAAGAGATAGAGGAAGACGTAAACAGATGGAAGAACATACCATGTTCATAGAATGGGAGAATCGACATCATTAAAATGTCCATAATACCCAAAGCAATCTATAGATTCAATGACCTCCCCATTAAAATACCAACGGATATTTCACAAACCTAGAAAGAATTCTCCAAAAATTCATCTGGAATAAAAAAAAAGACCACGAATAGCCACAGCAATCCTGAGAAAGAAAAGTAGGTGGGATCTCAATACCAGATTTAAAGCTGTATTACAAAGCCACTGTTCTCAAAACAGCCTGGTACTGGCACAAGAACAGACATATAGACCAATGGAACAAAATAGAGAATCCAGATATCAACCCAAACCACTATGCTCAATTAATATTTGACAAAGGAGGCATGAACATACAATGGAGTCAAGACAGTCTCTTCAATAAATGGTGTTGGGAAAATTGGGCAGATACATACAAAAACATGAAACTAGACCATCAACTTACACCATACACAAAAATAAACTCAAAATGGATACAGGACTTAAACATAAGACGGGAAATCATAAAAATACTAGAGGAATCCACAGGTAGATAAATCTCAGACATATGCCGAAGCAATTTCTTCACCAATACCGCTCCTAGGGCAATGGAAGCTAAAGAGAAAATAAACAAATGGGACTACTTCAAAAGAAAAAGCTTCTTCACAGCAAAAGAAACCATCAACAAAACAACAAGAAAGCCCACTGTATGGGAGAACATATTTGCAAATGTTATCACTGATAAAGGTTTAATCTCCAACATCTACAGGGAACTTATACAACTTAATAAAAGGAAGATAAATGATCCAATAAAAAAATGGACAACGGACCTAAATAGAATCTTTTCGAAAGAAGACAGAAGGAAGGCTAAGAGACACATGAAAACATGCTCAAAGTCACTAATTATCCGAGAGATGCAAATCAAAACGAAAATGCAGTACCATCTCACACCTGTCAGAATGGCAATCATCAACAAATCAACAAAGGGCAAGTGCTGGCACGGATGTAGAGAAAAAGGAACCCTCGTGTACTGCTGGTGGGAATGCAGACTGGTGTAGCCACTGTGGAGAACAGTATGGAGTTTCCTAAAAAAACTAAAAATGGAGCTCACATTTGACCCAGTAATCCCACTTCTAGGAATATATCCCAAGAAACTAGAAACACCAATCAGAAAGGATATATGCACCCCTATGTTCATATATGCACCCCTATGTTCATAACAGCACAATTCACCATATCTAAGATTTGGAAACAGCCTAAATGCCCATCAGCAGATGAGTGGATTAAAAATTGTGGTACATCTACACAACGGAATACTACGCTGCTATAAAAAAGAAGGAATTCTTTCCATTTGCAGCAGCATGGATGGACCTGGAGAGCATTATGCTAAGTGAAATAAGCCAGGCAATGAAAGAAAAATACCACATGATCTCACTCATTTATGGAAAATAAAGAACATTATAACCTGATGAATAAAAAGATAGATACAGAGGCAGTAAAGAACCGAGCAGACTGTCAAATTACAGCAGGAAGGCTGGGGAGTATTGGGGAGGGAGGGAAATAGATCAACCAAAGGACTTGTATGCATGCATATAAGCACATCAATGGACACAAGACACTGGGGGGCGGTGGGATGAGGGCATGCGACAGGGGGTAGGGGAGGCTGGGGGAAGGTCAATGGGGAAAAAAAAGGAGATATATGTAATACTTTAAACAATAAAAAAAATTTTAAAAAGTCAAAATAGATCATAGAACTAAATGTAAAATTCAAAACTATAATACTTCTTGGAAAAAATACAATAAAATATACATGGCAATGGGTTTTGTGATGAGTTTTAAACACAACACCAATAGCACTATTTTTGAAAGAAAAAATGGTAAGTTGGACTTTATTGCAATAAGAAGACTTCTGTTCTGTAAAAAACTCTGCTATGACAATAAAAAGAAAACCTAGCTTACTCTCTTCTCCTTCTGGTACCCATATGATGCAAATGTTGTTATGTTTTAGGTTGTCTCAGTGGGTCATTAAACTTACTTCAATTTAAAAAATTTCTTATTTATTTTTTTATTTTTTTATTAAAATATATATGTTATTGATTTTTCACAGAGAGGAAGGAAGAAGGATAGAGAGCTAGAAACATCGATCAGCTGCCTCCTGCACACCTCTCACGGGGCATGTGCCCACAACCAAGACATATGCCCCTGACAGGAATCAAACCTGGGACCCCCCCAGTCCGCAGACCGATGCTCTATTCACTAAGCCAAACCAGTCAGGGCTCTTATTTCTTTTTGATGTTCTGTTTGACTGCTTACTGTTATCTTGTCCACTAAATTTCTGATTGGATCCTCTGCTTCATCTAACCTGCTATTAATTACTTCCAGTGTATTTTTCATTCCATATATTGTATTCTTAATTTCTGACTGGGTCTTTTTTATGGTTTCTGTGTTCTTTTTGATGCTTCCTATTATTTTAAACTAGAGGCCCAGTGCACAAAATTCATGCACAGGGGGGCAGGGAGTCTCTCAGACAGGCCTGCAATTAGGGACCCTCGGGGGCAGTCAGACATCCTTCTCACAATCCGGGACCACTGGCTCCTAACCACGCACCTGCCTGCCTGCTTGATCACCCCTAATCACTCTGCCTGTCTGCCTGATTGCCCCTAACTGCTCGCCTGCCTGCCTGATCACCCCTAACCACCTCTGCCTCGGCCCTCACCATCGCGGCTTCATCCAGAATGACGTCCAGAAGGTCTTTCAGCTGTCTGGTCTAATTAGCATATTAAGCTTTTATTATTATAGATTACCACTGAGGTCACCTACCCACTCCTCCTCTAATTTTTTTGAGCATCCTTTTAACCATTGTTTTAAATTCTGTTTCTGGTATCTTGGTTTCTTCCATTTTATTTAATTCTGTTTAAATTTCTCTTGTTCTTTCAGTTGGGGCATATTTCTTTGTCTTCTCATTTTTGTTCTCTGTGTATTATGTAGATCTGCTATGAATCCCAAACTTGTTATGATGGTTTTATGAAATATGCTTCTTCTTGGGCTTAGTGGCACAATCTTCCAGATTACTTGAGTTCAATACTCCAGAAATGTTTCTTGTGGGTATTGTACAGTCTCCTGTTTCAGTTGAATCCTGAATGCTATTGGCCCTTTCATGGGCTGAGTTAACCCTTCTTCTTGGTTGACTATAAAAATAAACCTTAATTACTGTGCATGAGTCTTTGTGCATGGCTGCCTCCCTAGGTGGAGTTGTGCCCAGCAGGTCCTGTTGCCTGTTGAAATACCCTTTTGGGAGTGCCACTTGTATGCCTAGTTGAGTCAAGCTCTTGTGTGGTCTGAAGCCCACCACTGATTGTATTGGTTCTGAGTCCACTTGAGAAGGGTTCAGGTACTGTTTGATTTCAGACATTGTGTGTAACCAGCCTTGGGTTACCCGTCTGGAGCTACCATGCTATCCACTGTTTGTGGCTGCATCTACTGGGCTTGGGTGATTTGGAGAGGGGCCAATCTGTGTACAAGGGTTGGTTTCCTCCAACTTAGACCTGGGGGCAGATCTATAAAACATCTGAGGCTCCCTGAGGTTTGCCTTCACCTATTGGCTACTCTGTCACCCCCTGAGGTTGCCTAGTCTTTCTCCAGAGCTTTATGAAGAAAAGCTGTGGAGTGGGCCCCTTTGTAAATAATGAAAATTAGCATGCAATACTCCTCAGCGAATCACCTATTTAAATCAATGAAAACTGAAAATGGGTTTTATTTATCACTCAAATGGTTGTTCTAGTCTAATACCTTTCCATATTACTAGCAATATTTGAGTCAGAGAGGTATTATCTAATGGAAAAATAGAGTTATTGGTGGGGATTTCTTTGGGTTTCCACCTGTTGCTGGGGGAAGTGTGCTTCTTGTGATGTCATGAAAAACATAATTTTCTGAGACTTGCACAGGAGAATGAGTGATATTTATTTCTATGGAGTTAAATCCCTGAGTTTCCAAGGTCCCATTTCCCTTCTTCCAAAAAAGGAAGCTGTGCCTTTACCAGGGATAGGATTAAACCTGTTGCCCAGAGTTTTCACTCCATGTCTGCAGAGTTCAATCCAGCATTGGGCTTGTGTAGTTTCTGTTCCCAGCAGCAGTCCATCAGTCCATTGCATGTAGGGTCTGCAAGGCCACATGGCTGTGGAAGAGACATGGGCAGAAGCCAAGCTAGAGAAACAAGAGATCCAAGAACCAAGAGGGAACTCCTTTATCTAGGGGTTTTTGTATTCCCAAATTTTCATGGACATGGAGTGGACCCACCTCCTCTGTTCCCAGGTTTGACTGACAGGCACCTTCCCTCTGTCACGCCAACTCACCTTGCATGCACCCATCTTCCCCTTTGTCTAGTCTCTTCTCGCAGTGATCTGCAGGGAAAGGACCGGTGGTTCCCTGGGAGTGTAAGTTGCAGCTTTCTGATGAAGCTGCCCAAATGGTCATGCTTAGAATGTCTGGACTTCCTTTTGCCCCTTTCCTACTATTAATAACCAGCTAATTACAACAGTAACAATACCAAGCTCTTAACTGAGAAATTTAGGTTATCTTCCCTTTCCAGGCGACAGAGAGGAGAACAATTTTGACCATTCACTAAAAGGCACTATTCTAAGCATTTCACATATATTATTTTACTTAAAGTGCACAAACCCCCTGTGAGCTAAGTTTTATTATTATTTCTATTTTATGGAGGTGATGGAATATGGAGCAGTTAAATAACTTACCCAAAGCCAAGCAGTTACTAAATGGCCGAATTCAGGATTCAACCTTAACAGTCAGACCCCATTACTTTCCATACACATGACTATTCAGGTAATTCGTGTTTGTTTTGTTTGTTTGTTTGTTTCACTGCCTGTATCTTTTTGGTCTTAAGCACATTTGCACGTGTTTATTTGCAATATTGAAGTCAATGCCATCTTAACGAGTTAATTGATTGACTATGAAACATAAGAAGAGAGTATGTCCAGCTCTGGAAAGACCCAATATATTTTTAACGCATACCTGGAAAACATAGTACATGAGCCTTATTTAGAAAATTCTATACCTCAAAATAGCTGAACTTTGATAAAATTACAAAGGGATCAAAGACTTTCTCAGGTATGACTGATAGTAACACAAAAGATATTTAACTTTATAATAAAGTTTTCTGTTTGAAGAATATACTCATCTTGATGCCAGTTAATGGGGGGAAGGGGAATGTACATTCATTTACTGAAAGCAAATTATGCCTCCAAAAAGCAAACCAGGTTTTAAGGTAAGTAGCTATTCAAATTAGCTAAGCTTTTGTCCACTATTTCATGGGTTTAGCTTAAGAATATATTTGGTGCTGTTATTTTTCTGGTGAAGCCAGTAACATGGATATGAATGCTGAGGGAAAGAAAAGAGAAACTGGAAAACTGAGCTAACAAGAGAAATCTAACATCCACCGTTGCACTGAATATCTGTATGTGTGTTTTTTCCGATCCCTTTGAAGGTGAAAGGTTTTTGTATTAAAAATTTTTATGACCAGGCTATCATGGGGGGGAAAATTCTGTGCAATGTTTGGGCATTTCCTGTTTTAAAATATACTAGTGATCTGCTGCCCATCTTTATTACAGCTGTTTCTGTTCCAGAGAGCCTTAATCTGGCGAGTATATGACATAACCTTAAACAACTGGGACTATTTCCAAATGAGCAATGCAAAAAAATAAAAAATAAAAGTGTGCCTATTCCTCTAAGGTGTTATGGCAGTTCCTCCACGTGCAAAGAGTAAGGCAGTGTTGTGTTGTAGAACTTGGGAACTTGGTGGATGACTCACTCAAAGCCTTTGCTATTATATGACTCAGACTTAGCAATCCTCACCCAACTACCTTCCGGGGTGTATCTTACTTTGGTTAAAATGCCTGATCACTGCTTCAAAGATTCTCACAAATCCGAAAGAGCACTAAAAACCAGAAGGAGACATTCTCTTGTGAAAGGTATGCCCTTCCTATAACTGGGTTTTATGATGGGTGTGCCAGCAGTACTAGCATCTGATATAACACACGACGACCAGTTCTATTTTATATTCAGGGAAGTCAAATGAGTTCTCGAAGTGGCACGAAGCTCAGTACACCCACATAGTTTCTGATGCGTTCTTCAGTGCGCATTAAGCCCTTCCAGATTTAGCCTCGGAATTTGGCTGTTGGCCAGAATTCAGATGGATCTGTTTTTGCAGTGGGTTGAGTATTCCCAGGTGCCTACTGAGCTTTAGGCCTCGTCTTTATTTACAGTTTTTCTTCGGGTTGCTTTGAAGTGTGAACAATCAGGTTGCAGCGCGCTGCAAAGTTCTTTCCACATGAGTCCTCTGTTTCACTTTCCATTGCAAATCGGCAGCCTCCTCCATCCAGAAGTATTTATCTACCACCATTAAAGCACATTTTGAAAGATAAGTTCCTTTACATATATTTTAGAAATAATTTTATCCTCTTTTTGAGTAAAATAAAAACACACACAGCCAATATAATTATTTTTCTAGTACTTTAAAAAACAGCAGAAGGTTAGCAAGTTCCTTAATTAGTAAGATTCACAAAATATCCTATGGCATGTTGACACCCATACAGGATGGAACCCGCAAGTATCTTGAATACAATCTGCATTCTGTATTATTTGGAATTTCTAACAAATCTCCTAATAATGATATAACTAAAGTTAAGCATAAAATGTCAGCTTTTGGAGAAAGGGAAGGTCTGTGACAGTATGTGTACAAACCATGTGTAAACATTCATCTTCCTAATAATTCTGTCATTTTCAGGAAGCCCAAAACTAAGTGCAGTTATTATGTGTTTTTAAGCTCTATATTCCCTCAGAATAAAAAAGCGCTGACTAGAATTGTGTGGAGAGAGGCCAAAATGCAGCCCAGCCCCCTACCCTCACACCACCACTCCACCCCGTGACCTTTCTAAACCCCATTCAGAGGTGACCTCCTGCAGTCATTAAGGACACAGCCAGTGAGCCCTCCATCTGGGAAGCTGAGTGGGGTGAGACAGACAGCCCTTAGCCCTCTGTAAAAGAAAAGGAAACAGCGGGCTCCTCCCAGAAGCCCAGCAACCACTGTTTATTTCAAACATATAATGAACGTGGCATTCCCATTTAAAAGATGCTTTCCACTGAACACATACACTGAGTGGCCAGATTATTATGATCTCTGAATGCATAATAATCTGGCCACTCAGTGTGTGTGTGTGTGTGTGTGTGTGTGTGTGTGTGTGTGTGTGTATATATATATATTAGAGGCCCAGTGCATGAATTCGTGCATGTGGGGTCCGGCCAGCCTGGCCAGGGGAAGGGACATGGGCAGTTGGCCAGCCTGCCTGCTGGTCGAACTCCTGGTTGAGGGGACAATTTGCATATTAGCCTTTTATTATATAGGATATACACTGGTGGCCAGATTATTATGCGTTCAGAGATCATAATAATCTGGCCACTCAGTGTATTTTTAACCCCATTTTTTGCAGGTGTATGCCAAATCACACTCAAGATGGTGAGACCAGTTTTCAAAAATAGGCATGCTTTAGTAAGTGGGGGAAGTAGGGGTGTTACACAGGTGCTGGTAGCCCTGTTAAAAGGCTGTATCTCTGTGTTACGCTACTCCCGTTTGCAGCTCTAAGGAACTTTGATTTATGGTGCTAAAAGGGCACTGTGTGGATGACTTCTGTTCCTTTCAGAACTTTTCATCTTTCTTTTTTAAATGTCACAATTTAAATGCTTTTTTTCAGAGTTAGACCCAGATAAATGGTGCCTGTGAGGACCAGGGCAGTGATTATGAGCCCACTTACACTTGTGTGTGATGGCACATTAAGCAATAATGCTGATAACATGCAGTGATCAGTACCTATAACATTTTCAGCCTGACCCCAAGCTGAGGTTAATGCAGAAGACAGATAGGAGGGAAGAACAGGCTGCATTTTTTCATCAGGCTATCACTTAAACAACGGACAAACATCCTCCTGCTCACACCACCTCAGAGCAGAGGGATATGCTGCCAATGTGAAGCCAGCCATGATTTAACATTGCTGTTGTCAAATCATTTTTTTACAGCAGACTGACCTGTTTGCAGACCATTTTTAAGAGAAAGGAAAGCATGTGAGACTGAGCTTGAAGAACACAAGTGATTTCCAAATGACATTTCAGATGTAAAAGTTCAGTCGGCCAGCATTTCCCTCCTGTGAGGAGGCACGCCACATACATACACATGCACGCACGCCCCAGGAACTTGCACGGACACTTCTCCATTACCATGAGAAAGCTCAGGCCATCTTGGGGGATTTTGCAAAGCATCGTTTCTCTTTATTCTGAGGCCCTGAATGACACCTCTACAAATGGCTTTCAAAATTGTATGCCCTAATAAGAGATAGGGTGTGAGCTTTTAAAGTTGTAGAGAAAATGACTTCCAAGTCCATTTCTTTGGCTTCTCTGGCCATTGGCACTTCCCTAGTGTGTCCCCATCATCAAGCACGGAAACACTAAGTGACCTTTTGGGTGAAACAGTCACAGAGTCACATGGGCAGAATTTATAGGAAGAAATGTGGACTCGGTTAACGGTGTGAGAAGATTGTCAGGAGCATGTGCCTTTTTATTTTCTTAACACAAACACAGTCTTTATGGAGTTTTGAATGTTATATCTTCTCCTGTCACATGATAAAAGGATTCAGTGTAAAATTTGCTTTACAAACTTTTGTTGTTCTCATATAACACTTCAGGAATATACATTCAACCCAATTCCTGGATGCCGTAATGATAGAACGAAGGAGTAAAACACTGATGGGTTTCATTCTTTTTTCTTGCCCAATTTTCTCCTCTGTATCACCAGAACCTGTTTTATGTTGACACCATACTCTTCGGTGAAAATAAAAGCATGATTTTATTTTTATTACAAAATGTAGTACCCAAACACCCAGCGAAAGTGCGACCCACAGAAATGTGCCCCTAAAGGTCAGGATTCTTATGAAATGGCAATACTTCATTCTGAAGTTCAAGTGGCAATAGGGATGGTATTTGTTCAGTTCAACATGCAAATCTATTTGGTTTAGGGTGACCGCTTTTTTGGTAGCGTGTGCTTCTTTACTTCCAAGATATAAGATACCAGATCAGAATCACATGACATATAAAGAAAACAAAATTGTGACAAGTTATCTTTTTCATTATGAGCCCATTTCCCCCTTCTAGGATGTATTATTCTCTAGTACAAATTGAAATTAAGCCAAAAATTAGCACATAGCCTAGCAGCTACATATATTGAAAATAAATTTTGCAGAAAAAAATATCCTCTTGGCTATTTTTAAATTATAGTATTTCACCCAGACAAGAAAGTGCATTTTTTTTGCCTATTTATTTTGTTTTTTAAAAATTTCTGGCCTGGCATGACTTAAGTACAGCTTCATTCTCAACCATTAGCTTATGATGTTGACTGGGGCCATTAGGCATTTCAGGGATAAAAATAAAATTACCAGGTTATTTACGTAGAAAAGTAGCTTCTGCACATGTGCTCTATTTTCTTTTTCAATAAATATTTTAGCACTCTTTTTGAAATACAGCCGTATTCCTCAGCGCATATGGGAGGCAGCTGACTCTAAACCAAGAGGATGTCCTGAAGCTCAGATTCCATCACTCAGGAACAAATTCAACTCCTTTTAAGTACCTCAAATACAGATATATGCATGCATGGCAAGGACCTTAATATCAGACACTATTACTAGGAATTTCTTTATTTAAGAACATATTTTAGATTATTGTATACTCCACTTCAGAGAGAGGGCTGTAATACTTGTTTTGCTGGCTGGGCTATATCTATCAATTACTATTCTATTTAGCCATGCTTCTAAGTTAATGGATTAGTCCCTCCACCAAGCAGAAAAGTACATTATCCTTGCCTCTCCAGACTTAGCCAACCTAAGAGTACGGTGAGTATGTACAGGAGAAGAAAGCAAAGACTAAGAATCAAAGCTCCAATGGTAACCAAATGTGCCTCTTTGAAGTATGCAAAAAATTGCATCTGACAAAATTAAACAGACAAGGAAGACTTTATTCACGTTTTTGCAATGGGAGTCAATTATATTGAAATAGAGGGACAAAAGGTGGAAGGATTCTTAAGCACTGAGGCAATGTAGTGAAACACACTGGTGGATGTTCTGGGAGGCTGGTCAATGTGATTAGGCCATATGTGCTTGCTAATTGGCATTTATGTAGGTCCCTACTTTCCCACAGAGACTGGAAGCTTGGCTCCCTATATTTATTGATGGTTACATTTCAAAGGGACAGCTCCAGTTTCTTGAGAAATACATTCTTAGGTTGTAAAACTGGTAAAAGGCTAGGAAAATATTTACATCTCAAAGGGGCAGAGATAGTATTTACAATGACAAGTTTTCTAAAGTAAATGCTCTAAGAAAAGGGACCTACAGTAAAAAAAATGTATTTTAAGTTTAGTTAAGTTGAGGAAAAAATTCAGTGTTTTGCTCAAAAGCCATATTGAAGGAGGGAAAACAAGGGTGCAGGAACCAATCTTAAAGTATTTAAACACCAGGTTTCATGCATTTGAATTGCTGGGTCCCTGCAAATTGACAGTTTCTCTGTCTGTAGCTGGCTTAGAGTTACAAGGGAAAGGAGAAACACTATGAGCCCCTTGGGTCTTTACTTGTTTCTGCTACATCACTTGTTTATTTTAAATGGAAATTTCTGTCCCTGTCCTGGTCTTGGTTAGTATTAACATCACCTGTGCCAGCTGTCTTAATTATTCTTCTTTACAGATAATCAGGGTTCTTTCTTTCTTTCTTTCTTTCTTTCTTTCTTTCTTTCTTTCTTTCTTTCTTTCTTCTTTCTTTCTTTCTTTCTTCTTTCTTTCTTTTAGATTTGGATCCTCTCTCAGGACCCTTACACAAAGTCCCCTGGCACCTAGGCCAAACAATGTTTGAAAGTCAGCTCACTTAACCCTAGCTTGTTTGGCTCAGTGGATGGAGCATCTGCCTGCAGACTGGAGGGTCCTGGGTTTGATTCTAGTCAAGGGCACATGCCCAGGTTGCAGGCTCCATCCCCAGTAGGAGGCCTGCAGGAGGCAGCCAAACAATGATTCTCTCTCATCATTTATGTTTCTATCTCTCTCTCCCTCTCCCTTCCTCTCTAAAATCAATAAAAATATATTTTACAAAAAAAGAAAGTTGGCACACTTAACACTATATGTCATTTATTAGGAGATCCTTAGAACTTATATCCCTGAAAATCTATCAGCAGCCTTCTATGCCACCTCATCCACATTGGCTGCCTCTCTTTCTTTAATTTATTTTTATTAAAGTATCATTGGCATACAATATTTTAATAGTGTCAGGTGAACAATGTAGTGATTTGACATTTACTAGTATATACCTTACAATATGATCAACAAATTGTCTAGTAACAAAGTTATTACAAGATTATTGACTATATTCCCTATGCTGTACATTATATCCTCATGGCATTTCTTTTATAACTGAAAATTTGTACCTCCCACTCCCCATCACCTCTGGCACCTATTTCCCCTTCTCCATCTCCTCTGGCAACCATGAGTTTTTTCTCTGTATCTATGAGTCTGTTTCTGTGTTTTTCTTTTTTAAAATTAATTTATTTTCTTTTTTAGATTCCACATAAATGTGAACTCATACAGTATCTGTCTTTCTCTGTATAACCTATTTCACTTAACACTTCTTTCTTTGTATGATTGAGTAATATTTCATTGTGCAAATGTCTTCTTTATCCATTGATCTATTGATAGACACCGAGGTTGCTTTGATATTTTAAATATTGTAAATAATGCTGCAGTGAAAGGGATGCATTTTTTTTCAAATTAGTGTTTTGGATTTGGATTTTTTTTAGATAAGTACCCAAAAGTGAATTTCTGGGTCATATGGCAGTTCTATTTTTAAGTTTTTGAAAAACCTTCATACTATTTTCCATAGTAGCAACACCATTTGCAATCCCACCAAATAGTACAGGAACATCTCTTTTCTCCAAATCCTTACCAACATTTGTTATTTGTTGACTTTTTCATAATTGCCTTTCCTATAGTTGTGAGGTGATATCTCATTGTGTGTGTTTGTTTGTTTTTTTCTTGTAAATATGTTTTTGTTGATTTCAGAAAGAGGAAGGGAGAGGGAGAAAGAGATAGCAACATTGGTAAGAGAGAAACATCAGCCCTAGCTGGTTTGGCTCAGTGGATAGCATCGGCTTGGGGGATGAAGGGTCCCAGGTTCCATTCGGGTCAAGGGTACATGCCCCGGTTGCAGGCTTGATCCCCAGTAGAGGGCGTTCAGGAGGCAGTCAATCAACGATGCACTTTCATCATTGATATTTCTATCTGTTTCTCCCTCTCCTTTCCTCTCTGAAATAAATAAAAATATAATAAATAAAAATAAGAGAAAAACATCAATTGGCTGCCTCCTGCACGCCACTACTGGGAATCAAGCCTGCAACAGGAGCATGTGCCCTGACCTGGAATCGAACTGTGACCTCCTGGTGTGTGGGTCACTGCTCAGCCACTGAGCCACAGCAGCTGGGCTCTCATTGTGGTTTGTTTTGATTTGCATTTCTCTGATGATTATTAATGTTGAACATCTTTTCATATGTCTGTTGACCATCTGTAAGTCTTCTTTAAAGAAATGTCTATTCAGGTAACCTGCACATTTTTCACTTGGATAGTTTGTTTTGTTAGAGGTTGAGTTGTTTGAGTTCTTTACATATTAAAGTTAATACACGAATTCAGTAAAGTTGCAGGATATAAAATTAATATATAGAAACCTGTTTTATATACTAATGACAAACTATCAGAAAGAGAAATTAAGAAAATCCCATTTATTATTGCATTTATAAGAATAAAATAAATAAAATAATTTGTTCTCCAGTTTTGTTTTCTTCTGTTTCTATTTGACAATTACAGTTGATATTTAATATCATTTTATATTAGTTTCAGGTATATAGCATAGTGGTTAGACATTTATATAATTTATGAAGTGATTCTTCCCGATAATTCTAGTAACCACCTGGCTGCTGGAGATTGGCCGGCCGGCCAGGGGGAGGGGACGCGGGAGGTTGGCTACCTGCAGGAGGTTGGCTGTGGGAGCATACTGACCACCAGGGAGCAGCTCTTGCACTGATCATCTGCCCCCTGGTGGTCAGTGTGCATCATAGTGATTGGTCAACTGGTCATTCTGGTCATTCCAGTCTTTTGGTTGTAACAGTTGCTTAGGCTTTAATATATATAGACTAGAGGCCCAGTGCATGAAATTCATGCATGGGGAGGTCCCCTCAGCCCAGCCTGCACCCTCTCCAATCCAGGACCCCTCAGGGGATGTCCGACTGCCGGTTTAGATGCAACCATGGTATTGGGACTAAACTGGCAGTGTACATCCCTCTCACAATCCAGGACCACTGGCTCCTATCTGCTCACTTGCCTGCCTGCCTGATCACCCCAAATTGCCCCCCCTGCTGGCCTGGTCATCCCCAACTGCCCCCCCTGCTGACCTGGTCACCCCTAACTGCCCCCTCCGCTGGCCTGGTTGTCCCATGCAGCCTGCTGTTCAGTCAGTTGGTTGTCCCTCATTAAACCCCCTGCTGGCCTGGTTGCTTCACACAGCCTGCTGTTCAGTCATTTGGTTGACCCTCACTAACCCCCCTGCTGGCCTGGTCACCCCACACAGCCTGCTGGTCATTACTATTACTGTGATGTTGTCCCAGATAATTTGCATATTCCTCTATTATTAGTATAGATGGATGTTAGATTTTGTCAAATAATTTTACTACATCTATTGATATGATCATATAATTTTATCCTATATTTGTATTACTTGGCATATCATACTAATTAAGTTATGGATGTTGATCAACCTTACATCACAGAAATAGATTTCACTTGATCATGATATATGATCTTTCCATGTCTTGCTGAATTTGGTTTAGGATATTTGCATCTATGTTCATTATGAATATTGCTCTATAATTTACTTTCTATATGGTGTCTTCATCAGGTTTGGAATCAGGGTAACGGTGGTTCCATAAAATGAGCTTAAACACCTTCCTTTCTCTTAGATTTCTTGAAATAGTTTAAGAAGGATAAGTGTTCATTATTCTTTAAATGTTTGGTAAAAGTTACATGTGAAGTCACTTAGTTCAGGACTTTTGCTTGTTGGGATTTGTTTGATTACTGATTTTATTTCGTTAGTGCAGTAAAACATCAATATAATGGACTAATTCAGGTGAGGGGTGTCCTTTAAAGTTGAAAGTCCACCTATAATAATAAAAGCATAATATGCAAATCAACCAAATGACCAAACAGCAGACTGACTATCTGGGCAACCTTCCAGACAACCATTCTATGACACACACTGGCACCAGGCCAGCCAAGGCGGGTGTGATGTGATTGGACAGGGGGACCCACCATCATTCCATGATTTCCCCATAGAGGGAGGCCCAGGCCACATTCTGTGGGGTGATTGATGGGGGCTGGGGGGCTCTGCGATCGATCGCCTCAAAGCGGGAGGCCCAGGCCACCAGCCAGCAATGCTGTGGTGGGTGTGCGGGGCTGGCCAGCAATTGCCCTGCAGAGGGAGGCCCAGGCCAGCCAAGTGATCGCACCCCATGCCTTTCACCTGCAGGGGGTGGTGACCGGTAGTGGGGGGAGGAGGGCAGCACCACACAGATAGCAAGCAGTGGCAGCGGTAGGGGCAGGGCCAGCTGCCAGCAGCCAGGGGAAGGAAAGCCCTGATAGGCCCTGATCGCTAGCCAGGCCTAGGGACCCTACCCGAGAGGTCCTAGATTGCGAGAGGGTGAGGCCAGGCTGAGGGACAACCCCCCATGTAAGAATTTTGTGCACCGGGCCTCCAGTCTATTTATGTAAAAGCCTAAGTGACCTTTTGAGTGGTCAACCTTTCGACTGGTCAACAAGTCACTATGATGCTCACTGACCACGAGGGGGCAGATGCTCAATTCAGGAGCTGCCCCTTGGTGGTCAGTGTGCTCCCACAGTGGGAACACTGTTCAGCTGACCAACGGGTGCCAGACACAGGGCTCATGGCTGGCCACCACAGCCCAGAGACTGCAGTGGAGT
>NC_137775.1:113451497-113476497 GCF_963455305.1 Plecotus auritus | reverse complement strand
TAATTAACTGTTTTTCTCTTGCTGCTTTTAATATTCTCTCTTTGTCTTTTGCTCTTGACATTTTAATTATGATGTGTCTTGGTGTGGTCCTCTTTGGATTCCTTTTGTTTGGGGTTCTGTGCGCTTCCTGGACTTGTAAGTCTATTTCTTTCACCAGGTAGGGGAAGTTTTCAGTCATTATTTCTTCAAATAGGTTTTCAGTATCTTGCTCTCTCTCTTCTTCTGGCACCCCCATAATTCTGATGTTGGTACGCTTGAAGTTGTCCCAGAGGCTTCTTACACTATCTTCAACTTTTTGGATTTTTTTTTGCTTTTTGCTTTTTCGGTTGAGTGTTTTTTGCTTCTTTGTATTTCAATTCTTTGACTTGATTCTTGTGTTCCTCTAGTCTGTTGTTGGGTTTCTGTATAATATTTTTTATTTCAGTCAGTGTATATTTAATTTCTAGTTGGTCCTTTTTCATATCTTCGAGGGTCTCATTATATTTATTGGCCTTTTCTAGGATATTCTTGAAAAGCCTTATAACCGTGGTTTTGAATTCTATATCCATTTGTTTGTTTTCCTCCATTTCTTTCGTTTGTGTTGTTTCTTTGTCACCGCATTTTCATTGCTTCCCTGAGTTGGTAGGGTAGCTTT
Organism: Plecotus auritus; assembly: GCF_963455305.1. Classification (NCBI taxonomy): domain Eukaryota; kingdom Metazoa; phylum Chordata; class Mammalia; order Chiroptera; family Vespertilionidae; genus Plecotus; species Plecotus auritus. The sequence continues at coordinate 113,475,863 of NC_137775.1, read as the reverse complement.
GTGTGCTAGGTTTCCTATATGGCCCAGTGCGTCGGCCTCCCCAGTTAACGTGAGGTGGACACTCTTGGTGCATCCCTTTGTGGACTGTGTGTACAGCCTTGTTGTAGTTAAGTCTTGATTGTTGTTGGTATCACAGGGAGGAATTGACCTCCAGGCCAGCTGGCTGTGAGGATCAGCTGTGTCTACGCTGGGAGAAGTTCGGTGCTGGAGACAGCCTTACAGGATTAGACTTGCCAAATTGCCAAAGCCTCTGTGCTCAGCTTGGATGGGGCGGAGTCTCAGGGCGGAGCAGACAGTCTTGGCTTCCCGTCAGCCTTGCTGTTGCGCGTGTGTGCCTCCAGACCTCTGCCTTCCTTGGCTCCCGAGTCTCCGCCCAAGAGTCCAGATTCCCCCCGCAAGAGCATGGGTCCTCAGGGGCTCTCCTGGAACTGGGGTTCAGTGGAGTCAGAACTGGGGCTCAGTGCAGTCAGGAGCTTCCAACTCCCTTCCACTAGGGAAAGCCTGTGCAACCTCCGCAGTCTTTGTGTGCACTGGCGCGTGCGCCTCCAGACCTCTGCCTTCCCTGGCTCCTGAGCCTCCACCCAAGAGTCCAGATTCCCCCGCGTAAGAGCATAGGTTCCCAGGTGCTCGCCTGGAACTGGGGTTCAGTGCAGTCAGGAGCTTTCGACTCCCTTCTGCTAGGGAAAGCCTGTGGCAACCTCCGTAGTCTTTGTGCACACTGGCGCGCGCGCCTCCAGACTCCTACCCACTGGGGCTCCCCCAGGTCTCCCCCAGGTCTCCGAGTCTCCAGGTGCCTTTCTCCCTACCTGACAGTCCAGACTCCCCCTGTATGAGCCTGGGTCCATGGGGTTTCGCCTGGAACTGGGGTTCAGTGCAGTTGGAACTGGGGTTCAGTGAAGTCGGGGGCTTCCTTCCCCCTCCCACCCGAGAAAGTCAGCCAGGCTCTCAGCCGCCCTTCCTCTCTGCATGCACAAAGACCTTTTGCCGTACCTCCAATTCTCTGTGAGCTTTTCTCTTTCCTTCTAGTTGTAGAATTTCCACTCAGCCAGCTTTCCTGTGGTTCTGGATGGTGTCCATTCTGTCTTTCAGTTGTAGTTTTGAAATTGTTGTGTGAGGCAGCAGTTTAGGTGCTTACCTATGCCACCATCTTGGTTTCTCCGGTTTCTTGTTGTTTTATTGATGGTCTCCTTTGCTGTGCAAAAGCTTTTTATTTTGATGTAGTCCCATTTGTTTATTTTCTCTTTAGTTTCCATTGCCCTAGGAGCAGTATCAGTGAAGAAATTGCTTCGGCATATGTCAGAGATTTTTCTGCCTATGGATTCCTCTAGTATTTTTATGGTTTCTCATTGTATGTTTAAGTCCTTGATCCATTTTGAGTTTATTTTTGTGTATGGTGTAAGTTGGTGGTCTAGTTTCATTTTTTTGCATGTATCTGTCCAATTTTCCCAACACCATTTATTGAAGAGACTGCCTTGACTCCATTGTATGTTCATGCCTCCTTTGTCAAATATTAATTGAGCATAGTGATTTGGGTCGATTTCTGGGTTCTCTTTTCTATTCCATTGATCTATATGTCTGTTCTTGTGCCAGTACCAGGCAGTTTTGAGAACAGTGGCTTTGTAATACAGCTTGAAATCTGGTATTGAGATCCCACCTACTTTGTTCTTCTTTCTCAGGATTGCTGTGGCTATTTGGGGTCTTTTTTTACTCCAGATGAATTTTTGGAGGGTTCTTTCTAGGTCTGTGAAATATGCCATTGGTATTTTAATGGGGAGTGCATTGAATCTATAGATTGCTTTGGGTAGTATGGACATTTTAATGATGTTGATTCTCCTAATCCATGAACATGGTATGTTCTTCCATCTGTTTACATCTTCCTCTATCTCTTTTTTCAGTGTCCTGTAGTTTTCTGTGTATAGATCCTTTACCTCCTTAGTTAAGTTTATTCCTAGGTATCTTAATTTTTGTTGCGATGGTAAATGGGATTGCTTTTTTAGTCTCTCTTTCTGTAAGTTCACTATTGGTGTATAGAAATGCCATAGATTTCTTGGCATTAATTTTGTATCCTGCTACATTGCCGAATTCATTTATTAAGTGTATTAGGTTTTTTATGGAGTCTTTTAGGTTTTTTATGTACAATATCATGTCATCTGCAAATAAGGACAGCTTTACTTCTTCTTTTCCAATTTGGATGCCTTTTATTTCTTCTTCTTGTCTAATTGCAATGGCTAATACTTCCAGTACTATGTCGAACAAGAGTGGTGAGAGTGGGCATCCCTGTCTTGTTCCTGTTCTTAGGGGAAATGGTTTTAGTTTTTGCCCATTGAGTATGATGTTAGCTATGAGTTTATCATATATAGCTTTTATTATGTTGAGGTATGATCCTTCTATTCCCATCATGGTCCATCTTATGACAACATTATTGGTGAGTAGATTGCTTAAGCAGCTAATCTTTCCCCTAGAAATTCTATTAATTATTTTAAAAGTAAATAGTAGTGAGGAACATTGTAACTTTTATTAAAGAAGTGTAGCCTGGTAGAGTCATACCAGACCTCAGTTCAGTAACTTCAGTACTTGAGTTCTGGCTAAGAAAGAATTCAGAGCCAAGACTCAAACTACAAGCAAAAGTTTATTTAGAAAGTCACAGAGGTAGACGAAGTGACCCAGAAAGGAAATGGGCTTAGGAAACAAGTTACAGAGGCAAAAGAAGAGTCCTTGGAGCTTAGGAGAAAGAAAGGTAAAGGTAGTGGTCTGGGGGGATGGGGACCAGGAGGGGAAGACACAGGCATGTTCCTGGGAAAGAGATCACTCTGGGTCCTACATCCTAAGGGCTTTTAAGGGTGGTGATTTTAGAGGAGGTCCCAAGGGAGCTTCTCAATAAAATATACATCAGCTTTGCATGTGTCCTTTTAGGGTTGTGGTCTCCAAATGTTAGCATTGGTAGCGAGTTATTAATAAAGGAAGGGAACAAAGGAAATCAGACATTAACTATAATCAATTAGGTAGCATAACCCTGCTTAACTAGGATGCTACAGCTTCACAAACTTCAGGGGATCAGAACATTGCCCCACAAAGGAGATTAATACCCCTCTCTCCACACTATAGGAAGGAAGGACTGCTTTTCAATCTCCCTCTCCCACTTGCCCAGACTGTGGGGGTAGGTGAGCACATGCACAGCAGAAGCCAAGATGGCGACCACAGAGGCCAGTCAGTCTAGCCTGGGAAAAGGATTGGATTGGATAAGAGACACAACCCTGGAAAATGTAAAAAATAGATTGGTTAGGGCTTGGACCCATCAAAAGCCCATGAAAGCTTGGGAAGTTGATTGGTTAGTTTGAAAAAGTTTCTGGTCCTTCCCAAACCTGCTCAACAAAGACATTCTCTCTCTCTCTCTCTCTCTCTCTCTCTCTCTCTCTCTCTCGTTCACTCAGCAACATGTGCTCACCCTGTACGCTCATTCATTTCATACATTTCATAGCAGCCATATGAGTCTAGCAGCTGCCCGGGCCTGGCTCCAAAGGACTAGGCTGCAATATGGCACAGAATTTGTGGCTGGTGGTCTTATTTCTGGCCCTATGAATACAAGATGGGAGTTTTCCACAGCAGGATGGACAGAAATGAAACATTGGAAACCTGGGGACAGCCTGCTATTTCCACCCAAATAAATCTTATCAATCTACAACCTCCCAAGCATTGCTCTCTTGAAATGCTTTCCTTGAGACTCCGTAAAAGAACATGATTTCCACTGGCAGGACACTGACTGGTGGCACCAGGGAAGCGGGGCATTAGTCAATGCAGCTGGTCCTGAGGTCAGCCATGGCATTGCTTGCCTGGTTTTGCTGCTTTTCTGGGCCTAGCGTTGAAACACAACTGAGGCCTAGATGTTATCCCTTGGGGTTCATATTTACAGGAATGGTCATGCCAAGGCCTGCATGGGAGTCACATGAGGCCACTCTTTGGCCCCTTATTCCTCCTCTAAAGGGTCTATTCATGTCCAGCAACATCAGAGAAGAAGAGGTCAGTCCAAACCACATGATCAGCAATATGAAAGGGCAGGGGGTCTAAGCTGCATGATCAGCGATATGAAAGCACAGGGGGTCTAAACTCCTTGAGCAATGATATGCTAAGGGAGGAAAGGTTACTCTGGGGGCATGATCCCTATTTTCCCAGTTTTGCTAGTGACTAGGCACCCTGGGCTTTCCACCCTGGTGACTGTCTGGACCTGGCCCACCATCCTTGTTCTGATCATATGTCTAACTATCTCCAGAGAAGTACTTGGGTTTATAAAAAAATAGCAGAAAGACAGTTCAGAAAGCCAATTCAAGGTGATGCTCCTGTAACTATTTTCATATTTTGCATGCATGGACAAAGAATTCTGAAATTTCCCCAGTGTCTCCACTATACCAAGCTATGATCAACTCTAAGCTCTCAGTTCTAAGTATAGTTTACTCACAAAGGTTGGAGACTATGGAAAGTGGCCTTTATAAGATCACTAGAGTCCAGGTGCACGAAATTAGTGCATGGGGGGGGGGTCCCCTCAGCCCAGCCTGCACCCTCTTGCAATCCAGGACCCTAACCACTCGCCTGCCTGCCTGCCTGATCGCCCCTAACCACTCACAAGCCTGCTTGATTGCCCCTAACCACTCTGCCTGCCTGCCTGATCGACCCTAACCACCTCTGCCTCAGCCCCCGCTGCTGCTGCTTTGTCCAGAAGGACGTCCAGAATGACGTCCAGGAAGTTGTTCGGCTGTCTGGTCTAGTTAGCATATTGCACTTTTATTATTATAGATTACTGCATTCAGTGGGGTCAATCATGAAATTCTATTGTAGCCAATACAAATAGAAACTCAAGAAGAGGGTCTGTCATTGATATTTAATGAAACAGAATTTATTGTGCTTAAGTTTTACATGTATAAAAAGTTGCATTAAATCCATAGCACTGTACTATTATTGAAAGGAAAACCACTGTTGTTTTAAATTTCCAAGAGAAACTGTCCTGCAAGAGAAATCCCATATAATAAAAGGCTAATATGCAAATTGTCCCCTTGACCCAGAATTCGACTGGGAGTTCGACCAGGGGGTGGGGCCAGCTGGCCAACTGCCTGTGGTCCCTCCCCCTGGCCAGCCCCACTCCTGATTGCCCCCCCTTCCTGATCGGGGTGGGCCAGACAGACTCCACCTGTGTACAAATGCATGCACCAGGCCTCTAGTTACTAAATAAAATTGTAGTCCCCTCAAAAAACTGTTATTGATTAAAGAAAAGTTTATAAATTTAAAAAGTAAAACATCTAATATATGCACATGACTAGTTTGTAGATACTATTTTACATGATGAATAAACTAATTAAAGATTACACAGTCAATTAGAAAACTTGAAAGGTGCAATTAGGAAAATACATACCAGAGAGGTAGGCAGGGGGATCAGGTGCTGTCTATGTATGTGTGTGTGTGTGCGCACGCGTGTGAGTATATACACAGGTGATTTCAGAATAGTAAAAGCCTGAAATCATAAAAACTGTTTTTGAGGATCATTTTAAAGACAAAAGAAACTATTTTGACTAAAATATCTACCAATTGAATTCAACTACTTTGACTATATGCTTCATTGAAGTAGCCAATAGTTTCAGTAAAATGACTGATGAACCAACTGGTTATTATGGTATTATGTAGACATGTCCAGAATTTTAAACATTTATTAAATGTTTAATGTTAATATTCCCAAAGTACTCTCTAATATATAGAAAATCAAATCTTCTAATAAGATTACTTGTGAAATTTTATATTCACTTAATGACTCTTATTTTTAAAAATGACATTTTGATTTAATAATCATTATGAGTTGAATTTTATAATTTTAGGTTTTCCAGGTTCAATCTGGGACTCAGAACATTTGAGTGAATGGAAAACTCAAAGTTATGAAAATAATTAGAATAAACTCTTAAGGTTAATATAACAGCACTTTTTTCCTAATTAGGTCTCATACATGACCCATGAATAATCAAAACTTTCAAGGTTAAATGGCTGAATATTTTAAAACAGATATTAAAAAGCTGCAAGATATACACAGATATTTGACACTGTTTTATGGGATTGCACTCCAACCAATTATCATTAGTTTGGGCATCTTATAATTTAGATTTGACCTCTTATGTAGTTGGTGTATCTTAATGTTCTCAGGGCACTGAGAAAACCTAGGAGTTCTCCCTACTCTGACTCAGTTTCTAATCCCCTGTTCCACTTCCATTGTCCCCTCAATTAGAACACTGCCATATTATGAGTATCTGATTCATTTGTGTTTACCTTTCTTGTCTGTATTTAATTTGCATAAATATCCTGTGGGAAAGTCTCAAGTTGGATAAAGAGGAATAACAATTTATTTTTAAAACACCCAGAGATAATTTTTTAAAAGGATATCTATAAAGGTATGTTCAGGTGCATTCTCAGAGAATTTCAATATGCACAAAATTTATTTATTTCATTATTTCACTGACTTGCAAAAAAAAATCTGTCTGAAATGAGACACAGGGGATGACACAGGATTAAGTTAAAACCTTAACCCTACAGCCATTATTAATAGGTAGGACTCAAACTACCCATGTATATAAGTACTTCTGAGTAACTTAAATTCCAGACTCAAAATATCATCCTTAAAACATCATGTTCAGCTCCTACTCCAAGATATTTCATGCTGACTTAGTCTGTACTTCCCTTTTCAACCCTCTGTTCACAGAACCTGAAGTTCCCTTCTGGTCTTTCTACCATCTATGCATACCCTGTCTGCCATTTAAGAGCCAGACCAACTTATATCTTATCTACTTCTAAAGATTTGGTTTGACCTTTCCAGCTTGGGCTGATCTGCTACTCTGACACACCAAAGCATTTTTTCTTGATCATTCTGATACTCAATACTTTGAAATCTTTGAATCTAACACTGTATCAAACATAATTTCATTCCATGTTCCTATTCTATAGACAAGAAATGAGTGACTTTCCAAGGGGTATGATAAGTACACGGTTTCTTGGAACCTTGTTATTCCTGCTATCCTGTGTCCCCTTTTTCACAAGTACTGTACTCAACTGTCTAGTGGTGGCTGGACTGGGTCTTGCCAACTAGACTATGAACGTCACAGGTTAGGAGAGCTATGCACATAGCAAGCACCTAGTAAGTACATGTTGACTGAATAAATGATGTGCAATCAAGTCATAGTTTCATTTGCATTAATTCTAAAAAAAATATCTCTCTCTCTGGAATTAAGTATTCTTGGGATCCTTCCCATCAGGTTAGTTTGTGAACAAGGTATCAGACCCAGGACAGATGTAAATAAAATTTCTTTACTAAAATAAGCTAAAACCAAAGCCAATAATTATTAATGCTTAGGTTTCAATATTTGATTGCCATCAAAACAATGTTTAAGAAAGAAAAAAAAAAGTAGAAAGAAAAGTTGAAGCATCCCAACTACCCATGCCTATAAATAAGTGGAAGTCTTTTCAATAAAAATAAAATTCTACCATGATTGTCTCTATGTACATTAGGTTTCTCATTTTTGAATCTCAAAGGACTCCATGCTTTCCCTTGTCCTGTTGTACAAACTCAAAAGAAACAGAACACAAAGAAAACATGCGTTTGGTGGGCTGCAGGATGAATGAGAAATTAGTCTCTTCTGTGGCCATTAGCAGTGTCTTTCCCTCCTTGGCCCCATTACAGAATATGAAGGTCATCTAATTTATTTCCAGGAAAAAAAGTGGCTATCTCTACAGTGTTCATTTTTCCAAATTCTTCAAGGTACCATGTGTTACAAGGATAATTAGATATTTTTCTAGGAAAAATGCTCCCCTTCACCAAAGAAAACTCTGACAATTCAAATACAAGAAAGAAATCTCTTTAAAGAAACTCCCTCTCTACTGAGTGCTCACCAGGTCTTCCTATGCATCTCCTTTTCTAGTAGAATAATATAAAGATTTTAATTACTGGGGTGTGATTTAATACAATAAGGTTTACGTATTCAATATTTTTATTAACTTGTAAGTGTAGTGTAAATAATACTGAAGAGTTTAGGCACCTTATTCATACACTTCAGTCACACAGTTAAGTGGCTAATACATTGTTTAAGAATATAGCGGATAAAATGCTTGGGTTTGAATCCTGCCTCCTTTACTCTTAGCTATGTGGCCTGGGGGAAGTTACTTAAGGTCTCTGTCACTCTGTTTCTTTACTCTTAAAGCAGGAATAATGAAGTGCCTACTTTAAACAGCTGTTATGAGGATTAAATGATTATTTACATATGAAAACTACTTGGAACAGTACCTGGGTCATAAGTGATCAATAAATGGTAGAGACAGTCATGATGTAATCACAACCTTAAATCCTTTAAGGAAGAAGGTATGGTATAAATACATGAATTAAGTTTTAAATATTATATGAGCTTAACTAGCTCTACAAATATTTTAGCCCTTCTCGCAAAAAGAGATTTGTATTACTATAATAGGAAAGTCATAAAACAAACATATATGTACTCCTCATAATACCATAATTATCCCAAAGAATTATTTATTGAAAACAAAAGCACTAAGCCAAAAGCCCAGGTCATGTCTCAGATCACTTTTGAATCAACAGAAAAAAGTACATTTCAAAGTAGAATGGCCATCATTGAAATGCTCTGTAAAGAGTCCCTACACTTATTTTCCTCACCCATCAATCCCAGACCTCATCATTACCTTGTCATTAAAATCATTAACATACATGCATTGAATGGCCCAGGCCTATATCATATCTGTTATGCACATCAAGCTTATGCAGTCAAATAATATATTGTATGTTGGAGAAAACTTAAATAGATTAGTTAAAAGTAGACTAAAAAAATGGAAATTTTAAAAGAAATAGCAATCCTATATAATAAAAGGGTAATAAGCAAATTGACTGAACAGCGGAACAACTGGCCGCTATGATGGACACTGACCACCAGGGGGCAGATGCTGAACGCAGGAGCTACCCCCTGGTGGTCAGTGCGCTCCCACAGGGGAGTGCCGCTCAGCCACAAGCCAGGCTGACAGCTGGCGAGCACAGTGGCCTGCTTTCGCGGCAGTGCTAAGGATGTCCGACTGGTGGCTTATGCCTGCTCCCCTTGGCTCATGGACTGTGAAAGGGCGCAGGCTGGGCTAAGAAACCCTCCCCCAACCCCAGTGCACAAATGTTGTGCTCCAGCCTCTAGTCCTATCTAATAAGAGGTAATATGCAAATTGATCAACACTCCAACACACAAGATGGCTGCCCCCATGTGGTCAAAGATGGCCACCCACAGGTGGACACAAGATGGCTGCCACAAGATGGCTGGCAGGGGAGGACAGTTAGGGGCAACCAGGCCAGCAGGGGATGGCAGTTACAGGGGACCAGGCCAGCAGGGGAGGGCAGTTGGGGGTGACCAGGCTGGCAAGGGAGGGCAGTTAGGGGTGACCGGGCCAGCAGGGGAAGGCAGTTGGGGGTGACCAGGCCTGCAAGGTAGGACAGTTAGGGGTGACCAGGCCTGCAGGGGAGGGCAGTTAGGGGTGACCAGGCCTGCAGAGGAGGGCAGTTGGGGGTGACCAGGCCTGCAAGGTAGGACAGTTAGGGGTGACCAGGCCTGCAGGGGAGGGCATTTAGGGGTGACCAGGCCAGCAGGGGAGGGCAGTTAGGGGTGACCAGGCTGGCAAGGGAGGGCAGTTAGGGGTGACCGAGCCAGCAGGGGAAGGCAGTTGGGGGTGACCAGGCCTGCAAGGTAGGACAGTTAGGGGTGACCAGGCCTGCAGGGGAGGGCAGTTAGGGGTGACCAGGCCTGCAGAGGAGGGCAGTTGGGGGTGACCAGGCCTGCAAGGTAGGACAGTTAGGGGTGACCAGGCCTGCAGGGGAGGGCATTTAGGGGTGACCAGGCCAGCAGGGGAGGGCAGTTAGGGGTGACCAGACTGGCAAGGGAGGGCAGTTGGGGGTGACCAGGCCTGCAAGGTAGGACAGTTAGGGGTGACCAGGCCTGCAGGGGAGGGCAGTTAGGGGCAATTGGGCTGGCAGGGGAGCACTTAAGCGTTGATCAGGCTGGCAGGGGAGTGGTTAGGGCGTGATCAGGCTGGCAGGCAGAAGTGGTTAGGGACAATCAGGCAGGCAGGCAGGTGAGCGGTTGGGAGCCAAAAGTCCTGGATTGTGAGAGGGATGTCCGACTGCCCGTTTAGGCCCTATCCTAGTGGGATAGGGCCTAAACGGGCAGTCAAAAATCCCTCGAGGGGTCCCAGATTGGAGAGGGTGCAGGCTGGACTGAGGGACACACCCCCACTCCCATGCATGAATTTCATGCACTGGGCCTCTAGTATATATATATAAGCCTGCGAGATAATACATTTTTTCTGCCAAACATTCCTTTATAGTATGGATTGAGTAAAGTCTCTAGTATCTGTAAATGGCATAAAGAGCATCAATCTCACTTGAAAAAGCCAGTAACATAATACCATTATCTCCTATTGCCAATAATTAATTTAAAGTTTACTGTGTACCTTCTATATATAAGGCACGGTAGGAGCATTTAAACGTCTATCAAAGAGCCTGCAGTACAGCATGGGAACACTATGTACTCGAATAACTACATGATTGCCAGCCAGAAGTGTACTAAGAGAAGCAGCAATTAAGTGACAACAGAGAGTTAACAGCAGGCAGAGATTATTTATTATTTGCCTCTAAGAAAAATCCCAATGGATATCATTTAAGACAGTAAAGTAAGAGCAAGTTTTGATGGACAAAAAGGGAATTGTTGACTATGCAGATGATAAAGCTCTTTCTGGGTTTGAAGAAGATCTATGCTGGATGGTTTGCATATTCATCATGCCATTTCCCCCCCACTCATGTGAACGATTTAAGGCATTTTACAGATTAAACTGCAGTCCTTAGTAGAACCCCTAATAATAAGTAAAGTAGAAATTACTTTAAAATATAGAATTGATTGTCTATAGGAGCAAACAGATGAAACATTTGAAACATCGAGGACTTACTAGGCTTGTTTGTTTCTAATATGAGCAAGGAAGAAAAAGAAAACTAGTGGAGTCACTGATTTATTTTTATTGTCTCATTTGTGAGATCTTGAATAAAGGATAAGTAGTAGACTTAGTTTTAATATATCTTATGACAGGAGTCTATGAAGTTTGGATTGGACAATCTCTCCAGCCATTCATTTATTCATTGAACACCTAATACCTACCAGGCAACTGTGTTATTCCAGAAGAGTACACATTGGCACAGAAGGGCACATATAAAAGATAAACATGTTTCCCTTAATAGTCACGTTAATAGTTCTTCTAAACCTGATACAATATGTCATATTCCTTTCAGTGGGTGCGGAAATAACTTCATCTTTAATTTTAAAGCAAATTATCCATTTGGCAAATAATGGATAGCCTTTCAAACTATAATCCAGAAATTTATTTCAAACAGTATAACCATTTTTCTGCCCTTGAAACTAAAGATTTATAATTTAACTATTCCTTTTAATCTACTACTTATTATTTACTACAGAAAAGCAGTAATTTATATTTCCTGCTTAAAGACGGCATAGCCACCTCCTAATTTGATATAATTTATACTTGGGAGAGTTAGAAATGTATTTGGAACTTCTTCAGATAATTGGATAGAAAGTATTTAGTGATGGAGGGATGTAAAGTCTGTTGCTATTTTCTGAAATTGAGGTACAAAGTCAGCGACTTAAATCAAAGAACTTCTAGAAGGATAAAATTTTAATTATGAACAAAATCAGAAGTGAAATAAAATCAGTTCAATAGACATTATGTGCAAACCACTAAGCTAGGATCTGATGTGGAAATAGGTTCCTGTTTTCATAGAGTTTTTCGGTTTAATAGAGTAAGACAAATACTGCACACAAGGCAGAATGTGATCCATACCATAGTAGACAAAGTGCAATGAAAGAAGTGAGATAAATTCTGGCAACATCATCAGTCACTGCTCTATGAAGGAGGGGGTTGTCACTTCAGGCAGGTTTTGAAATATATGAAAATGTTCATTATGCAGAGTTGAGAAAAAGTGCATTCTGGCCTTGGTTGGTATGTCTCAGTGGTTGAGCACTGACCCATGAATCAGGAGGTCATCAGTTCGATTCTCAGTCAGAGTACATGCGTGGGGTAAGGGGTTTGCAGAAGGCAGCCAATCATTGTTTCTCTCTCATTCATGTTTCTATCTCTCTAACCTTTTTCTCTTCCTCTCTTTAAAATAAATAAAAAACATATTTTAAAAATTATAAAAATTAAATAGATAATGACTTTTCATAATATATGCAATTTTGATAAATCTGTATATTTGTTGTTTTAATTGCTCAATGAGGAAGGGAAGCAAATCCAAAACATTTGGATACTATAAAGTGAAAGATGGAAAGATATCAAAATAAATTTATCTATAGTCCTTTTAAAAAATTTGGTAGAACATCTTTTCACCTTTTCCCTGCCCTAGCACACTTGAAGGATATCACATTACTCATTGGATAATACTAAAAAACCTATCCTCAGAAATAGCAGTAGGTCCTGATGGTTCAATTTTACTATGAAAACTAATTTTATTTGACCCAATATAACAATCTTTATCCAGTAACATGAACTTGTATATAGAGTACTTTTAGAAACATATTAAATGTATTGAAAAACTATGTATCTGTTTCCCACTCAATACAGATTTGTTCAAGTCCTTGGTTTTAAAGTTCCTTGATCCTTACTTCTACTAATTGTAGTTTCAATAACTTTAACTTTCATGGGGTATACTGATTAACTCTAAAAGAAAATGTTTAAAATTATATGGATTCATCTTTATCTCTTATTTATTATGTTCTACTTGTTGGTCAATGACATTTAAAAATATGAGAATAGACTGAGTATTGCTATAGGCTAATGCAGTCCATTGATTTCCATGTTTTGACTATTTCACAAAATAGCATCAAATTTTCTAATTAAAAGGAAATACTCAGATGAGTTTTTCTTTTAACTCTCTACAGTATTTAGTACTTGCCACAAAATTGTTGAATAAATAATGATAACTAGTATGTAAGCATTTAAAAATCAAAGTATATGATTTGCACTTTATCAATTTCATTTACATTTGCATACATTTTTTATTTAAATAGTTAGTTTGCTAATTACAAGCCCCTCATGCTTAGTACATAAGCACCTTTGTTTTGAAATGTAAAATAAAATCCACAATATAAGCACAGACTCTATTAAGATGAAAAAATTTAGTTTCATGAGGCTCAATTTTTTATTTTTATTGTTAGTTCTGAGTAGCTAACTTCTGTTGACTGATATCTTGAAAGATGTCATCACATCAAATAAAACAAATTTAAAGTAAGTTTTTTAGAAAAAGACATTTCACAGGAAAGCTGGTAAAATTTAGAAATTGTATAAGGAATGGAGATTGTGAAAATTCAATTTTACTCATTTCCTTCTAGTATATAAACACAAAATGATATCATTATATTTGTAATTTATTGGTAGATTTATAAAAATTTCAAGTTTTGTTATGTTCATTGTTATAAAGGCAAGTTGAAATGAGAAACAATTTATGCTTAAACGTTTTTAATTTTGGAGGGGTAAGTATTTTAGTTTAACATATCACAGAAATAAGCTAAGAAATGAAACTACAGTTATAAATGGAAAAGGTTACTTTTAAAAGAAAACATTTTGTTAGTACTTTTTAAAATGACAATCTTAGGCTAAAGAAATTATTTACTTAATTTTACTTAAGCTGTTTATTCTTTTAAAATAATCCTGATTTCTTAGACTAAATCCTATATTTTATATTTTAATTTTAATCACACATTAGAGAAATATGTAATTCTCTTACAGAAATGAATAAGAAGGCCATATATTTAAAATTAAGTAGAATTAATTTATCAATTGAGAAATTATAAGACAGATCTTTACTTGTATGGTTCAATGGCTTGCCAATTTATTATTTTTAAAGATTGTTTTCACTTTTGTAAATTAAAATAACATTTACCACAAAAATTCTAGTGTTGAATTAATTGATCTTTGTTTTGATTTGCAATAGTTTGTATATAGCTGCCAATAGTTTGTATACTGTATAGCTGCCATTAGGACAGTATTCAGAAACACAACTCCAGTTCAACAGATAAAAATTGTGATTATTTCTTGATGAAAAGGTAAATATTTCTCCTCCCAGAAATGTGCCACAATTTTTAAAAGGGGATAGAAAAATTGGGGTGAACAAATAATATTTCAATTCCACATATACCTGTATAGTTTGCTTTCTTCAGAATATAATTAGAAAATGCCCTACTAAATTTTCCATACTTTTCACTCTGGCTAAGGATAAACAGCCAAATAAATTTCAATTTTTCTTCTTAAAATCAGCATACAACCTTAATCCTATTGTAGTTAATAAATCTCTTTACTCCCTTATTGTATTTTCTTTAAATATTCAGTCAGTGTTTAATTGCAATGGAATATTATTTTCAGATAATTATAATAAAATGTTCTCTTCTAAGTTATATTGTCAATATTAAGGATGTGGTACACAATTCTATCTTATATCCTAACAGATCTGACTTCAAGCTTCAGTTCTAAAGTTCCACTTAAAGATAACATAAAGTTTAAGAAACATGACAAAAAGGTAGATTAAGGTTAAAGAAACAATTTTATAAAGTGAATGTGTGGTAGTCAGTTAGACAGATATGATTAGAGCAAGGAAGATGGGCCAGGTACAGAAAGTCACTAGGGCAGAAAGCTCCAGGTGCCTAGCAACAGGCAAAACTGGGAAAACAAGGACCTCACCCCCAGGGTAACCTTTCCTCTCCTAGCTATCTCTGGTCATGCAGTTTGAACCCCCATGACCTTTTATATTGCTTGTCTTTCGGCTTGGACGCTGCCCTGACCTTTCCTCCCCTGGCATGTTGCTAGTCATGCAGTAGATCCCCTTGGAGGAAGAACAAGAGGCTGAAGCGTGGTCTCAGGAGACTCCCATGCAAGGCCCTTGCACCGCTCAGGCATTAACCCCTGGGGATAACATCTAGGCCTCAGTTGTGTTTCAGTTCTAGGTTCAGAAAAGCAGCAAAATCAGAAGTGAAGCCATGGCTCAGGATCAGCTGCATTGACTAATGACCCCCTGCTCTGGTACTGACCCAATCAGTAGACACAAAGACCCTCAAAGGACACACCTGGAAAGGTGATGACTATTCTATTGAGATCCTTCCTTAGACCCTCCCTCAAAACCCCTACTTTTAAAAGCCTTAAAGACAGAGGCCCCAGGCCAGCTCTCCCTCAGGAGCACACCAGCCTCATTCCCTGCCCCGCTCCCCAGGTGCATTTCCTTGCCTCTCTCTTTCTCTTTAGCTGCAACGGTCCTTCTTTTGCCTCTGTGACTTGCTCCCTGGGCTCACAAGTCATCTGCCTCACTTCTTCCACAGCTCAATTATTCTACCTCTGTTGCTTTCTAAGTAAACTTTTTCTTATAGTTTGAATCTTGGCTCTGAATTCTTTCTTAGCCAGAACTGAAGTACCAAGGCTGCTGAACCAAGGTCCAATTGGTGTCATTTTTGCCACCAACAAATATCCTATATAATAAAAGAGTAATATGCAAATTAACCATCACTCCACTACACCCACCAGCCACGCCCACCAGCCACGCCCACCAGCCAATCAGGAGCAAATATGCAAATAAACTCAACCAAGATGGCCACGGCCACAGAGAGCAGGAGGGAGGCTTGGGTTTCCCTGGCAATGAAGGAAGCCAAGCTTTCCGCCTGCCCTTGCCGGCCTAGGCCTCCACTCAAGGCTACAAAGTTTCAATGATAGAAGATACATAAACCCAAACAGAAATGGCGGCAGCCACGGAGCTGGAAAGAGCAGGAGGCTAGGGTTGCCCCCGGCGATGGAGGAAGCCAAGCTTTCCGCACACCCTGGCCGGCCCAAGCCTCCACTTAAGGCTACAAAGTTTCAATTATAGAAGATACATAAATCCCCCCAAAAATGGCTGCCACCATGGAGCAAGCAGAAGGCTTGGCTCTGCTCCAGGCTACAAAGTTTCAATTGTAGAAGATAAATAAACCCCAGATACCAGGGCCTCCGCTTGGGTCGCTGGGGGGCGTGGCCGGCCTGCAAACCACCACAGGCCCCTCGCCCAGGCCGCCCCACACCCCAAGGGAACCCCCACCCTGATCTGGGACACCCTTCAGGGCAAACCAGGTGGCCCCCACCTGTGCACCAGGCCTGTATCCTATCTAATAAAAGAGTAATATGCAGATTGACCATCACTCCAACACACAAGATGGCTGCCCCCATGTGGTCAAAGATCCTGCCCCCATGTAGACACAAGATGGCCACCACAAGATGGCCAGCAGGGGAGGGCAGTTGGGAGGGACCAGGCCTGCAGGGGAGGGCAGTTAGGGGTGACCAGGCCTGCAGGGGAGGGCAGTTAGGGGTGACCAGGCCTGCAGGGGAGGGCAGTTAGGGGAAAACAGGCTGGCAGGGGAGCAGTTAGGCATCAATCAGGCTGGCAGGGGAGTGGTTAGAGGGTGATCAGGCTGGCAGGCAGAAGTGGTTAGGGGCAATCAGGAAGGCAGGCAGGCGAGCAGTTGGGAGCCAGCAGTCCTGGATTGTGAGAGGGATGTCCGACTGCCCGTTTAGGCCCGATCCCAGTGGGATTGGGCCTAAATGGGCAGTCGGACATCCCTCGAGGAGTCCCAGATTGGAGAGGGTGCAGGCTGGGCTGAGGGCCCCCCCTCTCCCCCGTGCACGAATTTCATGCACCGGGCCTCTAGTAGGTTATAAAATGCCTTTCTTACCAAATACACATCTACTTCCCAAGCCATATGTCAAAAGCTAAAGTTAAAATATCATATAGGTATGTAAAAACCTTCCATTTCCCCTGGTACTAGACATAGAAAAAAATTAATACCGAATAGCAATATTCATTTTTTAAAAACCACTCAATGGTTCTTTGACCCCTATGGAAAGAACATTTCTGAGGCTCAACTAGTGTTAGTGCAGATGAAGATATACCTCTAACAAAGTATCTTCCTTATATAGGAAACAGAAGCAGTAAGCTCCAATACTGTCAGCTAAAACTTTTCTGACACATTTTGCCTAAATTGTGGGGAGTCAGATATTGGATGTCAGATATCATTTATACAGTTCTAGAAAAATCCTTTAAGACCCTGCAGGAACCCACACGTTTCCCCAATTGGCATGGTGGGGATATAACACTTTTCAGCTGAAGGCAATGCAGCTCTCGGAGGATCTTTTTATTAAGAGGAACTAGAATGAGTTGTAGGTGCCACATATGGGGATTGGGATAATGTAAAAAAGAACCACAGCTACGGAGCCACACTTGTAGCACCTAAAAAAAAAGTAAGGTGATAAAGAGCTCGCATAATCATAAGTTCTCTACAATCACTTTGGAGAGAGATCTCAAAGCTAACTAGCAAAGTTAATGAAAATGTTTAGAGATTAAATAAAAATGGAATTAAGTCAGAACAAAAATTATGAGGCCCAGAATTGTAGGAAAAAAATAAAGGTGTGATAGAAAAATTGTTACAAGTTGTGAATTAGAAAAATCTGTAAAAACATAATATGTATTTATGTTTAGAACTTCATAATGTATCTTAATGATCTAAATATCAGCAAAAATAGTGCAAGTTTAATAGGCATTTAGACAATGAGAGAGAGCATTCCACCCGCTCAAGTTGTCAGTCACTTTCAACTGCTTTCCTCTGAAATACAGAGCCAATTTCAAATGCTTTTGTCCACAGAGGGTGAGATCTAAGATCTGTAGGGATTTAATATAAAATATCACCAACCAAAGGTGTAGGGTTTTCAATTGTACATGTGCCTACAAATAGCAATTTAAGTTTTGAGGCAGCCAAAGAGAATAGAAGAAAGGTAATATTATATACTTGAATTTTTTCATTATGTTTCACAACAATTCACAATGTATTTTAGATTTTCAATACCGTTTTAAAATGTGGGAGTCTAAAAGTCCCTTTTAGATGTCTTTGGTTACAAAGTATTATTGCCAGGAGAGGCTAAAGTTTCTTATTGGAATGATAACAACGGTTGATGTTCTCAAGAGGCAGAGGATGCTGGAAAGATGACTAGAACATGCGATGTACAGAAAGTTCTGGGGCATGTGTTCAACATGTTAATCAAAAAGATGAATCTCCATTGCAGTCCTGAAATAATACTGCACTACAAATTTCATGTGATGCCTGAGCCTTTGACTTTCTTACCCTAAATTTTTGGCTTCTAAGGACATAAAAAATATGTTTTCTGGTCTTATATGAACCATATTAACATCTGATTCTACAAAGAAGATCATTAACTCTCAAGCTTCAAATATTTGCTTGAATAAGAGGGGAAATAATAATCACCAATGACTAATATAGAATATTAGCAAGTATAACTTTGAAATGTTATAGAGGCTAAGAGGATTCAGGCATGAAACAAGAATTCATCTGAAAACTCAACAGTAGGAGACTCTAATCCTCAGAAATGAGAAGAACATGACAAGGGAAGGCTTTGTGTATAAAGCCTTCAATGCAAAACCAGCTCAGGAAGAACATTCATTTTGATCTCTAGAAACAGAATTTGAAAATAAAAAAATGGGAATCGTGTTTAACATTTTTACAAAAGAAAGATAGGCAAACCTGAACCAACTTATTGAGAGTGGGGAGAAACAATTGCTTAATAAGAAAGAAACAACTGAGTTTAAACTAAATATGGTGGGTACATCATTAAATTTCTCTTTTTGCCTCAGGTTTGGAAAGAGACAGGAAATGGATTGATTCTGCCAGCAGGAGTTCACCTTCCAGGTCTACCCCTAATGTTCTCTTCTCTTTTCATTCATTTAAGTCGAACACACGGGAAAAGAGAGTACGCTTAAATTATTTCTGCCTGAACACATCATCAATCCTAATTCTTTAAGTGGTTCTTTTAAGAGGCAAACATCAATATAAAATAGAAATATAAAGTAATTTTATCCATATTCTATAGAACTCTGAAAAGTTAGGTAATCAGGTATATTGGCACTGAAGTACATACGGGAAGAATATTATACATTGTAATGGTACTCAGCTCAGACTCTTAAGGAAGTATTTGTTCAGACCATGATGGCTCTAGAACTCTTTCAATAGCAGTAGAAAATCAAGGTTTTTAAAATCCATTGATCAAAACGTGACAAAATAAGTTTCAAAAATCTATTTAGAATCTATATTATCTCACCTGGCTTCAACCTGTCCTACTTCTTGCTAAAAGCCACTTAGCATTCATTGATTTATACTGTATTGATCCCAGTATATATTTATTTCTTTTTCAATTCACCTTCAATAAGATAAATAAAATTTAATGTGATCTGGGAGGATAATCATAAATGAGATGAAAGGGCCAGCCTCTCTCTATTCACATAAATTAGGATAGTTATAAAATATATTAACTAATTAAAATAAAATTTAAAAAGTGTACTCTACTAATATTTAGAAAGATCTTTTTGCTCCCTTGTAAAGATGAACACTGAATTTACTTATCCCTTCTTCTTCAGAGTTGGAAGACAATCTTGGATTTTACTCTTGTAAGTATTTCTTTGTGAAGTCAACCCATTTCAAGCTAAACTGTCATCTCCCACTTAATTCTTCCTAATCACTATCAGATGGTTATTGAATGCTTACTTTGTATGCTATGAGGTGTTAGGCATTTATATACTATAATTTCTCTAAAATATCATCTTTGTCCTTAAGTTAAGGATATGTGCAAAATGATCTCCCACACATGCACAAACACAGACATGCTCTCATACACACCGTGTTAGTTCCAGGAATAAGCCCTTCAGAAGAGGAGCAGAGTGTGGGTCCTGACAGAAAACTTACATGGGAAAATAGGACTAGGCCCTGAAGGAATGATGGAATTTAGATGAGGGAAAGAAGATGAAAAGCAAAAAAGAAAAGAGCAGAAAGCTAAGTAGTTAAGGCAAAACAAATGTACTAGTTTGGCAAAAGCCTTTGTTAGGGGTACTACAAGTGTAGAAGTTAGAGTGGAGGGAAAGTATTAAATGTGGAGCATCAAAACAAATAATATGGATGCTAATGTGGTATCTCTTGTTTTCCAAAAATAATTTGTAAGAAGCACTAATCCATAGATATTTTGCTCTTCTAAAGCTTCAAAACATCTCCATCAATCTCAGGAATCCTTCTATATTTTACCATATAGGATTTCACCATTTTGGAGTTGAATGGAAAGACTAAAAAAAAAAGTTTCAGTTTTGTTTTATCCTGAATCTTAAGGACATTTAGTTCTTGGGTTCAGCAAATAAATGCTGAACTCCTCACTTTCCCTCTTAAACCTCTCCTCCTGTGTCCATTCTTGTTCTTTATGAGTTTTTAAAGTTTCTATGACCTCTCCCAATTTTCTTCTTTGTCCTCAGCATTCCATTGGTTGTCTTGTTCTAGTATTTCTCTTTACAGCGCTTCTTGTATCAATTTCTGCTCTTCACACCCAATCTTCTACTTAAGTCAGATACTACATATTACAAGAATTACTTCCGCTTCCAGTCTCTCTCACCTCCAGCATATCCTGCTATACATGAGCTTCATTCAGTCATAGTTCATTCAGTACACTTTTAGATTACTTTACCTAAAGCATAGCTCTGATACTATGAAGCTCAAGCTCATAACATTCACAGGCTCCATACGGGCTAAAATAAAACCCATAGCTTGATATTTAAGACACTCCACAGTCTAGTCCCACTTCATACATTTTAAATTCTATTTTCCTTTTTATACTCTAAATTCCTATCAAAACTAATAATGTTTTCTAGGCACATATCACAAGTTCCTATTCTGGGTTGATATTATTCTCTCTTTTTGAATTGTTAATTGTGTACAACCTTAAATTACATCATCCTATATAATAAAGAGGTAATATGCAAATTGACCATCACTCCAACACATAAGAAGGCTGCCCCCATGTGGTCAAAGATGGCCTCCACAAGATGGCTGACAGGGGAGGGCAGTTGTGGGCAATCAGGCTGGCAGGGGAGGGCAGTTAGGGGCAACCAGGCCTGCAGGGGAGGGCAATTGGGGGCGACCAGTTCAGCAGGGGAGGGCAGTTAGAAGTGAATAGGCTGGCAAGGGAGGGCAATTAGGGGTGACCAGGCCAGCAGGGGAGGGCAGTTAGGGGCAATCGGGCTGGCAGGGGAATGGTTAGGGGGCGATCAGGCTGGCAGGCAGAAGCAGTTAGGGGCAATCAGGCAGACAGGCAGGCGAGCAGTTGGGAGCCAGCAGTCCTGGATTGTGAGAGAGATGTCTGACTGCCCGTTTGATCGGGCCTAAATGGGCAGTCGGACATCCCTCTGGGGGTCCCAGATTGGAGTGGGTGCAGGCTGGGCTGAGAGACACACACCCTCCCCCATGCATGAATTTTGTGCACCGGGCCTCTAGTTTTATATAAAAAATTTCTTATCCTGCTGACTCTAGCTGATGCCTACCATGAAGTCAGGCCTCATATTGTTTAAACTTCATATACCTTACTTCATGAATTATAAGAAGATGTGGGAGGAAAAGAAAAGTGATTGTCTAGTAAACTTACTGCATGCTTATGTTATGAAGTGCCATTAAAATGGGAAATATTTTAATATTGTTTATAGACTCATTTACAATAACAATCAGGTATTACAAGAGGTAATATAAACCAGTAAATGTGTACACAGCACTATGAGGGACACACAGAGCAATTATTATGCTTCAGGCACTCATTTCATTTGCAACTATTCTGTGAGGTAGGTATTATTGCTAACCTCATTTTCAGCTGAGAGAACTGAGGGAAAAAGTGAATCCTATTCAGCTATTAAATGCTAAATCTGGGATTGGAACCCCTGTAATCTATTACCAGAGCCCATGTACTACTGATACCACCAGACTTTTCTGGGTCTAGTTTCTAATTGCATCCCCATAACTATCCCTCTCCCAAACAACAATAATAAGTACCATGACTTCATTTCAGGACACATAAGTAGGCTTTTTAAATGGTTCATAAAAATTCTTCCATTTCTGTTTAATTTTCAAAGTACTTTGAAGTGCATTCAATTATATGCAGCCAAATTTCGATTGAGAGAATTAGATAATATTTTTCTTTGGCTTATAATGTACATAAAATGTCTAACATTCTTTAAGTGAAAGTTCCTAAACACTCTATAAAGATGAAAATACAAAATACTGAAATGAAATACTATCAACAATATTTGACATCTTATATACAAAACGTTAACAGCAGAGACAGATTAAAAAATGAATGTAATTCAATGTTTTGCATGATAATTAAAAGTTTGATTATAATTTATATAAGTTAGAAAAAGACAAGATTTGGCCTTCCTCTAATTTTTCTTTTCTGAAATCAATTTCTAATAAGCTGAGGGAAACTTTTCCTTATATCTCCCTAAGAAAAATACATAAAAATATTCATATATGCATAAAATGTACAGTTTGTTAAATGAACATTTTAATTTTATAAAGCCATAGTGGCAGTAAATCAGGCATTATATATACAATTTTTACATATCATTTTAAACATAATATTTTCTTCTCTGACATATTCCACAATTATACTGTAGCTAAACTAATAAAATGAAGACCCTAAAATAGTAATTACCAAATGAGGAATATTACAACCCTAAAAATGCCATGATTTAGCCTAATATCATCTTAAGTTCTAAAAAGATAATGTTTGATAAACTAGTTTATTGCATCATTAATTTTAATACCATCACATTAAAATACTTCTCTACATGTTCTCTATATATGGTCTATAACAACTATCTTCTGCATCCTAGCAATAGGGAGTTGTATCAAGTGCTTAAATACTTTTATTATGAATGTCATTTCTCTAAACTAGGTCTTTTCTTACAGGGGGAAACAGGCTCTAACTCTTACTTGCTCTTTAAAATTGTATTGTTTTAACATTAGCATACACAGGAGAACTGCTGAAAGTAAAAGGCATACAGCTACCCTGTGCCTGGCTCCAGGATAAAGCAGGAATAGAAAACTTTTGTCTGATTGCTCACTTTTCTTATTTTACTGTACTGCTATTCTCAAGAGCATATATTCATATTCTTGCTACTTCGAGTTTTATTACTGCTTTTGTATTATTTAATACATCTAAAGACACTTCCAAAAGACAAATTTTTCCATTTTGAAAAAGTCATGGTTTCGAACCTGATGAAACACATTAATGTTCACAGTGTGTTTTTCAAAAAGATGATAGAATAAAAGTGCTATAAAGCAATTAGGTACATGATCTGAAAGACATTAATATGTCAAGTAGAATAAGATGTTTTAAAAGTCAACAAAAATAATATTCTGTGAAACTAGACACATATAAAGATCACATTTCTCTTTCAGATCTTTGACTAGATACTTAATTCAAACATCGGTGGAGAAAATATAAAAATGAGAGAAAGTAATAAGCTTACCTCAGTAATTTAAAATTGGAAGTATATAACATTTAATTTTAGGAAGTACATATAGACATAAGTTATAATTCAATATAACAACTGAATGAGATATATATATATATATATATATATATATATATATATATATATACTGTATATATATTTCAGATTCTGATTTCCCCCCCTGAATTCTAGGTTATTCCATAGTCTGTACGTTTTAGTAAACAAGAAACTGATATGGTTGGCCTATTGAATAAGCCCAGGCATTTTTTAAAGTGCTATACACATTTCTGAAATTCACAAAACATCAATTTTTAATACATCTACTCTCTCAGCTCCATTAAAAGGATGGTAGGGGAAAGATTTTAGAGTAATTAATGATATAGTTAGCTGCTAAATATTAATAGGAATCGTAGTCTTGCATAAAATATAACGTATAAACCTTGCCAATACAGACGCACCAGTAATTAAAGTTGAATATGTAATTACACTGATTAATATGACAGGCAAAAAGTTACACTTTACTGGTTTCTATGTAAACTGTGGGTAACTGTTAAACTTTGCATTTTATGGTTTATAAAAATGGGCAATATCTTGACTACAGTTCATAAATGGTTTAGAGACCTGCAATAGTAGTAAAAATTATGCCAACTTACTCCATCATAAATATTCTTACTGCACCATGCAAACCAAACTGTGATAATGATCCATAAGATATAGAGTCATCTTAGACACTGCTTTACATCCCAGAGAATGTTCGTTGTATTAAGAATTTGTAGAGAACTGTTACTACAATAATTATGGGACATTGGAGAGATTCTAAAGATTCTTAAATTTGATTTGGATACACATATTCACATCATGAACACGGTGCAATTTAACTCCACTTAAACTTGTACTTT
>NC_137775.1:113443997-113446497 GCF_963455305.1 Plecotus auritus | reverse complement strand
ATGGTCTCATCCAAGGCTCACTTGAAGCATTGATGACTTTTCATTGAATGGGGCAAAGTTAGTTTTCCTTCCACTCACCTGCCTTATGAGGGTTGCATACGTAAATGGAGGTCTGACATCTGCATTTTTATAAAATTCGTAGTTTGGGGCAATCTCTATAAAAATAAGAGACGAGGTGTTAATTCTGTTAGCAAGCTGGGTCTATAGCATTGATGTCTCCTATTTTCCCCTGGTATTGGTGAGGTGAGGCAGTGAGAAAGCCACTGACGGGTGAAGGCACAAAGCATGACAGTGGAATTGAATTCCATGAAAAAGGCCATTTCTGAGGGAAAGTGCGAATGCAACGTCCCCCTGTTGTTTGCTGTCCTTCAGGGCAGGCATCACCAGCTGGCCCCGGGGATTTTCCCAGCAGCCAGGTCCTCTGGAAAGCGGCTGGTCTAGGCATGTTCTTGCGTGGACTTTTGCCCCCCGCCATAATCTTTGCTTTCCTCATCTACTGCTTCTTAAAGAGCCACAGGTTGATCTTTAGGCATCTGTGGACCTCTAACAAAGAGAACACAAACCCCTCAAAGCGCCCATATTGAAAATAACTTCACTTTCTGTAACAAGGGGGCTCTGAGCTACTAATAGGTACAATGTGTGGCTGTGATTATCCAGATGCCCAGGGGGCAAGGGTGCAGGGTAAGGGGAGGAGGGAGAGGGTGAGAAAGGGGGAGAAGGTACATTTGTGTTCCATGCAAACTTTACCGTCACCTGCATCTGAGGCTCAGCAGCGTGTAGACCTGAGGAGCTGTGGCGGGATTTGATTTAGGTAGCGCCTGAACTGTCTAGCAGTAAGCCACGGTGCTGCCTACATTTTTCCAGTGGCTCTTCTCACACAGCATTACTTGCAGGTGCTGTATTGACGCAGCCTTCCCTTGGAGATCAAAGGATCTCCTTGAATGGAGGTGATAATACGGGCTATCTGGACAACACATCTCTCGCTGTCTCTAATGGGGAGAGCTTTCTTTCCTGAACAGCCACTGAGAACAATTCATCATAATGTGCTTAGGGAATCACCCCTCTCCGCCTTTACCAGGAATAAAACAATTATCACTCCATAAATCATGACTGAGTCTTCATGTGCTCTGGCATGACTCCTCTACAGTTGCTTCAGCTTCAGTTTTCCTCTCCCAAAGTAAAAGAGCTCTACTGAGCATTAATATCCTACCTGATGACATGGGAATGTTGTATTTGTCTGAATGTCGCCTTCGTATGGCTCCCACATTGGGCACACTGGCGGGGGTGATTACTGAGGGTCCCTGGGTAATCGGGGTGACTGGGGCCGTTGGTGTGGTAGGGGTTTGAGGTAAGCTCTGTGGGGATGTCTCCAACATGTTCT
Source organism: Plecotus auritus (assembly GCF_963455305.1). NCBI lineage: Eukaryota > Metazoa > Chordata > Mammalia > Chiroptera > Vespertilionidae > Plecotus > Plecotus auritus. The sequence goes on along the minus strand of NC_137775.1, from coordinate 113,445,116 downwards.
TCGACATGGTGACACTAGACACCAGATTTAGCTGCAAAGGCCCAAGAGATGGGCAGGAAAAAGGTAGAGACAAGAGAAAAAGACTTAAAAAGGTTTGACAAATGAGAGTGAATTCACTTCTACAGCTGTGTTGCCACTAATAAGCTGCAAAATGAAGCAGCCAATCTCAACTAATTACAGGATGAAATTGTATCATAAGAACTCTAATTAGAGGATGCTGTTAGAGGTTATCTAATAATCTCTGGCAATGTTACTTAGGACTAACTCCTTCTTGTCCTGCCAGACTTCAGGGAAAGTACATTTTCTTAAATAAAAGCCAATTGCCGATTACCGACTGCCTCTGTTGTTAAACAGGCCTGGCCCCCAGTGAAGCAACAACAGCAATAATGAAGGATGCAATGTTTTCAGCCAATCGGATTCAAAATAAGTTGCTATTCTGTTGCTGCCCGGATTTTTTTTTTTTCCCCTCCATAGTCCCAAATCTCAGCTGAGAGGCTCCAGTCAGCTGGAAAATTTTACACTGACCTTTAGTCTCCTTGCTAATTTGGTGGAATGGTAATGACATTACTACATATTCAAACAAAATTGTCTTAATTGCAAATTAGCCGGAGGAGGCTGAAAATTTTCAAATTAAATCTGATTGGAGATGGAGAGAGGGAAATGGAATTTCCTCACTAACAATCATTTGTGGCATGTGTTAACAAATATAATGAAATGTCAAGTTTGCCAATTCCTCTGGAAGTATCATTTTCAATTTATGATTACAGTGTCACTTAAGGCTGATGTACCCTGGAAAGTGGGTGTCAGGGTAGAAAAAAGGGAAAAGGTGAGAATGTATGCAAGCTGTTTAACAGTGTGCCCTTCATCACTCCCCTCAGAAAAGCCCCCCTCTTCGTGATCAAAAACCTTATATCATCTGTGTCATATTTACTACACACCTTTGTCATAAATAGCATCCAATTAGCAAAACATTTTACGTAGTGCAGTGCATAAAAAGATTTCTGCCATATAGTCAAATGATATTCATAAGAGGTAATCTACTGACCTTTCATTTTATGCAGTAATCTATGCAACCAAGCAAGAAAACTAGTTGTAATTGTTCTGCTCCTCTATGAAGTC
>NC_137775.1:113408997-113438997 GCF_963455305.1 Plecotus auritus | reverse complement strand
TAGATACATATGCAACATATTAATATAAGAATTGAAATGGTGTTTCTGAGAAAGAAGTAATTTATAAACAAGTTATTTGTTAGTAGATCTAGGTTCAGCAATTGGAAACCTTTGTTCTATTCTGCCCCTTCCCTTGAAAAATTAAATCCATTCGTTTTAATACATCCTCACTGATCGTAACAACAAACTTGCATGTATCTTGTCACAATCGTCATTCCTGGTTGAAGGGAAATGGTGGACTAAAAGAGTGAGGTGCATCAGGTCAGGTCTGAGGTGTGGGGTTTGACTGCAGGAGCGGCACTTCCACTATACCTGTCTGCCCTCAGCTCAGCTCTGCTCAGTTCTCCTGTGAACCTAATTGTAACTCAACTAAAATTCACTCACTCTTTCTGGAAAGGAGGCATGAATATTAAACTGGAGGTTAGCTTATGATGTAAAGTGTCACTAATTCCTAATTAACGAGATATTTAAAAGTTGTTCTTCAGAGTTTTCACCAAAATTTTAATGAACAATGAGATCGTGTTCTATCAGTGTACTACAATGGTCATTGTATTCTTAACTTTAATATTGTTGTATTTTTCTTATGGGTGTTTTCACTATGAACTCTTGGGGAACACACACATATTTACCCCACAATCAGTCTAAATGAGGAATATTTTTAAAAGTGCTGTAGCTGTCCACAAAGACTAGAATGTAAATAGAACACGATAAGTAGAATACACAGCTTCATAAGAAAAGATATATGCTGTATAACATGTTTATTTTTGCATAAAATCACTTTTAGAGAGGTTATTTTTTACACTTGTGTACACCTTAGTGATAATTATCCTATACTAAAAGAACTAAAAAATGTATAAAATGTTTGCATTATATATTTGGGTCTTAGAAACCTATTCAATTTATCTATACAGCTCTTATTAGAATAGAGACTATAGACTACAATAACAGTCAATGAGGTTTTGTCTTGATTGAATTTTTCAGTGGGACACAAAAGAACCTTGTCATTAAAATAGTCCTTTATTCTCCTGTATGAAGGCGAAAGGTTTTTAAAGTGTTGTGATGTTCAGTAATGAGCCTCTATCTAAATTATCATTGGTGACAAACTCACAAAGCACTTTTCGAGGACACATAGTTATGAAATGCCAGAGCTGCCACTTTCTTTCCTGTAATTATAGGCTAGCTTGCAGCCCTTCAATGATCATTTATAGAACAGCCTCCAGTGGATTACTGAGAACTTGAAAAACACATACATACCTCTGCCACATCTCCCTTCTCCTTTCGTTGCTATTGTTTACCAGTGATATGTAAAATAATAGTGCCTATTCATTCTCCCTACTTAATTATGCCAATCAAAGTGCAGAAATAGTGTTGGATATAAATACAATGTACTAAGACTAAATAAATAGGCTGCATATTAATATTAAATTATGAATGTATGTATTTGTGACTATTTTGTGCCCAAATTATTCTCTTTTATGCTTTTATAACTATCTCAGGTACTACATATTGCTATTCAAAAATTCTCTATGATTTATAAATCAAGAATGAGATAATACTGAAAAATGAGAGGATTGGTGGATTTTTCTCAGTCAGTGCCTAATTGCTGTTTCAAAATGCATATGCAAAGGGACATTTCATTAATCATTTAATCATGTCCCTTGCAGGAAGTTGGAACTAATGTTGCAAATACCCTTTTCATATGAATGCTCCATAATACTATCTTATGCATTTGATATATTGCCTATGTCATAAATTATAGCTGCTTGAAAATGACCAAGTGGGGTTGTTATCCCTGAAGATGCTTGTTACAAAACCTTTATTAAGTTTCTTTTTTTACTTATCAGTAGTTCTATTTCACAGCTTCATACTAGCCAACAATAATATGCTTTCTGATGGCAAAGGTCTGTAAATTACACATGCAATCACTAACACCATTTCACAGGCCTGTTCTACTTCTACTGGTCTGCTAACAAGACGATTACACACAAATTACTGAATATCTATGAAATATTTAAATGCATTCTACTCTACTATGCATTAATAAGAGCAAAGCAAGCTCTGGAATTCTGGTTAGCTCCAGTCCCTAATGTCCCCTAATGAGCTTCTTACCGAGACTGCAGTTCAAACACAGAGGTGAAGAAAAAATGCAAAGGGTGCATTCAGAAAGGCAGCACTGAACAAACATTGTGTGAGCCAGCTCTAATTTATAGGTCACTTTATAGGTATATTGATTTTTGTTTTCAAAATGGAATAAACGATATGGTCTACTGACGTTCTTTCAAAACTGCATTGAATCTGTGTGCCAGGTAGGTAGTGGGGACTGAAAAAATGTAAGTAGGCAGTCAAATTCTTTCTAAAAACAGTGAAGCAAGCACTTCAGAAAGATGAAAAGTAGAAAAGGGTCCGTCCAACATAGTTAATGCACAATTCTCTTTAACGAAGCTTTTAAGGTTATGAACACGTGGTAATTTCGATTATATACACAGCAGATTAGCAATTCAATTTTAAACTTTAGATTTTTCAAATTCATTTAAAGTTATAGTATTTTATAAGCTAAAAAGAGATCAGATTTAATCCAACTATGTTAGACTTTTTTTGTACAAAATGTTTCACTTGCAAATCACTGTGTTTGATTTATTTTGCATCAAGCTTTTTATGTTTAAACACTGACAGGAGTTTAAATACAAAATGTTAGCTGTCACTATTCATTTAGCTGATTATGTGAGATGCCTTAGTTTTGAGAGATGGGGGCACTGTCACCAAAAGAAACAACATTCTGACAAGTTCAAAGAATGCTTTCTTGAGGTCATAATTTTGTAGCCATGCTGCCTAGTCAAAGACAAAGACATAGACAATACACACTACGCAAAAGCACAATTTCTAGTCAGTTACCAGAAAAGGAGACAACATATTTCCCATTAAATAATCTATTTCCACTACCTCTTCTATTGTTCTCTGTACAGTGTCAAGACTTAAAAATGTAGTCTTTGTAAATAAACCTGATTCATTTATTATCAACTAATTACTCTTTAACAGATTGATATTTTTTTATGGCACTAACCAGTCTGCCCTTCTTCAAAGGGAGTGTATCCATCTTTGTATCTCAGACCATGTTTTGTTTGCTGGCATCTACGCATGCAAGTTCAGGAGCACTTATCTGCTAACTGGAATGTGATATTGCAAATCTTTTGGATTAAGATCTAAAAGTCAATCCATCTACATTCCAACTGACTTAGGTCCAGTGGAATGATAAATTTGCCACCTAACTACACAAGTGTTGTCAGTTGTTATTACACTTCGACATTGATAAGACAGTAATGAAGAACTAATATTAAATGGTTTTACTGATCTAGTAAAGTCTTCAATTATTGGTCAGAAAAATGATAAGCTTCTGTTGACACCTACTTTACAGAAAAATTCAAAAATTTTTCTAAATACCTTTTTAGCCTGAATTTTCTTCTTCATCTTTTATTTTCTGCTTTTATTTGGCTATTACAAATAAAAGTTTATAATTTAATCTTAAGGTTTTTTTATGCAATAGAAAATAATGTTTCAATTGAATACTTAATATTGAATATTAAAATCATGTATGTATGTACATATATAACATGCATGTACATACATATGTACATAATCAGATATGACATATATATATATATGTACACACATATCTATATATGCAACTCTCTTCTGGAGGCTTTTCATTTGATGCTAAGCAAAAACAGTGAGAGATTCTACCAACTTGGGGAAGTAATGCAAGAAAGGGAATTTGGGATTCACTGTAATTTCTTTTATTATTTGTTATTTAACATATGTAAGCTAAGTAGTAATAATGGGTAGTTTACTTGATTTCAAACCAATGAATAAGTTGTCTGATACCAAAGTAAAGTTCAAGCTATATAGTTTATTTCTAGTGCATTTTAGAAATAAAAATGCCCCATTATTTTCTAAAAAAACCTTTTATAAAAACACTGGCTATAAAATTTCCAGAGAATGGATAAACAAGAAAACACAGAGCTAAAAACCTTTCATAGCTTTTTGACTTGTCTGATTTTTTTTGTTCCAAGACTCAATTCTCTCCATGATTACAAAAGAAAAGCAAAATCTTCGTTTCAAGAAATTCTTTATTAGTGGTGATGCCTCTTCATTTCATTTTCCATAAAGTCACTAAATAAAGTGAAATTAATTTAATAAAATTATTTTTTTCTCTTAAAATTTCACACACATTTTAAGAAAAAGACAATATCAGTATGGAAATATGTCTTATTAATATTTCATTTCAGTACAGTACACTGGCATTAGCTCTATTAACAGAAATTATCACAGATCTGTGGTTTAGGGAATTTAAAGCATATAATAAAAAAAATGAACTAACAGAAAGGCCTTAAAATCTGCTGTCATTTGTTCTGTCATCCCTATAAATTTAATGGGTCGGAAAAATGGTCAGTCTTTGGAACCAAAGTTGATATTTAATTGAAAGAAAATGCTTTCCTACTTGTAATTCTTCGGTCTAAAAAATACTAGCATGATTATAAAAAAGAAACATGAAGGGTAAAATGAGGGTTTCTATTCATCTTCTTGTTAGTAATAAAATATATATAAGTATTTAAGATAAATAAGAATTCTCCTTTCCATGTGCTATAAAGAAAATCATCCTGAAGAAAATATATGGTATTTTCTTAAAGATTTATTTTGAGTTTTGTCAGAAAGAATAAATTGAAGCAATAAAATGTATGGTGACTAAGCTGATTCTATGGTTTAAATTATCATACTGAAGAAATAGCATTAGTCCTGTAACTAATCTTAGTGATAAGAAATAATATTGATAAGGATGAATACACCCAAATGAAGAAATTAGTTCTTAAAAAAAATTAAACATTCCTGTATTCTGTCTTTGTTTTAGCAAATGTTATTTTTCCAAGACAGGAAAACTTTAGCAAAGTCACCTAACATTTTAAATGCTCTTTGCTTAGAACACTCAAATCAGTTTCATATCTAACAAAATGACAGCTCACAACTATTTTGATATAATAGGATTGCAAATATTCATTTCAGGAAGTTTAAAAAAGTCATAGTAATATAGGAAGCATATTTCCTTTAAAGTGGTCAGTAATAAAAACTGTTTTAAAAAATCCGTGTATAAGTAATAAAGTTATTATGATATCGAGGACGTGTGCCTTGTTGTTAAGGTGCCTTTGCTCTATACCCTGTAGTCTACCATTTGTAAACACATCTTTCTGATGTTTCTGCCAACATCCTGGCAAAATAGCAGTGCAATTTCAAATGAGCTAATTAACTTAATTGTTGATGAAGCATGAAACAGTTCATTCACCCTGTTAGCTGCTCCATGACAACATAAGAGTCTCAGCCTGTGAAGTTACTCATCTCCATAAATCTATCTGTAGCTGTTTAGAACTCTTGTACACTGGAATTGTGCATGGAAAATGGTCATGAAAAAAATGCGTATTCTCATTTGAAAAAGAACCCTTTAAAAAGTAAATAATAAATTGTCACTGTATGAAAAAATTAAAGATACTTCAAGTTTTAATTTTAAGCTAAAGGAGCCATACAAACCATCATACATACATACAACCATGTATGTTTCTTTATGATGCTGGGGGCAACAAGTGTCAATGTGGATAAAACATAAATATCTTAAAATTTTAGCTCCTTTTAACTTTCAGTTTTTTATTTTTATATACATCTGTTAAATATACATCTTAAATATTATTTAAAGTAAGAAATATAAAGTTTGCAATTAAAAAATAAACCTATAAAATATATATGTTTAAAATACACATATATGACTCCTCATATAGTTTTACTTGAAATTTTTATTAAAAACTGAAATTTTAGTGAATCTTGCAAGCTATATCCCAATTATTAATGATCCTGTTATAGCAGGCTAATATTTTTCATTCATTCAGAAACCTCTATTGGCCCTAGCTGGTTTTGCTCAGTGAATAGAGTGTCGATCTGCGGACTGAGGGTCCTGGGTTCGATTCCAGTCAAGGTCACATACCTTGGTTGCAGGCTCCTCCCCAGCCCAGGCCCTAGTTTGGGTGTGTGCAGGAGGCAACCAATCAAAGTGTCCCTCTCACATTGATATTCCTCTCTGTCTTTCCCTCTCCCTTCCACTCTCTAAAAATCAATGGAAAAATATCCTTGGGTGAGGATTAAAAAGAACAAAAAGCAAAACAAACAAACAAACAAACAAAAAACTCTATTGAATGATTTGTAAATTTTCTCATGAAAAGAAAAGATGAACAGTTAAACTTCTTCATCTGACTTTGCTAATCCACTTGTTGAAATAAAGAAAAGTTAGTATCCCTCATGATGGACCTTTTGTTTATGTAAAACAATGTGCCTATAACTCCCATTAACCCACTTTCACCCCTAAAAAAGGTTAAAAACATACTTTAAAAACTGTCCAAAATCTTCACAAATGCTTTCACAGCCAGGCCATTTGCAAACTCCATGGCCATAGAGAGTGTGCGAGGCTCCAGTCTCCTCATGTGACGAGCTGTAGCAAAGAAACATGCATCAGATTCATCTCAAAAAGCCATAATCGTTGCAGACTGCTAGAGCCTGTCAGGTTACACCCAGTGACAAACAGGTCAAAACAGGTCAATTCAGCTCAGAGCACTCAGGAAAATTTAATCGTTCTACTGAATAGTTCAACTGCCAAGGCTAGATGATGTTCCAATTAGATGGGAAATAGAACCAAAGACAACTGTTAATAAAGGATGAAAAACCAAGAGGACTGCATAATATCGTATGCTAATCCTGCCATATGACCTTAATGTAACACTTACCACTAAAGAAGTATATGTACTTATTCATATGTGGTCAAGTGGGGAAAAAAACCACCTGTATTTTTAAGAGAATAATAAGATTTTCGAAATGCTCTTTTTAAAGAAGAGCATTAGGAGATTTAAATTGTTCAATATATACATGCAAACCATATATATGTCTACCAGTAACAGTTGATTTAAAAAATGCTACTTTGATACGTATTATATCAGATAGAGAGATCTTAGAGAAATCAACCAACTTCTGGAATATACAATCAACAAATTAATCTCATTAAAACAAGTGTGAAAGTATTCTGAGGAATACCATTTTATATTAATGCAAGCTAACAAGAAAAATGTTTCATGATACTCAAAAACATTGCCAAATGATAACATTCTATTTTAAACTTACTGTAATTAAATGCGTCTTTGAAAAAATATTTTTATGAAAAAATATCTGTTGCAGCTAGGCAGATATTTGTATTATATTAAACAACACTATCATTCCACTACACTTAAATTTGAAAGCTATATATCATAAACGCCTCAGCCACTTTAAGAAATCTTCCACTTATGTTTCACCTTTTAAAAAGATACTTTTCATGTTGAGAAATATTTTAGCTTACATATTTCATGTAAATTACTTTAAAGGCCTTGAACAGGTATCCATATCCCTGAATAAATGGAACTAAATGGACAAAAGTGCATGGGTGCTCCTCTTACAAAGGCAGTCTTTATACAACTAAAGCAAAACAGTAACTTTAAAAATTATCTAACATAATGTACTCAATGTTGATAACTTAAATAAAATAATTTTTAACTTAAGAATTTTGAGCCAAATTTATTCAGAAAGTTATCAGCATAAGTTTATTTTTACATATTTATAAATCCCAGATATATATATATATATATATATATATATATATATATATATATATTCTGATGTCTAGGCTTATGTGTGAAACTGGTTAAGTTAAAAAATGGTAAAATGTTCTGATAGAATTTAGGTTAATAACAACATCTTAGTAAGAAAAATATATCAACACGATAATTCCACATGCACTTATTAAAAGTAACTTTTTTCAGGTAAATTACCACTGTAGCCATAAAACTGCTAGTATTTAAACTGCTTTTTGAAATAAAAAAATAATATGTAAGATAAATAATCTAAAGGTTTCCATTTAATTTGCTTTTTATATATTTTCCCTTTGTTAGCACAAATCATAATTTTTAGTTTTAAACGACAGCGAAAGTAAAATTTGGTGAAAGATAAATATAAGATAAATCTCGTGAGATTTACCTGTCCCGCCTTGTGTTTAGAACTGAAGACTGTCCATTCACTATGGAATGATGGGTTATTGGTGGTGAGGCTTTGGAAGTGGTGGGGGAGGTAGTCAAGGAGGAGTTGTTAGTGGTGAGGTCTAGCCCTCCGTGTTTGATGCCATTGTCTTCCATGCTGTGAACTCCAGTCACTTCTTTCCATAACTGCTGAATCTCAGCAGGACTCAAGCCAGCTACAAAATGGAAAAAAGAGCCACAAGGTAAATTCACCTAATGAGATTAGTGTTATTTTTGATGTTAATAATAAAAGTAATGCTACAGCATATTAATATACAAAAATAAATGACTTTACACCATCAGCACCACAGCTTTTTGCTTAAATAATCAGTTACTAGTATTTGCTAAAGACTACCAATTTGGGAATAGTACTGAAAATAATAGTGTTCAGAATAATACTAAAGATCTATAGAAAAAAAAACCAGCAAATTCTATTTGAAGATTATTCAACTTCTACCAGATTTTACTTATTGCTAGTTAATATTAACTTTTTATTATTGAGGAAGTGAAAGAGAAACAGATTTGTAAATAAGACATATCAAAAGAAATGAATGAAAAGAAAAAATGATGTTATGAAGGATAACAAAAGTGTCAGAGAAAAATAGTAAACACTAAATTTAAAATAAAACTATATTTGATAATTATCATTTTGAAGTCTTAAATATACTTATTATATGAATCAATTAAGCAGATAATATCTAAATGTCTCCTTTACTTTATGACTGGTAGAATAAATCCCCTACTCATTGTAACAACTCCCTGGTTAAGATTATACAAACTAACCTAATTTATGAAGAATGAAAATATAAGACCTAGACACAATCCTTGCACTCGTATCTATAATTTTCAAACAAGTAATTGAAACACTATTGTTTACAATATTTAACTTATAAAATAATACTTATATGTTCCAAGTACTGTGCTTTCACCTAGTCTTTATACACCTTAGTAGAGGCCTGGTGCACAGATTCGTGCATTGGTGGGGTCCCTCGCCCTGGCCTGTGGGGATCAGTGGACCTTCATGCTGCTGCAAACCGGCCTTACCCACCAGCTCGTGGGGCTCCAGCCCTCTGTCCCTGTCAATCCCGCACAGCACAAAGTAGTGCAGGAAGCAGCAGGCGGCCAGGGAGGCACCTGAGCCTGGGCTGGGTGCCCCACAGCTCCTGCTCATCCCAGCCCCGCTGCGCCTGCCACCACTGCTCAGGTGCACAGGGGGAGTATCCGCCAGAGAGGCTCATGCCACCGCAGCTGCGCTCGCCAGCTGTGAGCCTGGTGTCTGGCGCCTGTCTGTCAACTGAGATGTGCTCCCATTGTGGGAGCACACTGACCACCAGGGGGCAGCTCCTGCATTGAGCATCTGCCCCCAGGTGGTCAGTGTGTGCATAGCTACTGGCCGGTCGCCCAGTTGTCTGGTCATCTGGTTGTCCGGTTGCTTAGACTTTTATAGAGAGAGATGCTCTTTAATCCTCACTACAATCCAATAGAGTTGATATTTTTTCAAACATTTCTTCATTAAATTTATTGGAGTGAGTTTGGTTATCAAAATTATATAGGTTTCAAGTGTATAGTTCTATGATACATCATGTGTATATTTCATTGTGTGTTTACCATCCAAAGTCAAATCTCCTTCTGTCACCATGTGTTTGACTTCCTTTACCCTGATAGTTTTTATTTTAACCAATTACGGATAAGGAAACAAAGTAGAATCAAGTTTCAAAAATATATGCAAAGCCACAAATCTTATATGCAGTATAAGGTAGCCTGACTTGAATGTCTTTGCTCTTAAAATATTATATTAAATATATGAAAACTTCTGGGAAAAGGTAGTTGTCATTATAATTGCTGTTGTTTATTGAGTATCAACTGTATTCTAGTGCTTTACATTCATAATCACAATTAACCTCACTTAAAGTTAGAAATCTTTACATTTTACAGATGAAAAGGTAGAGGCTTGTATCAATGAATTACTAAATCACTAAGTGGACAGAATTTAAACCTAATGGCCTGTGGCTCCTAAATCTTAGTTCTTTTTTTCTATGTTTATCTACAATGTCTAATAGAATAACGGAAGTGCTAATCAAACCATTTCCACACTCCCACAACCCAAAAAGCATGTACATCGATTGATACCATGATGCTGAGTGACCAAGAGGTATGTGGGCATGAGTGAGATGGAAAAGGTAGGGAGAGTGGAGAAAGATAACAGAATAGTATGGAGAGGAGAGTTAGTCCTCTCACCCCTCCCCCTGCAGATGGAAGAACCATCGATCTAGACATAATGATAAGTAGACCAAAGTAACAGAAGAATTCTCACTGCTCAAGCCATAACTTCTGGTTAAATTACTCATATAGTGGCAATCTTAAATTATTTATGCCCATTACTATAAGTTTTACTGAAAGTTATTATTTTGGTGATTCTGGATCCTCATGATTAAAAGAGTAAAGAAAAAATAAGATAATTCAGTTTTCCAAAGTTGTTAAAAAATAAAAGTTATCTTCTATAAAAAAGAATCCTATATAATAAAGAGGTAATATGCAAATTGACCATCACTCCAACATATAAGATGGCCATGTGGACACAAGATGGCTGCCACAAGATGGCCAGCAGGGGAGGAGAGTTGGGGAGGACCCAGGCCTGCAGGGGAGTGCAGTTGGGGGAGACCAGGCCTGCAGGGGAGGGCAGTTGGGGGGGCCCAGGCCTGCAAAGGAGGGAAGTTGGGGGGGACCAGGCCTGCAGGGGAGGACAGTTAGGGGCAATCGGGCCGGCAGGGGAGCAGTTAGGCATCAATCAGGCTGGCAGGGGAGTGGTTAGGGGTGATCAGGCTGGCAGGCAGAAGCGGTTATGGGCAATCAGGCAGGCAGGCAGGCAGGCAAGCGGTTGGGAACCAGTAGTCCTGGATTGTGAGAGGGATGTCTGACTGCCCGATGGGATCGGGCCTAAATGGGCAGTTGGACATCCCTTGAGGAGTTCAGATTGGAGAGTGTGCAGGCTGGGCTGAGGGACACACCCCCTCTCCCCCGTGCACGAATTTCGTGCACCGGGCCTCTAGTGGCTTAATAAAGTTAGGTGTTTCCATTGCATAAAAAATAATTTATATATAATGATCATTAATTATAGCTTTAATTCTAGCTTCAACCATGGATTATAAAACTTTCCTGATTGTAACTTTTTGATTACCTGCCTCTATGTGTTAGGTGTCCTAAAGGCCAAACGCCATTAGCAAATCCTTTTGTGTGATAGCATCTACATCACTTCAGCATCAAACCTCCCACTATCTCACTTGCCACCTCTCTGCTTCACCATTAACTCTTGCCTGGACCACTGCTGTAACTTGCCTTCATATAATTTATTCCTCATATATCAGCCAAAAATTTATCTCTTTAAATGTAAATTGGGCCATAGCACTTCCCAGGCAAACTCTTCAAAGGCTTTCCAGAACGCTTAGAAAACAACACCTGACTATGGCTTATGAGGTGCTGGCATTTATCACCTGGCTCTTGCCTACCTCTCTGACCTCATCTCTTTCTCGGCATTTCATGCTGTTATACTTCTGCTGCTACTCAAAGGTATCACTTGCCACCTTACCAGCTATTGCTCTGGCTGTTCCCATAGCCTGGGCCACTCTGGTTGCAGATGTTCCATAACTTTCTCCCTCAGTGGTTCTCAACCTTCCTAATGCCGCGACCCTTTAATTCAGTTCCTCATGTTGTGGTGACCCCCAACCATAAAATTATTTTCGTTGCTACTTCCTAACTGTAATTTTGCTACTGTTAATGAATCATAATGTAAATATCTGTGTTTTCCGATGGTCTTAGGCTCTACAGCAGCGGGGTCACTACAATCAGAAGAGTTTTATAATGAGAACCGCTAGCAGGGTCGCCTTAGACTATCGGAAAACACAGGTCTTTACATTACGATTCATAACAGTAGCAAAATTACAGTTATGAAGTAGCAACAAAAATAATTTTATGGTTGGGGGTCACCACAACATGAGGAACTGTATTAAAGGGTCACGGCATTAGAAAGGTTGAGAACCACTGACTTAGATGGTTCAAGCATCACCTCCTCTCAGAGGTCATTGACCACACACTCAACCATTGCTGTTCTCCACCCTATTTTCTATCATTCTCTATGACCTTACCCTACCTATTTTTTTTAAGGTTTATCAGTCTCTGAAACTATTACTTTTATAAACTTACTAGTGACCCAGTTCACGGATTTGTACACATTGAAAGGAAATTAATTAGAAGGTGGCTGGCAGGACAGGACTGGGTGAGACTGGTCGGACACGTCCTGTAGCCAACCTCCCGTGGTCCCTCCCTGGCATCTGTGGCGTGAGCGGGGTCCCTTCGGCAGGTGGGGTCCCTCGGCCTGGCCTGCAGGGATAGGGCTGAAACCAACTCTCCGACATCCCCTGAGGGGTCTGGGAGTATGAGAGGGTCTCTGCAAAGTTGTTGTCTTATATGGTGTGGAACACAAATGCAAGTGTGCAGTAAACAAGATTCGGCCTGACAATGCCCCAGCAACAACATAACCCACAGCCGAAGGTGGAATCACATGGCCCCAGAAGAAATTGGGCTCCTTTCTCTCTGGTTTCAGGGTGCGTCACCTGAGAACTGCCGCTGCCAAGTCACTGCAGCTCGGCAGCTCCTGCATTGAATGTCTGCACCATGGTGGTCAGTGCACATCATAGAGACAGATCAGATGGTTGGACACTTAGCATATTAGCCTTTTATATATATAGATCATCATTTTCCACCCCTTACAATTTAAGCTGTATAAGAATAGGAATTTCTTATTTTACTAGTATATCCCCAGTGCCTAGAACACTGCCTGGCATGTGTCCAACAATCAGTTGTTGATATCATTGATTTTAACCAATTCATACAGTTCTTGAAGACATCTTGGTTTCCACATGGAGGTTCTGTGGCTCTTAAAGGGCATACTATTTATGAGCATTGCTCCTCTCTAAGGTCAATGTCTAGTGAATTATAAATGATACTAGTTGATTCTAACAAATTAAGTGGCTAATAAAATTTCATATCTTGGCTAAAGAACTCTTAGATATTTTTAGAGACTACGTTAGTGAACGATGTTATTAATAATTTTGTTTTTGGATCTTATTAATAAGTTAGTTAACCTAAGTATCCACTTACTTTTAAAAGCAGATTTCCATTATATTAGTCATTTGTATTGAAAATTAATGGGATGAGCATGATAGCACAATGATATGGCAACAAATACCAAGCACATCAACATTTGATGAATAAATAACCATTCAGTATCCAAATAATGATTCTTAATTAAAAGAAGGAGGAAATTGTTTTTAAACATTATAGATCAGAGGCAGAGAATAAATCATAACAAAAAGAGATTCCTGTTAGCAGGAGTGGTTCCCAAAAGTATCTGCATATTAGAATCACTTGGGGATATTTCAAAACTTCCCAATTAAATCACAATTTCTAGTGGTAGGACCAAGGAATCAATAGTTTTGAAGCTGCATAGATGATTCCAAAGTGCAAGTAATTTGAGAAGGGGATTTTTAAAAGTAAACTATCACATTGTTCATGAGACAAAGATGTCACATCTACAATTTGCTTGGCTCTTTCCTATGACTACAAACTAAGAAAATGGAACAACTTTTCAATTTTGTACAATTTTGAAAGTTTGTGAGCTTTAAAGTTTTGATGATTTACAAGAAATAATTTAAGCTATTTTTCTGTCAGTAATGCACAAGCTCAGTGTTCCCCACACAGTGTTATCTGGAACAGTGCTCTTCTAAGCGCTGTCAGTCTGAGAGGTCTAGGGCTGTGGTCTCTGTGTTTTAGACACTCAGGAGTGTCCTGATTCACGTTAGCATGTAAAATAGTTCTGAGATGTCTAGGAACAAAGAACACTTGAGTCTCTTTTTTAAACTCAGTATTTTACAAATATATTTGAGGAAAATAAAAAATCCATGGAGCTCATTTATTCTAGTATTAAATACCAGACATAAGCTTAGGGTTCATTAAGTGATCTCCAGCCCAGGCACCTTCCTTAGATTGCAGGCTGCCTTTTTATAACCTTAGCAATTATCTTAAAGCTTACAAGTTCAAAACGAAGCTTCTGTTTATACAGCCCCTCTGACTTCAACTAGGTTTTTTGTCTCTTATTTTACAGATGCTTTTCTAAGTGCTTCATACATGGTAATTAATCTAATACCCCCAAGCACTATGGTTTTTGTTGTTATTACTATTATTAATTACTAGAGGCCTAGTGCATGAATTCACGCACGGTGGGGTCTGGCCCACCCTGATCGCAGCTGATTTGGCCAGGCCAGCTGGGGGGAGGGGATGTGGGAGGTTGGCTGTCTGGGAGGAGGGGCCTCAGGCGGTTGGCTGGTACACCCCGCACCCTGGTCAAATTCCTGGTCTAACTCCCAGTCAGGAGGACAATTTGCATATTGGCCTTTTATTATATAAGATTATTATAATCCCCCTTTAAGAGTTGAGGACACTGAGACACAGAAAAGCTAAGCTAATACATGCAGAGTTCCCTCACAGTTTTAGGTCATTATTCAAACACTAGAGGCCCGGTGCACAAAATTCGTGCACGTGGGGGTGGGTGTGTGTGTCCCTCAGCCCAGTCTGCACCCACTCCAATCTGGGACCCCTCAAAGGATGTCCAACTGCCCATTTAGGCCCGATCCCAGTGCGGGCAGTCGGACATCCCTCTCACAATCCAGGACTGCTGGCTCCAAACCACTCGCCTGCCTGCCTGCCTTCCTGCCTGATTGCCCCTAACCGCTTCTGCCTGCCAGCCTGATCACCCCCTAATCACTCCCCTGCTGGCCTGGTCCCCCCCAACTGCCCTCCCCTGTCAGCCTGGTCACCCCTACCTGCCCTCCCCTGCTGGCCTGGTTTCCCACAACTGCCCTCCCCTGCAGGCCTGGTCTCCCCCAACTGCCCTCCCCGGCAGGCCTGGTCGCCCCCAACTGCCCTCCTCTGTTGGCCTCATTGCCCACAACTGCCCTCCCCACCCGGCCATCTTGTGGTGGCCATCTTGTGTCCACATGGGGGCAGCCATCTTTGACCACATGGGGGTTGCCATCTTGTAGAGTAAGAGTGAGCTCGGTGGACACCCTGCATTCAATTTGCATATTACTCTTTTATTAGATAGGATCCCCTTCCCAGGACTTCTTCACTGGCCACCCTGTCTACAAGTTCAATTCCTCCTATTTCCTACTGCTGCTTTATTTTTTCCTATCCTTAAATTTCTTTCTACTCAGCACTTTCCACTATCTATATCAATTAATTTATTTATTGGCTTTCTTCTACACTGAAATGTAAGTTTTACATTGGCAGATATTTTTATCTGTTTTTTTCACTGAATGTCTGCAGTGAGTGCAACTTCAATGAATATTACTGAGAGTTGTACACTCAACCAGAACACTAGTGTACTGGAAAGCATAATTTAGGAATCACTGGACTAGACCATCATAAAATAATAAACTTAAAATTTTAAGTGAAGATTATTCAAGTTTCCTTAATAACATATTTCAGGGATGTATACATACTAGTGGTAAAAAGTTGTATAATTATGTAATTTAAAAATTTCATGACCACATGAAATTCAGAAACCCTATTCTACTTTTTTATGATGATTTGGGCTTGTTCTTGTTCACTGCCAGTACTACAAATAAGCATTAAAAGGTTTGTTTTTCCAGGAGTTGAATTAATCAAGAAATAAATTTCTAACTAAACTGCATATAAAGCAATCTTATGTAATAAAAGCCTAATATGCAAATTTTCCCCTCGATCCGGAGTTCAACTGTTCGCTATTATATGCACTGACCACCAGGGGGCGGAATGGAACATAGTGGGCATTGGCAATGTGCTGCAACCTCTCGCCAGCTACCTGGCGGGGGGGAGATGACAGGGATGGACGTGTGGTGAGAATGCGGGGTGTCCACTGAGCTCACTCTTACTCCCCCTGCTACCTTCTCCCAGGACGCTCCAGGGAAGCCCCTATGCTCAGGTGCCGAGTGCCAGTGAGGAGCCTACCCTGCACCCGCATGGCATCTTCCTGCTGAGCTGGGCCACAACCACTGGGACCGCAGGGGCCGGTCGGGCTCCCCATGGGATCACACAAGAGCTGGCCACGCTCACTGCATCTCCGCTTGGGGACTCTGGCACCCTGACTCAGGTGGAGGGGGGCGTGTGGGGACCTGGGGGCCAGGTGCTGCCCAGGGCCAGAGGTCAGCTGGGACCTGCCCTTCCACATCAGATGCTTGCACTTCCATTGCTGGTCAGGCATAGGGACCACACCCATGCCCGATTTTCATGCACTGGGCCTCTAGTTATATAATAATTGTTCAATCTTGGAATCAGAGTTTGTAGAGTAACAACTAGGTGTCAAGCACTGTGCTGAGAATTAATTAAAATGCCATAATTTATATCTAGACTAGAGGCCCAGCGTGCACAAAATCATGTGCGAGTAGCTCGCTTCCTCTTGCCTCAGCTGGCTGCCCTGCCCATTGCCACTCATAGCTGGTGCCCTGCCCTCCACTGCTCATACCTCTCTGCCACTCGTAGCTCTCCACTGCTAGGAGCTCGCTGACCTGCCCTGCCCCGCCTGCAGTGAGAGCCGCTGCTCCTGGGCAGGGGGGAGGGACCGAGAGGTGCTCAGTGCACCTCCTGGTGGTGGTTATGGTGTTACGGCTATGGGCCTTTTATAATATATATTATACATCCTTGGGGCACACAAGGTTTAAAAATTTCAATGGTGTTACTTATTGGTAAAAATTACATTAGTTGCTCTTTCACATTCAATGTTCTTTCATTTTCTATGTCTAGTAACTAGTTTTCAATATTAAATTAAAACATTTCAAACACTATGATGAAAAGTAAGTCTACTGTAAATTTTTGATTCACTTAGTTACTGGTACTCTGCTTATTTTCTAGGGTTACTTACAATTAGAAGTAATAAAAACAAATTTTGGAAGAAGTATTTATATCATCCATATATTTTATTGAGCCAATTTTATATTTTGTAATTTGAATTACTGAAATATATCATGTAATTTTTATTTTCATATTAAATTTTATATTTTGAAAAATGAGTGTCCACACATGACCAAAATAATTAAATCACAAAAAAAGTGTATATTTCAAAATTAAATTTCCTCACCAGCCCTAACCTCTGGGTCCTCAGTTCTCCAGAGGCCATCATTATTCCAACCTCTAGGCTATCTTTCAGAGAACTATTTGTTCATATGTAATGTGCCAAACCTAACACATTATTGTTTTATATTTGACTAGGGGCCTATTATAGCCTGTAGGTACAATGCACATCTTTAAAATATATGTTTAATGAAGGGTGCACCAAACACACATTTTGTCCAAATGCTGAATTATAGGGAATAAAAATCACTATGTGGCTGAAACTGAGATCAAAGGCAAATATAGCAACAAAAATGGGAACTTCTGGGATATAGGAATATCGTTGATATTTTAAAAATTACTCCTATGATTTTAATATTACAATTTTTATAGGTTGCATTTTTTAAAGTTTGATATTCTATTACAAAACAATAATTTCTCAGTTGTCATCATCCAAATATTTTAATGTGGCAAAGTTGACATTCCACTCTTTAGTCTTCCTTCAAGACATAAAGAATTGACAAACAGAAGTTTTTTTTCAAGTCTTGTGGCCTAAATGAAATTATGCATGCTAGCTCATTAAATAATTCTATAACAAATAGATTTATGATATCATTTAATCTCCATCTTTCTACCTTTTTTACATTTTCTCAAAAACTAACTCAACACACTTTAATATTTTCTAATGTGTTTCATAGTATATGTTAGATTTTATACATAATATTAAGAGTATTCACAGATAACTTAGATAAGTTTTATACCTGCAATAATAAATGTACTCTGTACATTTACCCTTCTGTTCACTGATAGAGTTTCAGCATATAACTGCCCCCCCCCCCCCAATATATTTTCCCTCCAAGTTACAAATAGAAACTTACTTGTATTTGAAAGGGAATCCTATGATGGTAACAGTAACTCTGCATGCCATGCTTTGTTCATATTACTGGTGCTTTACACTGATTATGCATTGGTGATCTATGCAAGCACATGATCATATATTAACCAAAAAAATCAAGGATGCCAGAATGGTGTTGAACTAGGCATTTGGCTATTTATATTTCCATATGCAGAGAATGAAGTCAAAGCCAAATAACTGATTTTGACTAAATACTCATACCAAAGATAAACTTCAGCACCTTCCTAACTCAGCATAAATGACATTATTATAGACTAGAGGCCCAGTGCATGAAATGCATGCACAGGGGGCGGGGCGGGGGTGTGTGGAGTGTCCTTCAGTCTGGCCTACACCATCTCCAATCTGGGACCCCTCGGGGGATGTCCAACTGCCTCTCACTATCAGGGACCGCTGGCTCCTAACCACTCACCTGCCTGCCTGATCACCCCTAACCACCTCTGCCTGCCTGCTTGATAGCCCCTATCTGTTCCCCTGCTGGCCTGATCACCCTAACCGCCTCTGCCACGCCCCACACCCGGGACCCAGGATTCCCTCTTCCAGCCAGTTGCAGGCACCTGGGACCTGGGCTTCCCTCCCTCTGGCCGGCCACAGTCACCCAGGACTCGGGCCAGCTTTGCCTGGGCCAGCCGCAGCTGCAGGGGACTGTGGGTGGGCGGCTTTGCCCTGGCCACAGCCACAGGCACCTGGGACTGCGGGGCAGGCAGCTTGTCCTTCTCCCAGGCCGCAGGTGCAGGTGCAGCCACTGGCACTCAGGACCGCAGGGCGGACGGCTTGTCCCTTTCTGGGGCCACAGCCTGGCTGGTCCCCATTCCTCTCTGGCTAGTATTGAATGTCTGAGCCGTTAAGGCATGATGGTGTGAGGAACATTTGCATATTAGCTCTTTATTATATAGGATTATTTCAAACTATCTTAATTTTCTTTATTATTCGACAGTTCTCTGATTCTAAGCTGTTCTAGTTCCATAAAGTGTTAGTTCAAAATCGTACCAGCTCCATAGCCAGTACTCCCTGTTTGGTCTTTCAGATTGGTAATGAAAATATGTTTTAAATAACTTTTATAAGTTCAAAAATATCTAAAACATTGGAATGAAATGGAGTTTTTACCACATATATTTTAGTCCCTGTAATCAGAGTAAACCTGTGAATATACTGTGTACTGGGATACACTGACTTCTATCTTATATAGAAAACATATCAAAATTTAAGTACATGCACAATATTTCCTATTTTATAACCTGTAGACAATGAATATGTGTTTCCAAATAATTACTAGTTGGTATTTAAACTATACTATGTAGTAAATAGCTTTATATTCAGTATTTTATTTGAGATTTATTTACAAAACCATACTTTTTTATTTGCTTTCTGTATATCTGCAGTCACTCTATACGCATAGAGATAATCTAACTGCTTATTTTACATTAAAATTCAATATTATAGTAATACTCATGATGACTTCCAATGCTTCATATTTTAAATAATTTAATTTGAAATGGTAGAATACATTTCATTACTTTAAAATATAAACAAAAGTGTGAGTATATCTCCTGCTTTTATCAAAATTACCTGATTCTCATAGACATATTTTTAATAGAGTTGAAAAAAGTTTTAACTTTGAAAGCCGCCTGAGGATGTTGTATTGAATCATGGGGATAAATACTTTAAATATGGCATATTTTCAAGAATGTACTGAGAACATTATCACCGAATATTAATCCTACTCAGTTTTCATATGGCTCTTATCTGTGGCTAATCAGTAAACCAACCAAAGCCTGATGCAAAGTGAACTGGGGAACTATAAATAAAAATAATTAAAATATTTTTATGTTAACCAGTATCTAAGGCAGACATGATTCAGGGCTTACATTATCTAACAAATATTTCTTCACTTTCCCACACTCTCATTTTGGGATACCAGCACAGCACTCTGAAGACTTTTTTTTTTTCTTTCTTACTTATTGTAACTGGCTTATCTGACAGTCTGGCTGTGTTTGGCTGATGGTTCTCCACAGTAAAAGTTTTCACACTTACTCATCTAAACACTGAAAAACATGAAAACGATTTTCATCTTGTTTGTTTAATATATAAATTTTATGCTCAAACCCCAGATACATTTTCAGATTTACTTCCTTTTCCTCAAAGTTCTCTATCCTGTGTGTTTTATCTCTCAGCGATCTTGTGAAGCATACCAATAAAATAAAAGGGAACAAGAGAATTCTATCAAAAGAAAGCTCAGAAATAAGAGAAATTGTTCATTTGAAAACTATTAGAATGGTTATATGATAACACATTTATTTGTTCAGAAAGGTATTTTATATGCTTATTTTGGAAACATATATTTAACAAATATATTTCAAATAAATTACACTTTGTTTCTATGAACATCTATTTTAAACTTTCTTGAAATGCCTGTTTGAATGGTTTAGTCATAATCATGATAGATCATGCTTCTCTACTGAGGGGATTTGCATAGATTTTAGATGAAAAAAAATCAATAAAATTATTTCTTTTGTTTTTGTTTTAATGTAGTTAGTTTTCTACCAAAGAAATCCATATTTACACTGAATTAATTTATATCTTCCTTTTTTTAACCTTATTTCTTCATTTGTCCTCAAATTGTACTTATTTTCCTAAAGAGTAATTTGTTAATAGAACATTCATTGCTAAGGTGACACCATGATTTATTCCAATTCTCTTTGGAGTGACACAGAAAGTGGATTTATTGCCTTGCTTTTCCTTTACTATTTAAACTTTCTTGATTTTCTAGGGGTAAATAAGAGGATCTGGTGAATTAGAGTATCTGAATCAAGTGAAAGAGGGAATTCTAGGAAAAATAATCCAAGATGACAACAATTTGATAAATAAAGAGAAAAATATTTACCATACTACTTTTAATTTCATGTGGCAATGCAATGATTATGTGCATTTTAAAAACTATTTGCCTAATTGTACTTTTTGTATATATATAATTGCTATTGATTTTCTTTAGTGCATCCTTAAGTCAGAAAAATGTACAGCAATTCCTACTACAATGTGATTCCTGTGTAACAAATATAATGAACTCAAGCTAAGGTTCATTGGGATTAAAGGTTGTTCTAACAAAATCCTAATGCAAAATAGGATAAGCTTTTATGAAATTTATCAATATATGATTCTAATTACCTGTATCGAGAATTTTAGCATGCACGGATTCATTTTATTACCATTATTTTTCTTTTATTTACCTAGAACTCTTTCCATTTCCCCAAAGCTAAGAGTCAAATGATAAATATATACAATTGTATTATTGTTTAGTGTTCTATTATTCTATTATAGTGTTATTGTATTATCAAAGCACATCTCCAGTTTTCTTTTCAAAAACTCAAATAAGAACACAGCTGAAAGCTTTTTAAAGCTATAATGTTCAACATATGCATAGGTAATATTATTTTAGAGAAAATAGGATCAGTCTTTTCCTATGATGGGATCCCACACAGATAACTAGGAATGTGCTCTATAGATATACATAAAACCTCTTTTTTATATGTGGAGGTTTCAACATGAAGATTAGGAACTTCTTTTTCTGATTGATTGTCCACAAAACTCAGCTCATTCGTGTTCAATGAGTGTTGTTAGCCTTACCAGTAATCCAGTTCTCCACAGATTTTCAGTGTATGTTTAACAGTGCTTGAATTCTGTTGCCCTTATAATTTTCTGCCACATGACTAATAAATGCACATTTACTATCTAACAAAGCACTCAAAGGCAGGTTGTGGTAAAATTTCTGAGTCTCAAAAAAAAAAGTGTCATACAACCTTGTTAATCGTGTTTTCATAACAAACCTGAAGGCCATAAAACCAGAATTCTCAAGGTGTATGGTAGGCAGGCCGTGAAACAAACGGTAGGAAGTGGAACATTAGAAATGAAGTGCACACGTTTTGCAGGTACCTTGAGGCAGCGATTGGACAGGAAGCGCCGCCTGGCCAGGTGGGATGGAGATGAGTCCCTGACGCTGAAGGCTGAGCAGATGTTGCTGCTGCTGGAGCTGTTGCATCTGGAGAAGCTGCTGCTGGAAGACAAGCTGCTGGGCTGCCAACTGCTGCTGCTGCTGCTGTTGCTGCTGCTGCTGCTGCTGCCAGGACACCCAGCCCCGTCAACAGCACAGAACATGGTCGCACACAGGCCTCACACAGAGAAACGCACATCCTCTCACTATCCAGTAAGTTTTCACAAGCAGAATGCATGCAAGTTCTAGATTTTCAGTTGCCTTTCTTTCAAATATTATGCTGCAGCAGAGAACCAGAGAACTTGCATTAAGAGTATGGGACAAGGGCTAGAGAAATATATAACAAAAGCTCAGACTTTTTTTTTTTTTAATGGGCTTATTGCAGATGATAGTACATTTACCTAGGCCAGTGGTCGGCAAACCACGGCTCGCGAGCCACATGCCGGCTCTTTGGCCCTTTGAGTGTGGCTCTTCCACAAAATACCACAGCCTGGGCAAGTCTATTTTGAAGAAGTGGCATTAGAAGAAGTTTAAGTTTAAAAAATTTGGCTCTCAAAAGAAATTTCAATTGTTGTACTGTTGATATTTGGCTCTGTTGCCTAATGAGTTTGCCGACCACTGACCTAGGCTAAAAGAATAACAGTTTATAGAAACAGTCAAGTTCAACAGCATCCTTTCCCCTGCCCCTCCCCGCCCCCAATGGAATAACTTTGATCCACAGAGGTCCATGAATATGGTCTCTAGTGATCTATTAGTGAACTGGGATGTAACCTTCACAGGATAGGCCTGTGAGCTCTCTCTCTTCCTTCCTCTCCTCTCTTTTAGGAATATATTAAAGGCTGAATTATGTTCAAGGCCAAAAAAGTACCCTTATTAGAAGGAAAAGTATAACTTCCAACTTTGTGAGGCATGACAATACGATCCCTAGTTCTTTGGACTCGGGAGGGTATGAGAAGGAAGTCAAACTTCAGAGAGGGACAAGCTGCTGTGGAAGACCTTTTCCTTTTAGTTTGGGGAAAAGAAACTTCTGATGCGCTCACTGGAAAACAGACTGCATAATGGAGCAAGTCATGTGGATTGCCCAAAGCCTCCAGAGAAATAAGGGAGCAATTTCTATTCTGTAGTTGATGGCTGTCTGAAATTCTATTCACAAATCCAAACAAAATCAAAGCCTCGGGAGGTCAAAACTGTTTCCTGGACGTTTGCATAATGGCAGTTTGAAGACAACGGCTCTGATACCTGCTGATCAATTTAACTACTTCAACGTGTTTTGTTTGTATTATGTTTATAGTTGATGCAGTTTGCTGACAAGTGCAAGCTAGGCCCGAGAAGCCAGCTTGTCAATTTGATTTATGAGCATATCAAACTGGAACTTTCTACTCGCCACTCCAAACCTACAGTAGCAGTTCATTAATCAGAGGCCTGTGACTTTGAAATCTGTGCTCAACCAGTTTCTCCCCGAGACCCCCCAACCCCCAACAATAGGTCAAATTTGCATGCATGTTCTCTGAGCAGCAGCCCTGAGAAAAATACGGTGCCCTCACCAACTTAGATTCTCCTGTAAACACAAGGTAATCGGTACTTTGTTCGGCGCGCCGCTTGCTCTCTGTACACTGATTCATTAGTGAACATTAGATGGCAGCAGCATTGGATTGGAACTCTCAAGTTCCAAGCTACAAAAGAGGACAGCAGGATAGTGCTGCGGTCACTGTTGTTAAGCTCAGTAAAAATGCATGAGAACGCATCTTTGACAGCAAAAGCCTTGTGATAGGAAGATCTGAGACCACCCCGGCTGCACTCACACTCTTCCCAACCTCACACTCTTCTGTACAGAGGAGCGGGGCAGACCCTACCTCTTTCACTTGCTTTCCAGGATGTTGCTGCTGCTGCTGCTGCTGCTGTTGCTGCTGCTGCTGTTGCTGCTGCTGTTGTTGCTGCTGTTGCTGCTGCTGCTGTTGCTGCTGCTGCTGCTGTTGCTGCTGCTGCAAAAGCTGAAGATGTAACTGCTCTTGCTGTTTCTTGTAAAACTCTTGTAGTTGTTGCTGAATAAACCATTTTGACTTTAATAAATAAAGGCAAAAGTTTCATGTATTACAAATCTCCTACACTCTTCTAGACTGGCATATGGTAGTGTCCATTAAGATTTGCCTCACAAGAACAAAATATATATATATATATATATATATATATATATATATATATATATATATATACACACACATTGGATTTAAGGAGACATCTGCATACACATTTTTCCAAGACAGCTCTGAAATTTTCCAATCCAGAATCCAAAAAAAGCCCTAAATAAAAGAGTATAGAAAATCCATATTCTAAAGGGCCAGAACCAAATAAATACCCTAAATTATGACATCCGAAGTCCCAATAGCATGTAAAAATAGGTTATACCCTACCATTTATACAACCCAAATACATAGCTATAGAGAATCAGGTTGTTCAGTTCTGATTGGGAAAAATGTAATCATTAGATGTATGGAAGAATGTCAGAGAGAAACACAAGCGACTGGCCTGTGGTCACCATCATCTCCAGGAAAGTCAATGGCATCAAGTCACTTAGGGGTCCAGTGATGTACTTATTAGTTCTGTTACTTTTTTAAAAAAGATAAATTATATGGGCTGGTGGCTTAGCTGTTTAACTTTATTCTAATAAGGAGATACTTCTCTTCCTAAGCAAAGAACATATTTTTTGGGGGGGAAATTGGGATGTTACTTTCCCTATTATAACAAAATAGCCAGTTCAAATTTCATACTTACACGAACTAAAAAGAGTGCTAAAGTTTTAGGAGTTTTAAAAGTAATAATTATCTAGGAGTCTCTTTGTAGGTTTATTGGCAAGTCTACAAAGCAAATGTACTAAGCATTTGGATACTTAAACACTGATTTATTCCATGTTACAATTACACCTCTCTCTGCTCTTATCCTACACTTTAATGAATCTAAAAACAACAATGACAAGGGATCTGTTCTTATGCAGCTCAGTCATTAAAGCACCACAGTTATGTTCTAGATGCTGATAAGTTGGCCCTTCAAGTGAAGAATAAATTGTCAAATATGCCCATGATGCAGTGACCATGAGGGCACAGCTCCGATGCCATGTGAGAACACCAAAGCAGGTAACCCACATTACCTGCTGCAGCATGACTGCTTGCTGCTGCTGAAGAAGGGCTTGGAGCTGCTGAGGAGACAGCACTTGCTGCTGAAGGATCTGCTGCATTTGCTGAGGGGTAATTACCTGGGGAGTCATCATGGCCACCGACACAGGTACCTAGACAGAGAGAAAAGAGAAAATGTGGTCACAACCAATGTTTGTTAACATATTTCACAGCTGTATGTCATCGCGAATAAATTCCTTAGTGAAGATGACCTATAATTTTATGTAATATTTGATATATTATTGAATGATTTAAAAATAATATTAAAGTACCACTGTTGTTATACACTAGCTTTCTAGATGCATCATATTTCATCACAAAGATTCTATCTTCATGCTCCACACCTCTAATGTGTTATACTAAGGTGTTTGAGCTTTTGCTAGCGTAGTTAAAAATAAACAGTTATAATAAACAGTGTTCTCAATACTTCATAATGGATCATCTTAAGTCACAGTGCTATAAACAAAAAGCCTTTTGGAATGTTTTAAAGATATGATTAAGATAAATAATAGAGGTTAAACAATAGGAAATAATATGCCTATAAATATGTTATCAAAGCTAGTAAAAAGAATGTATGTAGAATGTGCTTACTCATAAAACAATCACCATCTTTAAAATTTTATATATAAATGAAATATATAATAGTACTAGAAAATACATATAATAATACATATTACTACATGAGTACATGTAGTAACTCACCTACTATATATATCTTACCAAATAATTCCATAGATCCTCTCAAAGAAGGAATCACAGCTTCATCTTTAAAAATTTTATTTCAATCTAACTAAACTTACACCAGGAAGTCTAGAAATCTAAAAATTACTGAAAGATTATTCATTAAACTGAAAAAAAGTATTTTGCTTAACATTTTCTTTCTACCATTTCCTTCTCAATGGTCTGAGAATTAAAGAGTCAAAGAATAAAAGGAAATAAGGAGGGAGAAAAAGAAACAGAGGAGAAAGAGGAAGCAAGAAAAATACAGGGTAAGAAAAGCTAGAGAGAAAGTCCTAGCGAAATAGACAAAGGATGCGGAGAGATAGGAAAAAGATGGCAAGAAAGATAAATAGGAAAACCTTGCATAAAAGCCTGAGTTGTATGCTAAATTCCCAGGCAGGCACTCTATTGAAGGCACCACTTTTAGTACTAAGCTGCATGTCAACTTGCCAAATTTGCAAACTTTGAAAAAGAAATCACTTTCTCTCCTAGAAAAAACAATTCATTTTTACCGTAAATAAGAGCAAGTATTTATATACATAATGCTTTAGAACTAATTCTTGGGACACCATGTGTCTTTGAAAACAGAAAAAGATTAACAGACATGGTTCACAATTTATTTTAATAGTCTTTTTTAATGCAACTCGACATTTTCAAGTCTGGCATTTTATGTTATAAAGAAAGGAGAAATTAATAACGAAAAAGAAATTAGAAGAAAAAGGAAAAGAAATGCAGGATAGATTAAGTGCTCTCTTAAGAAAAATATGTTCATATTTAATGCTAAAAAAGAGCTATGTCTTTCTGTTTCATGTTGGTATCTAGAAATATGAATTAAGTAGATACTATTTTGTGGAAGGAAAAGAATTACATTATAACAGCAAGAAATTCAAAAGTGATTTCAAAAATATTTCTGGATTTTTAAAAAACACACTGACATATTAGAAGTTACTGTATCTTAATTTATCATAATACAAGGCATTGTGAAATTAATTACATGCTGTAAAGATAATTTACCCAAATGGTAACCCACCTGTTTAGTTGTTTAAATACTTAATGGTCAGTTTACTTATTTGTTTGTTCTTTTATAAACAAATAGAATGGGTTGAAACAAAACAGTTTGGAAAACAAGTATCTATGTAAAATGCCTTTTCTTTCCATAATCATTTACCTTATACTGTATCCAAACAACAAAGAATCAAACTGGAATCAAGCAACAGAGAAAGACAGATTATATTAAACTTTAAAAAGGCTGCCAATCTAGATAAACACATAGGTAAGTAGATGAATAGATATTACATGGATGTAGGTAGCTATATACATATAGATATATACTTGTAGATATATATGTTCTATAACATTTATTATGTGTGAGAAACTTGCCATACTTCTCTCCCTTAACAGCCTCTTATCACTTTTTAGCATATTGCTTTCACTTATCTACTACAACTAAAACTACTTTATGTGTAACCGATAACAAATGCATTTTCTAAAAAAATTTTTATAAATAAAGGCATGCACTTCAAGTTTAGAGTCAGATTTCAGCTTATGCAGATTATTACCCTATAGCTTGTTTCTATTATGAGTGATCTAGTGTACAAATTTAAGCAAGTTTTTTCTTTTACCTTTTCATTCTTTAGAGTTTATTTTTTCCCTTTTGCTATGAGTGGATAATCATTTTCTAAATATTAAATGGCATGTATCTCCCTTAAAATTAAACTTTTAAGGCATAAAAATAACCACATCACTGTCATTTTAATATCATATGAATCACATGTAATGTGATATTCAGGAAATTTTAAGCAGTTTTTGGCCTACCATTTATGACACTGCCATCTAAAACTGACAGTACATAGACATAAGATATGTAGAAAGATAAGCCAAGTAACACACAACTAATTGAACATTCTACTTCTGTAAGATATGTACAAAAACACAAATTTAAAATAATTATATATGTAAGAATGCACAGGTGCACTTCTTAGGGATTTTTAACATTACAAATAAGCCAATGATATTGTTTCAAAAATCCACATACATAAGCTCTTCCCAAATGAAATACTTTAGGCTAATAAAAATTTTAATTATTTTAATAAATAGAAAAATAGTTTCCCTACAGGTGTCAGTTATGTGTTAATGTAAACTGATCAATGTGTCTTGTTCAGAAATGAATGATTCTCAAAATGCAGGACTTCTCCATTTTTAAGTGATTTATTTTAAGTGACACATTTCCTTTATTTCTCCTTAATCACTTTTGTTACTGTCCCATTGCATTTTTTTGCTACTATAAGTTACTCTAGTAGTTCACTAAAAAAGGTAAATAAAGATTAACAAGTACATACATTTTTTTGAGATTATGCTACTTATCAATACTTAAAAAGCTAAATCAGCGTCAGATTTGAAGGTCTATGGATAACTTTCTAAAATATACATACATTAGCAACTTAGGAAATAATAGTAAAAGTCAAAAGCATTTAGACATTAAGCATAAGGAAATATTTTCCGCTAGATATGTAATTTTGTTAATGCAAATGTTCTTATGAGGAACCACAATTAAAATGTGCTATAGAGGAAGGGAGGAAAAAGTTACCTCAGATATCTTCTGGTGAGAAGACAAATAAAAGTCTGGTTGGGTCTAAGAAAACATGATATTTTATGCAGCTACCAAATGAAATCAGAAGGAATAATTTACTTAAATGGATGTCCTAGTATAACCTGTATTCTATCAATTAAAATCTCAGAGTGAAGAAAGGAAAAAGAGTCCATTTTGGTTGGTAGAGAAATTTTTTCTCTCCTGGTATTTGCTATGCTGACAGATCTAAAAAGTCCCTACAGTGATACATCAAGTAAGGGTTTAATTTACCCTACTTATTTTCTCACTCGATGAATTAAGCATAAACCAGATGTGCTGCTCTGGGCACCAAGAAGTACTAGGTACATGAACATGAAGATAGGGTTATATATTCTGAAATGAGAGAAGGAACATTCTGAAACTTGAAATGAGTCAAAATAGTAAAAGTCAAAACATTTAGACATTATCTTAGAGTAGGTGGGAATTGCCTTTAGATTTTAAGAAACAAATGATAAATGTGTTTACATTAAGCTTCTAAGCGTACCTCATTGAAAGGGTCAAAAGGTTCTTAAGAAACAATGCAAAGATCATGTCTACCCTCAAATGAATCTAAATAGTTCTTTTAAGAGTTATGAAAATAGACCAACATTTTTATTTGCTATAGTAAGTGCATTGTCTGTTTACAATCTAGTTCAGCTGGAGTATTTCTGAATGTCTTGGGTTTACATATTAAGCATGTCACTTAATTAAACATCCCAATTATGTAATTGGAAAGGTTCTTAGTGTAGCATTAGTCCAATTCTTTCTTCACTGAGTGTGAACTGGAAAAGCAATCATACCTTGCAGATGAGATTTAAGGTGAAAAGCACTATATCCTTGCTAACAGGGTCTGCCAACTACTGGCTTATAGATTCTTCTTTTCTATTCTTAAAATTTAAAGACAAAGAAAGTCCTGACCATTAGGCTCTGTTACTTTAAAAAAAAAAGCATATAACTGCTACAATTAACAACAGTATTATAACTACAAAACAAAATTTCATGTTATAATACCTGTTCCTGTTTTAACAGACTATTGATAGGAAATATTTGATTGTACATTCTTTGATAATTTTTTTCTGTTCATTTATTTTCTCTCTACACTATCTGTATCTATAGTTTATTTTAACATATGAAACTATTATACTTCATTGCCAGACTGGGTCCAAATTCAAGCCCTGGTTACATGTAAAATGCCTATCATAGTAATAGCTTTCAAAAGCTTCCTGGTTTTATAGTATTAGAAATAATTGACAATGAATTGAGTGGTATTTGTAAGCTTTTCATCAAGTACTGAACAGTAGTATTTAAAGAGATCTAAGATGGACAGT